>NC_046220.1:28458290-28781166 GCF_011004875.1 Balearica regulorum gibbericeps | reverse complement strand
TTTTTCTGGGGAAAATAAACATGACCATTCACTGTTCTAGGCAAGTATAGATATGAAATGATAACACTTGAAATAAAAGAAGAAAGAAAAGAACTCTAGGGATTAATGTAAAAGTGACTGCAACTTTATTCCTGAATGAAGATAAACAGGTTTTACATTATAGGTACATTTCATTCTCAGCAATTGATGAACAACTTTGCTGTTTTTCTCTGATACTTGTTTAACTCTGATAACTACAAGAAAGAATTTGTTTTAAAAGCATGTACTGAAAAAAAGGGGACTGAACAATACGTTTGGAGAATGCCAAAAAGGTTACACTAATTTCTTACTTCATATGGTTAAGAGAGATAAGCCTGCCATAATTTCTTATTTCACATATATTTGCTAGCTAAATGGATGGCTTAATATATTGCTCTTTCACAGAACAAATCTTTAGTGTAGGCTTACATTATTTTGAATATAAGGAGCCTGAAAATTTAAAATTGTCTTTGATCAGCTAATCCTTGCCTAATATCTGGGAAAGTCAAAAGGATTGATGAAGATTTTACTGACTTTTGAGCGTTAAATATTACTTTTGAAGAGATGTTCTGCCATTTCTCAGGCAACATGTTACATTTCGTAGTGGTACTTTGCTAACTAGAGCTAATAGCTGAGACAACTTGTAGAGCTTCTGCTGTCTTGGGTTCTTTCAGGGATACAGTTACCTACACCTTCTCTGATTTACCTCTCTGGATCAAGCATTATTGGGTATGTGCATGTGGAACTGCATCACAGACCAGGTCAGACACCCATCCAAACAGTGTCCTGTTAGGCAATGCAAGTTATTCCAAAGCAGTAACTGATGTTTTAAAACATTAGTCCCTAACTTCCAGAAATTTCTGCACAATAATAATGCTCAAGTAATATCCTATGCTCTTTAGTAAATCTAGTTTACACCCGCGTAAGCTCACAAGGACAGACTGTTGCCCAGGACTTTGGGGAACAACTTTAAAAGAAAGGGCAAGAACTTGGCCCCTGAAAAATAACAGAATTGCCTACCCATTTCTTCTTCATATGTCAGACATGGCTGAAACCCCAACAACAAAACCACTTTGTACTCTTATGTATACATATGCAAATTAAGAACAAATTGACAATGTATGTTTCCCGAGTACTCTATAAGGATGCTCAAGCCTAGTTTCTTTGTGGGAACAGTTTTAAAGACTAGTACGTGGTCCTAGCAGTTGTGATATTTCTAATTAAGAAATGCTACATCTGCTCATTTGTGGTTCCATTTTCTCTCTTTTACTCCTTTACCTTCAGCCTGCCTTTTAACTTCAACAGTCATCTTGAAGTGGTTGTTCAATCAAAAATTGCATATATCATGATTTACAAGTGTTTTACAAAGTCAAGATCATTTATTCTGTGCTCTCTTAACCAAAGATTAATGCAACATGCAAAATGTTGTATTACATGTAAAAAAATAACATAATAATATTTTTGGTCCAGAAATTTTTCCTAAAAACAATTTATTGGAAATTTACCACTAAATCACAGGCTTGCTTGGTCTGAGTTTTCTTGACCAGCCTGCAGCTTTGTTTTGCCTGGGTGAGCTGTGACAGCAATTCCTCTAACTGACCAGGTGTCTATGGCTAATTTGTTCTAACTATTATTTTTCTTTGTATGGCACAGCAACCTTTTTTTTACACTGACAATAACAAGTAGTCATCCTACGTAGCAGGAGATACTATTCTGACCCATCGTGTAGAGAAGCACAGGTCTGGTACAACAGCAGAAGCTTTGCAAAGTGGAGGCACAGGATGTGGCATAGAACAGTAGGTTGAGATGAGGCACAGGCTTGGCCCCGGAGACCCCACAGCAATACATAACTCATCAGTAGTCAGTTAAAAGATACAGACTTGTAGTTGGAAATAAAATCTGATTTTAGATAACAAAGAAATGGTGTCCAACATACACAGAGGCATCTAAAGTATGTCTATAGTAAATTTCGGCGTAATAAGGAGCTGCAGACTAATGAAGAAAAAACAAGATGTAAAGATACATTAGCAAATATAAAAATGACCCCAAGTGCATCCTAGAGTGAGAAAGAAACAATCAACATGAACATCACATTCCTCCTGACAAAGGATACTGGATGCTGACAACTCCTCATAACTCACTGTGAATCATGAGAATGACTACACTGACATCAGCACCGAAACAAGCAGATGAAGGATGAGCATAGCACCAGAAAAAAACCCAGAAACTAAGTGTGCATATTACAATTCAAACTGTACTGTTACTAAGATTTTTTCCCCTGTATTCTGTATTATTCTTCTTTTTCTGTAATAGTTAGATCTAGACTAATAATGATTCTTAAATTACATTGTCCAGATTTTGGTGATACTAACAATAAATTCTTGGATTTATATGTAAAGAGTGTTTCATTTTTGCCCCAAACCAAGATTTGGAAAGTAACTTACATACTGACTTGACATTGTGCCATCACATTTCTCAGCTGGAGGAAAATTTAGGCAATTCAGCCAGGAGTAGAAGTGGCCCCAGGAGACTAGAAATGTAAGAATGATGCAATGGGAACTACACAGGCAAACAAAGGCAAAAAATTTCTGTTTTGCCATTGCCAAGATAATATTTTCATAAAATTTCCTGTTTCCATATATACTGTGTGATTCTTTTTTTTATACTGTCTATCAAAAAGCATTTGAGTTAATGCTAAAAGGGACCTTCTTAGAGCTGGTAAATCAAAAGTATGTCTATCATATGTTGTAGTTATGAGCAATGGCATTGGTTCACTTTCTCCTCACACTCATGATCTGATAATAAGATTAGTTTGAGCACTGAAATAGACAGGGTTTGGTTGTTGTTTTTTTTTTTCTGTGGGAGTAAAAGACAGACAAGCAGAATGGAGAGCTGGTCAAACAGTCAGCACAATGTAATTTAGTGCTTTTTGTAGAGCACTGGAAAGTGGCCTGGCTGATAAATGGGAGATGTAACATGTTGGCATCTAAAGCAGGTTAATGTGGACTGAAATATGCTGATCATTGCTTGGAAATGCTCCTTCCTTCTGAAGTATGTTCAAATCTCTAGCACACTGATTCAGTTCTCTTTTTTTTTCTTCATTTTTTTTCCATGCTTATAGCCAAAATTGCCATTGCCATGAGGCAAAATATTTTTGTTACTGAACCTATCAGTCTCAGTATTTCATAAAATCAAAGATGTGTTTTAAAAAGTACCTAGAGAAGGAAGATTGGTTTTCTGTCACATTTATTTTCTGTCAGACTGCTACAGGCTTCCAAACTGTCCTCAAGAAAAAATCATTTAACTCCTTTCCACTTCAAAACTTTTGGCAGTACTATGGTAATATAAAACAGCTTCAGCATCATCTCTTGTACTTCAAGTCTGTGTATGAAACTTTGTACCACAGGCAGTGAACTGTTTCACAGAGCATGCAAGACTAGAAGTGCTTTGGGTTACCAGTTTTCTGAGTTATTTCTGTACTGAGGTCATTATTTAAAAATCATATTCCAGAAAAGACCATAAGAAAGGGAGGAGCTTCCACTGTCTTACCTAAGCCTTTTGCCTAGAACTTTACAGAGGCAAAGAAAATGGCACTTAAATTTAAAGGAATTTTTCTTTCTTAATTTTCAATTTTTCAATTTTGCTTACTCCCTTATCATGGGAAAATGAACTAAAATCACTATTGCTGAACAAGCTAATTTTCCTCTTCCGATAAACACACATCTGTTGGCTTAATACAAGACAGAAAACAGCTCAGGGTAGATAAAGGGGGTAACAGGCACTTCCGGATAACACACAGTTCCATGATCCTAAAGCAAACCTGTATTTCTTTTAGATCCCTCTTCCTTGGTGAGGTGGCTGCTAGCTGTGTCTGCTGCACTTTTACCCTCCTGAAGGAATACCTTCTCATCACTGGGGAACTGTCAGACAATGCTGACTGAACTGCTATTACTATTGGGTGCAGACTGCAGGTGCTCCGTGTGCTGGCAAGGGTGGGTGATGCGCTGAAGGCTTATTTAGTTCTCTTGCAAGCAGGAAGGTCCCAAAGTTTGTTCCAACTTCATAGGTCCTTCTTCCCCAGACTAAAGCTACCTAAGGCACCCCTTAATCAGCCCACATGTTCATACAGTGCTCCAATGGGAAACTTTTTAGCTCCTTAAAATAAGAAGTTTTGGACTCATTTCTGTAAAACAAAAAGTACGAAAAAGTAACAGCAAAGGCCTTGTTTAAGGCCTTTATACCCTGCATTACTACTTCTTTTCTCTCTCCCTTAGATTCAGGAGGGTACTTCTTTCTGAGAGATCTTGCTTTTCCCAGCTACCACATTTATCCATCTCTAGTGTATGTTAGACTATTAACCACCCTCCCTGCTAAAATGTTATCATTTCTTTCCTGCTGGAATTTGTCTGGCTTCAGTTCTGGCCACTGATTCCTTTCAAAAACTTTTTTCCACCTTTAGTTTCTGGCACTTTTCCCATGTATCTGTATATACAAGATGTTATCTCCTCTTGATTATTTCTGCATCCTGCTGGGTTTTCATAGTGGTATAAGAAAACAGAAATACTCCTTTCCTTTTTCACTGTTTAGCACACACAGTATCACAAAATAATTCAGCTACCAGCTGCCTCTTAACTCCTAATCCCTGGCTTGCTGCAGGAAAGTTTTGAAGGTAAAAGGAGAGCCTGGTAGCACTCAGCAGTGACACAGAGGTGCCTCTTTCTGAACTCACTCATTAGTTTTAATCCTATCTGTTGCTTAAGCCTAAAAGATAGGTTTTGTTAAAAAAAGAAAAAAAGAAAGGAATTACAACATGTAATAATATATGTAATATATTAATAGACTCACCATTGTGCTTTGTCAATGCTAGCTACTGCACAGAAAAAAAAAAGGGGGGTTTTCTTGCTCTTTCATTTTAATAGATGTGTGTAAAATTATGAGTTGTAACTAGGGTAAGTGATCGAGAAGCAGTAAACTAAAGGTAAACCCAGAAATGTTTATAAAGCTTCTGCATTTATGAACCTCATTTAAACAGCTTAAGATTCAAACAGCCTGAGTATCTTAAATAATGGGAATGGCTTTATTGTACCCCTACTTCGACAACTCACCCAGATGGTGTTTGCTAGAAGCACTTTGAAGAGCCACTCCCCTGTGGCTCTCCTCCCCAAACCCCCTCCGACTAAAACTGACCACCAGCAGGCGCAACCCTGTTCCTTGCCTCACAGCTGCAAGGAGGCTCATGCAGTAGGGCTACCTCAGCTGATGGAAGGGCACATTTGCACAGCTGACCGCACTCCTGTTTACGTGGCATCAACAACAAGGTCACACCATAACATCAGCTTTGTAAACATGCACTGCCTCCCCTTCTTGTTATGTTTACAGTCCTCATAATTTGTCTATTGCCTCATTATTACTGATTGCTCTCCTGGACAATTTCCTTTCAGGTACTTACTTTCTGCCAGTGGTTTCAGGTCTTTATTTCAGAATGCTTTTCCTAAGGCAACAAAATCTCTGTTCTTCAATAAAACTAATTTCTGCTCAGTCACCTTGCTCTTCCTGCATCTGCTTCCCATCCATGCTCTAGGCTGGCTGCAACAAAGCAGCCACAACAGTGAACATGCTCTAATTTCACTGCCTCTGGATGATAAACTTCTGCTGGAAGAAAGTATTTCAATTTATCCTACGTACCACCAGAAAGAAGCTGTAAATACACTGTTGGCCCAAATAAAATTTGAGAAGTATGCTTTTCAAATATCCACAATAAATGTTTGGGGGTGTTGTATGTGAAACAATACACTGAAAACTACTTTGATTAAGTACTGAGGAAAATCTGGTTTCACGAACACAATGCATTTTCAAACAGCTAAAATCTAAACCACTTCTCTGCACATATTTTATATGTTGTACTGTAGTGTAAGCCAAGACAGTGATTCAGGTGACCCTGAAGACTTCACTTAAGTCAAGCCCCAGAAATCTGTCTTCCATATTACTTGAGCGTAAGAAATTGTGGGAGAGCAATCCTGCCCACAGCATTATCAGAAAGTAAACTGGCCTTATACATAGGCTGATAGTCTAAAGTAATCACACTTACCCAATAAGTTTCTTGCTTTGCTGTGTGTATAATACACATCTATTTTCTACTTGGCCTCCTTTTCACTTTAGATTGTGTCTCCATCGTAAGAGAAGGAAAAGAAAAGCATTCAGCAGAGTTCCATGCCCACTGCATCACCAGCCACTTAAACAGTGAGATCAGCCATAAACAAGGGAAAAGTCCATAGTTCTGATATATAACTCATTAATGAGCTCAGTCTGAAGTCACATGTATTATGGCTCCTTCTTGATTTACAATTCATTCTGCATTCAAAAGTAACAGGTTTTGTCTTTTGCAAATTATAAGTTTGCCTTAAAAATATTGATTAGCTTTGTTGCTTCAAATGCATTTAAGCATTTTGGATGGTCAGCAGTATTTCTATACTTCATAAAATAAGTAAATATATATATGAATGGTTTATCTATCCTACTCTGTAAAATACGTACTGTTTTGTCAAGGCAACTGTCGTGGTTCAGTCCCAGCCGCAGCTGAACACCGCGCAGCCGCTCGCTCACCCTTCCCCCCCCAGTGCGATAGGAAGAAGAATAGGAAGAAAAAGTGAAACTCGTGGGTTGGGATAAGGACAGTTTACTGGGACAGCAAAGGGAGAGGGAAATAACAACAGTACTTAAAACAGAATATACAAACCTGGTGATAACACAGTGCAGTTTCTCACTCAACAATCATATAACCCAAACCCGCCTCGAAGCCAGACCATCCCAGAGCTGCACCACCCCTCCTTGACTACACCCCTCTCCCCTCCTTTATGCTGAGCATGACATTGTATGGTATGCAATACTCCCTTTGGCTAGTTTGGGTCATCTGTCCTGGTTCTGTCCTGTCCCAGCTTCTGGTAAAAATTAACCCCATCCTAGCCCAACCCCAGACAGCAACTCAAGGAGAATTGGCTCAAATTTGAACCTGTCTGCTTCTCTTCCACAGCTAAGCAGAAGAGTGCTACTGCAAACCAGAGATTTTTTCAGAGCCATAGTCCTGTCATATTGCATTTGCCAGAGGCTACTGTTACCTCCTGTGAAGTCCAAAGAGTGACATAAATAACAACTGAGTAATTTTCCATAGATCTTCTACTATTTCTTTCCACTGCCTGTGTGTCTAACGGTTCTTTCTATGATTTTGACCTGCAAATAGGAAACTGTGTTGGAAGGTTTAGACTGGCGATTAGCAAAAATTTCTTCACTGAAAGGCTTATCAAGCACTGGAACAGGCTGCCCAGGAAGTGGTTGAGTCACCATCCCTGGAGGTACTTAAAAGATGAATAGATGTGGCACTTAGCAATATGGTTTAGTGGTGGACTTGACAGTGTTAGGTTTATGGTTGGACTCGATCTTGAAGGTCTTTTCCAACCTAAATGATGCCATGATTCTGTGATTCTAATGGTGCATTGCTCACAGTTACTGACTTCTTGCTCCCAGATTACACAATTTGCATGTTTCTATGTTCTCCTGCCTAGCAAGGTGGAGCTGAGGACCTGGACAGGTGACCTGGTGAGGATGGAGTGATTGCCCTGTGACAAAAGATTGGCTGCACACAGGTGTTTTCCCAGTTTACAGGGAAATTTAATTTTCCTCTTAATGTTGGTGGGTATATTTATGATATAGACCTTATACATTATGTTACAATTATCAAAGAAGCAAGCAAACAAGAACATTCTGAGAAAGAAAAGACCATTAAAACAGTACAGTGTTTTCTTAGGAAAAAAACCTCACAATGAAGTCAGAGCACCATCCTCAAACTTTCTATTACAAATTTTAATTAACTAGGAGTATTGCTATAGCAGATTAGATCCTCTGCTTAGTGACCAAAACTCTATTTAGATGCGTACTATATCAAAACAGAATGACACTCATCTTAACTCAGCTACTTTTTTTCTTTCTGTTGACTTTCATTATGGCAGCAACTGAACTGAAACTGAAATTTGTCAACTTTGCTGTATACTAGTTAAAAAAAAGTGAAGCAATTGCTAAGAAATAGCTTTGTATTTTTGTAAAGTATTGGCATGCTTTATACAAACCATTTCTATGCCAAAAATTACAAACATATTCTAGTGCTATGTGCTATTTAAATAAGCCCACAAATAAACAGGACACAGAGATGAAAAATCTTTCCCACTTTTAGAGAACTACTAGTTTTCAAACCAAAAAACTTCTCTTTTTTCTTTTATTTGGTTTCAATAGCACATTGGAGAAAATCCAAATCATCATGTTTTTAAGCATAAGTGTTTGCCTGCAAGCCAGCTTCCAGATGTATTGGTCTATTTAGCTCTAGAATAAAGATCAAAACAAAGCCATATGTTTTTAACAGATTTTCCATCGATTAACACCCTTTCCAAAATATGAAAGTAACCAATACAGAAGTGTGTCTAGAGTCACTTGCTTCAACATAGTCACCTAAAGATGTGCTCAATCCAGAAGCCATGTTAAGGCTATACAACTATAATCTGGCCTAGTGAATCACAAGAATCTAGGAACAAAATTCTCCAGGGCTGCATGGTAACTCTTATATAGTTCTTGAAAAACAATTTGCTTTCCTTAGCAGGAATTCTGCATCATCTTCCCAAACTTCATATGCTCCTGATAAGAAGCTACTAAAAATGAAAGGGAGAGAATCTGGACTGGACTTCTACTTACCTGCCTTACTTACCCCTAGTGAGGGGGTCTCAAACACTAGCAGTAGAGACTGGGAGCTAGAGTTTATTTTTACTGAGAAAATTCTCTGAATTCTCTTCAGGTGTTTTTCTATCCTATCTACAGTCACATAGCTCTGTCTTTATCTACAGCTCACTTCAGTCTGGTTTGCTAAGGCAATAAGGCTTATATGATGCCATTGCTTGTCTGTGAGTTGATCCTAGCAACTTAGCCAATGAGTAAAGCACAAGCCCACGAAGATTAAAAGACCAAAGCATCTTTCATATCAGAAAAGACTGAAAGAGCTGGGACTGTTCAGCCTGGAGGAGGCTCATGGAGGTCTCATTAATGTGTATAAATACCTGATGGCTGGGAATGAAGAGGGAGCCAGACTTTTCTCAGTAGACAGGACAAGAGCACAAATTAAAAACTGGAAATTTCATATGAACACAAGAAAATGCTTTATTTACTGTGAGGGTGGTCAAATACAGGACCAGGCTGCCCAGAGATGTTGTGGAGTCTCCACCATTGGAAGCTTTCAAAACCCGACTGGACATGGTCCTGGGCAAATTGCTCTAGCTGACTGAGCTTGAGCAGCAGGATTTGGACTGGATGATCTCAAGAGGCCCCTATTGATTCTGTGAATCTGAAGCGATTCTGTACTGATCTCTTGATCAAATACAGCCATATTTGCCCAAAGAGTAGTTGTCTTAGGCATTTTAAATTCCTAAAACATTTTTGAAATCAGTAATTTACAAGGAGAGGGAGAGTGAACACCACTTTTGTTGCTTCAGGAAGGACAAGTAGCACTCTGCACTCCCTCAGCAGCAACAGCCGACTCCCTAAATAAGATAGACATTTATTAGCATGGGCATATTAGCCCTTGCATAGCTAAAAACTGGCATAATATGCACCTTTACTTGCCTGGCTTGTGAGCTTCTCCTGCCTTTGCAAAATAGGTGCTCTGTCCCATACTGCAACAGTGGATATTGAAGGGATATGGGATTATTGGAAGAAGCAGCAATTCAGTGAGACTGGAAGACACTGGAAGTGGAAAAGCAGCGATGCAGCTGGCATTGGAGTAGCTGAGGTTAGTTCAGGACATAACTTTGTGAAAATCAGGCTTTACACATTTTACTACTCATAGGATGACTTCTTTGATGAACAGTTAGAGCTATTACAGCGCTGTATGTGTATCACACAGCACTCTTCTATGCATTGTAGAAGCACAGCGGGGAGCATTAGTATGATGCACCACCCAGGCTACTCCATTCTTCTTCTAAAAGAAGCAATTCATCCACATAGAATACCATACTACAACAGCTATTCTTCCAGCCTGGTGATTCCTACAACAGTGCCTCAAGCTTCAAATAGTCTCTCTTCATGCACAGATTTAGGAGTCAGTTTAGACTTGCCAATGATATAGGAGTGAGACCAGAGAGCTTGGAGAGCAAATGGACCACCCTGCAGAGGAAAGGGTGAATGTCATTCAGCTATTCAGTTGGAAGTTCAGGAGACGGACATTTGAAATCATCTGCTCTTATTTTGTTACTGGTTGTTTTTTTGCTATCTTCATACTATCATAATGTCATTAACCTTCACTTTGACTCTTGCTTTCCTGCAGTCAGAGGATTATATAGGAAAACAATGTGAGAACCAGCTGCTCAGACCCTGTTCTTGAACTTAACGGACCTGAAGCCATTTTTTGTTAGTGCAACAAAGCAATAGGTGGAGACAAGGATCTGAATGCTCCAGAACAGCTGCTGAGTCATGAAGGTGAGTCTGAGAAGTCTCTCTACTGTGCTGACTAGCTACCTGTACAGTTGGCTAGCTCTGTTATGACTTAAGTGCCATAAAGGGACAAGTAAACTGGAAGTGGAATTTACAATTCCTTTGGCAATACTCCTTTGAGAAGCAATCTTTCATATTGTTAATCAGGTTTCATAAGGCTTAGAAGCAGCACTTGAATCACCTCAAATATATTTAAAGTTTTGCAATAAGAAAATGGTGAAAACATCTCCTTGATTTATATATGTATTTATTTTGGGATATAAAAAACAAATGGAAGATAAGAAGGTATAAACTGAAAGGCGGGCTCACAAGGCCATTGTTTAAGGCTGCAGGAGAAAGCACAGTAAGCTAGTAAGCCAGTGTAAGCAGGTCTTCCTTATAGTGCAAGAATTTTTCATGAACACAGTTACTGATTATGAATTATATGCTTATATTTTTGCTGTAGTAAGTAATCAAAAGACAGCATTTTCCCAATACAGATAGACATGTAAAATAATCTAATTAATATGACAGAGCTATAAGCAGGATTCAGCAAAATATGGCCTTTTGTGCGTGTGCCACGAAAAAGAACACAGCTTAGCAAAATATTGACTGTCATAGCATTTTCAAATACACATGAGCTCCAACAGTGTGTGAAGGCTGAATCTGCGATTATAGAATAAAAATGTCAAATTCATTATGGGAAGGATTGAGAGGTTTTTTGTAGTTTCTACAGCCAGGGTGGAGTTGTGTATTTGCTTTTGTAGCATGGCTGGTAAAGGTTTAGAAATGTATTATTGATCAAAAAATGATACTAATTGATTTAATAGGCTTTAAAGCATAGTGTATATGTTTTCTGCAGTATTGTATATGTTTTCTACAAGCTTTTTTTTTTTTTTTTTCTTTTACATTCTGAAGTGTATACGGAGATTCTGGCCCTTATTGGGCAAGTCTTGCTCTTATGTGAACCACTTCAAATCTTTTATAATAGATTGTATTAATGGAGCATTATGAGCAGCTGCCTCCTCCAGCTGCTTCTGGCCAGAACCTCTTCTGCTCCGCTGATGGAGCCCAGACTGATGCCTGGTACCCCAGGGTCTCTGCCCAGGCTGAGGCGTGTGGCTGGTGCTTTCCCATTTGCAGGCTCAACCACAAATGAAGCTGAACGTGTGTCCATGCAACACACACACAGACATGGGGACACAGAGAGAGGACACTGACACGGCTGGTCATTCACACTGCCGCAGAGGAGGAGCAGCCTCTGACTGCACCCCCACAGAGAGCTCACACAAACCCAAGGGCAGGCAGCCCAGCCCTCTCCTCCTCCTGGGCTGGCAGACACAGAAGGTCACTACTGCAGCACACGTGGGACATTCACAAGATTCACAAGCACGCACATGTTCACGGATCCCCAAGTACCAGCACGGCCCCTCTGGCATCCCTGCCCTGATCCTGGGCCCCCTTGCCTGCCACACTGGGTCCCTGATGCACCGGCTGGTCCAGCTCTGTGCTTGCTGCAAACACACTCATTCAGCAGCACCCCAGCACAGACAGTCTGTCTGCCTGAGACCCCTGCCCTGACCCAGGGTCTGCTACTTGCCGGCTCGTCCAGCTTGAAGTTTGCTGGTGATTACCCATGCACACCAGGTTTGGGGAGGACACAGGCACTCACCCCCCTAGCAGCCAGCACCAGGCACATGGGCTGTGATCTGTGGTCCTGCCCCAGCCTCCAATGCTGAGTCCATCACTCGCCTCACTCATGCTGGTGACCCTCAGCAGCTGGTTTTGGGAACACACACCATTCCCACCCTAGGGCTGGAGGTTAAGGACCCCCACTTGCTCCAGATGCTGGCACTGAATCATAGAATCATAGAATCATTTAGGTTGGAAAAGACCTTTAAGATCGAATCTAACCGTAAACCCAACACTGCCAAGTCCACCACTAAACCATGTCCCTAAGCACAACATCTACACATCTTTCAAATACCTCCAGGGATGGTGACTCAACCACTTCCCTGAGCAGCCTGTTCCAGTGCTTTACAACCCTTTTTTCCCAATATCCGATCTAAACCTCCCCTGGTGCAACTTGAGGCTGTTTCCTCTCGTCCTATCGCTTGTTGCTTGGGAAAAGAGACTGACACTCATCTCACTACAACCTCCTTTCAGGCAGTTGTAGAGGGCAACTGAGACCCCCCCCACATTCACTCCTGTAGCCGACACCACAGGCCAGGGGCACCCACCTCCCCAACCTGACTCCTGCAGCTGGCAGTCAGTCCTCTCACATCGGTTCCTCAGCAGTTGGCACTGAGTCCTTGCAGTACTCACACACACGGGATGGAGAGTGAGATTATGCAGAGAGGTAGTTAAGAAAAGACTTAACGGGGAGTTAGGACAGACTGTGGCAATCACGCTCAGGGCTCAGCCAGACAAGCGTACTGACTGGCCATGGCTTACACGTGACTGGCTCCTTTTCTGCCTATTCCTGTTTTTTTCCTCCCTGCACATTGCCTCATCAAGTTGCACAGTCCCATCAACTCTTCCAACATCCCGGAGCCTCAGGTCTGCAACTTTGTCAGTGAGAAAGTCCTGTTTGCCTGCAGTTTCTTGTTAGCTGTTCAGTTAGTGTGCCTGACAAGGTTCGCTTCTTGACGTTGTCTCCATTATGATTTGTCTGTCAGGTTTGCGTCTCCATATACTTTATTGCTTCCCCCTTTTCCATAGTATCCAATTTGACAAGGTCCTTGATCAGATAATCTTACTTAAAAATAAACATTCCTACACTACACTTATTTTTACCAGTTAGTGAAACTGCTCAGTTTTGGTTCTCATCTCACATTTGTGTCTGTCTGTGTTCAGTTTATGCTTCCTCCTTTTCTTAATATCCCCTTTTGTGATGAGAAAGTCCTTGACCAGACGCTTTAAAGAAGCAGACACTCCTTTCACATATCCTTACAATGACCATATAATTGAAAAATATTATCACAGTCGTGTTACAAAGGCATATGGAACAGAATATAGAGGAAAAAAATGAAAAAAGGTCTTTATTTTACAGTTATACAAATAAAAAACAATCCCCATAGCTGTACTTGAGATAGTATTAACAGTGTCAAGCATGACAATCCTGACAGAATACATATCAATACTTTAAACCACAGAAATTGTATTACATATGCTCAGTAGCAATAGTACTGTGCAGGAATGAAGCTCTCTGTAAACGCTCTTCCTTTGTTTTATCTATATTTAGAACAATTGTGCTTTCCCGACAGAAAGTAACAGTGCTCTTATAAATAAATAATGTGCAATTTCAGAGTTATATCCTGAAATATGCTAATCTAGATCCCCATCTTGATCCTGGACACATCTCTCCCAGGAAAGTCACTGTAAAGAGTGCTCAGCACTTTGCTAGATCAAACACTAAAAAAAAGGTACTGAACTCACACCTGTTTTTCTTCAAATTGCAGTCAATTAGAGAAAGATCTTATATCTGGAGAGTGGCTCAGAGCTGTGGGAGAGAGAACTGTCCCAAAGCTGAAAACTTAACAGTCAAATATATTTATCTATTACTTTTTATGAAAGACTGCCACAGAAACATTAACTTGTACGTTAATAAACAATTTACAATAAATTTATCTGAATGAAATCAGGTTGTGCAATGTAAAGCTCTCATTAGATTTGGAAAAATCTACTCTGTCTGCTGTCTTGATGTAGCTCCCAGTTCTTATTTTTAACATTCTTAGGAACCATAGCTGGCAATTGATATGACTGATGTGAGAATAAATTTGAGGAACACTCAACTGATGTGCATTTCTCAGTTGTTCCTCATCAGGGCAAATTTCATTACAATATTAGGGATCCTTCTTCATTTTATCCTATCTATCTACTTTGTATTAGTTGTTGATAGTGTTGGATGATAAGAGTGCTAATTATAATAAAGGCTGTTTATTTGATCTGTGCTGTAAGCAGCACAGGAGGTGTGAATGTATATAAACAAATCATCCAAGGCAACTATGGAGGCTTGAGCTGTTGACTGCTGCCCAATGAAGGACCACAAAGCGAAATTTATTCCACTGTAAAGTCCCTATACAGCAGCTAAGCCTTTGGGGCTATGCTCCAGGTCACCTATAGGGATAAAGAGTAACACAGTGGAAGCAATTTGGTTTTTTTTCATTCAAAACCTGGGGTGCCTCAATAGAAATGCACGAAGAGGCCCAGGGCAATACAGACCATGGAGGTATGAAGGAAAGGTAAGAAAAGGGTATCTGCCATGAGTCCGCTGCTACATCTTCCCAGCAGTGGGATGGCTAACAACCGAGGCCATTTAACCTAAGAGGAAAAGCTCTGGGCATATCTCATCTCATGTCACCTTAGAGTAACCAGTAATGTGGTCACAAACCACCTCAAACCAGACAATTTGCAGCACAACAAACCACACACCCGGGAGCCCCAGAAGCTTTGGGCTCCACATGGACACTGATCTTATACAAAAGCAGTAGAGTAAAATGACTTCTAGTGCTTGTGAAAATCTGCATGGTCAAAGACTACAACTGCTGCTTGCCTCAGAGGATGGTTTGAAACATACCACTCGCTACATTACACTTCAGCTCAGGATAAAAGCTGAGGCAGGTTAGTGAGGAGTCCTATGCTTTTGTTAGGGAGACACACCTGGGTGCCAATTTGAGGGGAGGGTGCTATGAGAAGGATGAGTGTGGATGACAGTAGAGAGCCATGAGACCATGGCTCATGGTGCCAGTAGAGTGCAGTATTGAAGGTGGAAAGTCTGCGGGAGATGAGGTTAAGGTTCAGCTTGGAGAAGGGCAAACTCTGTTGTCTTGCAAGTAGGTGCTACTGTCACATCTTGTGCCAAACCAAGTTGGAGAAACCTTGCCCTGTATCACCCTGTTCTATCAGATTTAGTGATCAGGTAAAAATCTGGACTCCATGGTTTGTGTACTGAAGTTAACTTCACTCACAGAGAATCAAATAGGAAGGCTGCAAAACAGGCTTATGCCAAGTTTTTCTTCATCTGCTGACTTCTAAAGAAAAACTTTCTCAGCTGTCTTCCTATTTATGTCTCATTGTTTTCAAGTACACAAGTTGTTTTTTTTTTTTTTTACTACCGTAGGAATTAAGAGTGTCATCATCTACTTTGTTCTCAGAGAAATAATCAATTGGTGCATTAAAACCGTCCCTGAGGTGAAAAATATCATCTGACAGTTAATATTTTAGTCTACTTGAATTCCTTTTTTGTTGATGGACTGACACTAAAGAGAAGAAAAGACATTCCCAGAAGAAAAGATAAAGCTGAACAGATGCTTCTCTGAGCTTCTGTGAGACTGGCACATGCAATTTCTTATCTCAATAGAAATTCTGTCCATGTATATGAAATATGTTTTAAAAGATCAACAGCAGCAAAACCCTAACAGAAAGAACAGGAATACGCCCACCTTTCATCAAGAAAATAGCCTTGTCTTAAAGTTTAACTTGTCTGCAAGTTTACACAGTGTACAAATAATACCCTTGGGGTTATCAACAACAAATTAAACACATTCCAGTCTCTATGGCTGTTTAGTTCCTTGTGATGCCTTGGCTTCAGTGGTGATCATGTTATGACCACATTCCACACCTTAGCAGATAGCCAAAGTAAACAGTCCTGGGTAGGAGAGACTGGTGAATAAGGAAAGATGCTGCTATGTCTTAGATATAGCAGAATGACTTTCTATTTCCCATCAACTTTTGGCAAAACTGTCTGCAAGGCAGTGATTTAGCTACTAAATTTGCATAATTACAGACCTCTAGTCATGCAGGATGAACTTAAGAGGAAAAATGGGTAATAAATGGCACTTTTAGCTAGTAAATGTTTGTGAGTGTTGTGCTACATATGAAATTGCTCGAGCTAGTTCAAAATTCAATAGATTCACCGACTGTCACATTTGGAGATGAGGGCCTCATGTAGCGCTGAAAACATAACAAGAAAATACCCGTACATTGTATCTGCATGCCTCCTCTTTAGCTTAGCCTGACATGAAAACGGAGGAACCATGGTGTTCTTAATTTACCTGCTCCATTAACACTAAAATACATATGCAGACAGGTTTTGTATCTTAGTATATGCTGTACTGACACTCCACCCTGTCCTACCCTCTGTAATTTCTCTTTTTTGAAAGAAGGGAGTGAAAGAATTCTTAGTTTCGTCGATAAACAAGACTGATGTTCAGAAAAATCACTGTGAGATAATGCAGCTCTGTGTTATTTCACTCATTTACAAATCAGAACATCATGCTGATACAAAAGAGGTATATTAGAGATAGATATCATCCAACACAATTAGAAAGTTAAGTTTTAAAGAACTGTTTAATCTAAAGTTCTTTTATTTTCCATTTAATTGTCTAGGTCTTTTTTTTTTTCTTTAGACATGTTCCAATGTCACCTGAGTTCCTTTAGATTTTGTGCTTTACTTTGAATCAGGAATAAAAATTGTATATATATGTATGAAATAATTTCTTTACTCCTGCAGATCTTTCTGAAGAATGAAATTCTATATGCAAAGTATGTAAATAGGCTTTGCTTTGAGATGCTTAATTCAAAAATTTTAATAGCATAAAGAATATGTGCGCTTCAGCAGCAAAGAAACATGCTAAATCTACACCATTTCTTCAAGGAAAGACTAATGTGTAAGAGTAATCTTTGGTACCAAAAATAAGGGCACCTTCTTTTATGTCTTTGAACACAACAGAAAAACTTCTCTTTGAAAATAGATCAAAATGACTTCTGAGTCATTCCATGTAGTGGGTATTGACAGCAATAGCTAGAAAAACAATTGGAATGTTAAGGGTTGTGTGACAGCAGGATTCAACACATTAACAATCGATAAAATATTTGATGTTTCCCGCCACCCTCCCACCCTTATAAATTTTTTTTTCCTAAGACAATTCTGTAAGATACTTTTAATTATTCATAACATCCTCAAAATCCTTTAAGGGCTCCAATACTCAAAAGCAACAAAACCCAACCAACAACAATAAGGAAACGAGCAACAAAACAAAAGCTGAGGTTATAATACAAGATCAGAAACAGTCCTCTGAATGAAGGCATTTACTGATTTGTTTGATCTTATGGATTTCACTTTCTCTACTCAATTCCATCATGGTATTTTCTGCCAAAGCCTGGTTTATTTGCTGAAGTGAATATTCCACCCACTGGGGATTTCTTCTGTGGGCTGTCTGACCACAATGGCAAGTCAGCAGTAAGCAGGCTATATTTTTCTTCTTTAATTCATGATGAAGGTGTCATTGGTTCCTGTAAACACTACTGAGTATACATTCAAGCTTTTTTCTTAGTGAAAGTGGCACTTACTTGAACCCTTGCAGTCAGGATAGCTTAAGTTATATAGCACTTTACAGGCATAATAGCTGGTTATGTACTTCTGATAAAATTCCTTTTTCGGATGGCTTAGTGGGTATTGAAACATATCCTCACTGGGATCCCATTGCCATTCCACAACATCATTATGATGAAGTGTGTATTCTGTACTTCTTATTGTATTTTACATGTGCTTTATTGCTGTACGCATTTCCCTGTTGTTAATTTAAGTGCTCCTCTGTTATGTAATACATACAACGTTTTAAACTCTAATGGCATCCTATGAGGACTGGCATTAGAAAAGTACCGATACTTCAGATCATCATAATAATGATACTTGACTGGTTTTCCATGTAAATCCTTTGGGAATGGCCAAAATCCATACAGGTGAATTTCATCACAAAATCTGGTGGCAAGTGTATACATGAGGAGGCCAGTGCTAGGTCGTTTAATGTGGACTTTGTTTGTCAGCCAATAGCTGCAAAGAAACAAAAAGTACATTAAGAAACTCTCATACAACTTCACTTGAAAAAATCTGTAAACTTATTTTATCTATTATGCATTCAGTTTACACTATAAAAAAAGCAAAAGTTTCCTTCTTATCTTCAAACTGAGATCATAAATTATGACACTGTTTTGGTGCACCTTTATTCCACCTAGAAGAAGAGAGGTGAGATCTTATTTAACACAATGCTGAAGAAAAGTTGGCCAACTAAGGTTCTAAGTTCAGGCTTTAACCCTAACAAGAAGTTGTGATGCCTGCAAATGGTAGAAAACTGTAGTTAACCTCCTCAACCAGATCAGGGAACAGTCTCTTGCTACAAACTTTGACCTCTTGCAGTATTCAATTCATCTCATCAAGTCAGCCCTATACTGTATATTTGATTGGCTTAGTGATTACTTCATAGATTGCTTGTCTAAATAGAAAGGAAATGGAAATAGTAAACATAATAAGAATGTAACTTTCAGAAGTAAACAGAAGTGAAGCTTTAATTACTTTGCTTGTAAGTATGTAATGCTTCCTGCTTGCTAGCGCCAGTCTCCAGAAAAGCAAAATCTTACACTAACACTAATAATTTTAAAAAGGTTTTGTTTTATACTCAACAGTCCACAGATCCAACTGAAGCTATGGAACAGTCTTCCTGAGCCAGTGACAACATCCCTGGTTGTGGGTTTAGAAGCTCCAGCGAGTTTTCAAAGAGGCAAATGGTGGTTAAGTGCAGAAGGAACACCGGAACTGAACTAGATTCCAGCATGTAGCTCACATGGGTACCTTCAAAATCTGCCACTAACATTGTTTTACATCCCCAATCTTTAAAAATAAAACTTCATTGAAATAGTGCCAGCCTATTACTGGTAAGACGCTTCTCCCAAGCCTGATTCAATGTAAAGTTTGTTAGTACTTCATAGAATAAAAAAAGGGTATTTAGAAACTTAAACCTGGTCATTCTGCTGGTTCAGATAAACAGCAGCCACACACACAGTTGTACTTGTCAAACTGGAAACAAGTGGCTGCAAGTAAGGCAGGTAAGCATGTTGTTACACAGCGTTACCACAAAAACCTGAATCATTGCATTGTATCTCTATATTCTTTATTAGTTGTAGGCTGTGAATTGTTTCTACCATAGCCTAGACAGGGGGTCAAGGGAAATAAGCCTCATCAGACAGGAGATATCCTTGTGATAAACAGGGTTACAATGAGGTTGGAACTCAGTATACCACCAGATTGCTTTCAAGGCATTTAGCAGCGTAGCAGGATGAACATCCCACCCATCACTATGAGACAGGATAGCAAAAATACGTCTTTAATCAAAGCTTAAAGTGTCTTAAAAGCATCAGATGCTGTGCAACATTAAAAATAACTATCCCATTGAAACTGGCCTTTTCAGTTTCACTCTGCCAAAACCATTGGGCATAAAGGCTAATGTCTTTGAATCACAGATACATATGCATGTGAAAGATAATTTTTTTTGCATTGTACTCAATTTCTTTTTTGAAAGCTGAAGTAGAAGGCAGTTCTAGGCTGAGTGATTGCTTCTCCAAAGCCAATAGAGGGAACGACTCAGAATTTTGTTTGGTTGTAATAAACAGAATGCTAAAAAGCATATTTAAGAAGCAAATACAATGTAAAATGGTTACATGTACAAATTACAAATGTATAGCATATCATTTTTTCATTGGTTTCATAAACCTGGGTTTTGAGACAGAGGTTTCTGAGGTAAGATGTTAAGTATTTTGCTTCCTAATCTGAGAAACTCCAACATTTTAAAACAAGACAAGCCAAAGGAGAGACTCCAATTCTAGGAATTTGTTTTAAATGTTTGCTTATAGAAAAGTTATTGACGATACAAATCTGACCACTTTGGGCATTTTATATCACAGATGCAACAAAAAAGATTAAAAGTGAAAGGTAATTACTTAATTTTTGTAGAAACTAGTATTTGTCTCTTCAAAAGTTGGTACCCAATCTAATCACATGCAGTCAGACATCTCTAGCCAAACAGCGATCAAACCTGATCCATCTGGTACTACACAGCACACCTCTGTCACCCCAGCTGAATTTCACCTTTCCAGGAATAGGATGATCATGGCAGAGAATGAAATTAATAGTAAATAGGTGGATCTAAATATTTGAAAAGGACACTACATCTTCTTACTTAAGAGTTTCTGTAAAGGCATAAGTATGTAATGAAGGAATAAGATGCAATAAATATAATACATGTAATAAATATTCTCACAATTTTAGAATATAAAAGCAAATCTTTTCTTCTACTTTTCATATTTAAAAGAGAAGTTTAACTGTTTGGTTTCTCTTAAAAATGAAAAAGATATTCAAACTCTGTACTCAAAATATGGTACTTGCTGTACTTACTATCAAAATTTTGCAACTTGGGATCAGTTCTACTTCAGATAAAAAAAAAAACCACAAGTAATGCAATGAATGAAACAGTTACGAGGCATTCAGTGCTCCAGGCTGGAGCTTCCTGCAGGTCATTTGATCTCTGCAAATCACTGGCTCCCAACCTCTGCTTGAATTGATAAAATTTGTTGTATGGTGCAAGTAGTCTTTTTGATTTTGGTCCTGAAATATACGTGTCATCTTCTTAGTCACTCAAGTAGCCACTCTAATATGAAACTTGGTTAAGGCCAATTTTTGGCGATTAATTCATGTTGTAAATGCTTTAATGAATTTTTGCATCAGCTTTCAGTTTCTGGAGTTTTTTTATAACTTTAGTTTTAAGCCCAAAGATACCCTTCTTACCTATTTATCTAGGATGCACTCATTTTCTGTGTAACTAAGATTACAATGTGAGGAAGCAACTTACCACAGATCTAAAAGAGAATCTCTTGTTTCTCATAACTAATATCTAGATCTTCACCTATGACCAATTCCTGATTCTCAGGCTCAAGAGAGAAATAAGTTTAAATAACAAAGGAATAGGTTCATCTTGCCACGTTAGAAAATGGGGTCTGCTATTTAATCATCAATATTAAGGCCGTAAGTGGAAGGCTGCAGCCACACAGTGCAGCACTACAGTTCTCCTGTGGTTTGTTCTCTTGATAGCTGTGATAAAACGACTTTGTGGGGACATGCTGTAAAGAAGACTACTGAATTTATCCAGATGTGCCAATGTGTAAATGCACTTAATTTCTGTAACATTAATGACTTGAAGTTGAGTAGCTTGAATTCAAACAGATCTCACTTCAAATTACTTTTAATTACATGGCTGATAGTAAAGACACTGGCAATACATCACAAGTTTCAGCTTAATACTCAGAAGTTAAAAATAAACCTCCAGTAGTAAGCGAAAACCCCAGCACCACTAAACGCAACCCTCCCGCCCATGCAAGATCAGAGTGTGTTGAACTATCTGAAATGAAGGAAAGGCCAGTTCAGTATTTAATGAATTTAGACAGGTTCATGTATTTGATTTGTATAAAATTACAGTTAATAATTACAGGATTGCAACAGATAATTAAAAATAGCACAATACACCATAAGATTAAAGGACACTCTGCTGACAGAAGGGGACTGCTAAAACTTTCTCTCTGCTCAAGCAGGTACTGGTTCTTATATCTAAGCCCTTCTGCTCCTAATCCTTTCTTCGGGTATCATTCTATTTTCACCTCAGCAACTCATCCCAAATCCAAGCATCTTTGCCTCTAAAAACCATTTTAACTGCCTCAGACACATTACACAGTAAGTCATGGCCACATACCTGTAGACCTTCTCTTTCATCCAGTCCAATATGGATCTCTTTTCTACAATTCTTTCTTTTAACTGAGCATACACACTTCAAAGAGATTTCATGTGAATTCAAAATTTGAACAGTGATCTCCTGCAAGTTTAACTATAGGTTACATTTAAAAGTGAAAATAATCAAAGACATCTTTCAGGGTTTCTGTTAGGCCTAGAGATAAGTATTGCCAAGAATGGATTTGTGCCAGCATTACTTTCTGATGTTTTAGGCATAAAGAAAATGTTTTTTCATTCCTTTTTAAAGCTATTATCTTACAGAAACCTGGTTCTTACATGTAGTTCCACACCATGAATAAAAGATTTGCATGTTTTAATATTCTGTATGTAAAAATGCAATTTTTGGCTAAGAGTCTTCTTTATCTTTACTAAGATAAAAACAAAAACTAGGGTAAAGGAGAAAGACTTACTTCTTAGATAAAATAATTTTATTTTAAATTGAGACATTGGTATAAAAACTAAACATCTCAGTAATGACTTTTACCAGAATCACAGGATTATTCAGGTTGGAAGGGATGTCAGGAGATCTCTAGTCCAACCTCTTTCTCAAAGTAGGCTCCCTCAGCCACTGCTGACACAGCCTGCACTGCCGCCCAAACACCTCTGTAGCCCCCAGCTCAACTAGCTACAGTTGGCCAATATCTTTCCTGTATTATGGGGGCCCAAAATAGGGCACAGTGCTCCAGATGTGGTTTAACAAGCGCTGAGTAAAGGGGAGCAATGACTTTCCTCACTTGACCAGCTATGCTCCTGTCAATACAGCCCCCCCATGTTTTTGGTCTTTTGCTGCCAGGGAACACTGACAGCTTGTGCTCTTCTTGCTGCCTGCCAAGGTGCCCAGGTTCCTTCTAGCAGAGCTGATCCCAGCCACTCAGTCAGCCCCCAGCCTGTACTGCTGCAAGGGTTACCCCTTGACAGATATGGGACTCCACATTTGTCCTTGCTAAATTTCATAAGGCTTCTGTTGGCCTATGCTTCCAGCTCAATCATCCAGCTAGACTTTGACCCATCTAATTGTCCTGTCATCCAGACCATAATATTCTAACCTAGATGCAAGAATATTGTGGGAGACAGTGCCGAAAGCCTTGCTACCACTGAGGTATATGAGATCCAGTGCTCTCCCCTCATACACAAAGTATAGGATGTAGTATAGCTAAACTTAGTAAAAGTGCACAACTGTCTCTTTGTGAAGCAAGTCCCTTTTTAAAAGGTGCTTCTCTTTGCCAGGTAAAATCATGTTCTTTTCTTTTTCACACTGACAATAAACAATACATTCTAATTGCTACTGTTAGAAATGAAAAGATTTTGATATTTTCTTGTGGAAGCTTATTTTCATACTACTATAAGCAAGCTAAAACCCATGACTTTGTAGTAAAATACAAGAGTTTCCTACTATCTAGGAGAAAACTGGTTTCAAAACTATCCATCTAGCCATCAGTAGATGGCTAGAACTACTAGCCATCAGTAGTTCTCCATCAATAGAAAGTTGCACATACCATGGATGGGAAATAGAGGATATGACTGAAAATACAAAATAAGCCTGACAGATTTAAGAAAAAAATTATGATACAATTTAACAAACAGGAAATGTAAGTTATTCAGAGAATTGCCTGTGAAGGCTGGCAAAAACTCTTAAGGTGATACTTCTTCAGAGGTGCACGTGGAGGTTAGAACTGGTCATAAACTGCATATGACTCAATAGGCCAAACTACATGTAAATTTATTGTAACATGCTTGTAATTTGAGATGTTTGCATGCCAATTCTTGCTATCCCAGAAGCTGAAAGAAGGCTTTCCACTCCAGGTAAAGAAGCAGAAACCAGAAAACTTCTCTCTGCCAAGAAGGTCCAGTCCTGCAGTTGCTGCACCTCCATCAGAATCAATGGGATTACATTGGAAAGTAAGAATTTAATAATTTGTTTCGGTTGATGTCAACAAACTGTCAGACTTCCCAACATACATTTGAGTATACTTCTATTTTTTAACATTTTACTGTGTCTTTCAATTGTCACATTCATCTTTTCTTAACCTCAGCTGACCTCAAACTATTTAACTCAACTTTGCATGAAAGAAATTTGAAATAAAGTGAAACCAAATGAAAAACACGAGTGTGAGCAGAATATAATATAAAATATCACTTCTTTGGTCAGGAAAAATGAGTGGCAAAATGATTGCCCCCAGTCACTGGCACAACACTTCAATAGTTGTGACTGATTCTTTGCCACTGAGCTCTCAAACAGTTACAATGCAGTACAAGTTACAAATCAGATGTACTGTACGTTGGTCTTAAGCTTTGTGCAGCAGTAAATTGATATGATTTGTGATGATCTGGAAAAATTAATGGAACCATGAAAGAAAGGAGTCTGAGTGGAAAAACTCCTTCCACAGCTGAAAACTGTAAGAAAAAGAATTAAAAGACTGCTTTGACATTTACATTTGTCTTAGTGTTTATGGAACCTCAATATTTTGGCCTTTAAAAATACTGAATCTGTTTCTGCCAGATCAAAATATCACCTATGGTTTAACCTACAGTCAAAACAGCCAGACTTTCACCTATATCTAGCAAGATACCTTTACATTTATAAAAATGGAATGTACAGTATGATTGTAGAAGAAGTGTTAATTGAATAGCATGTTGCTACCAGATAATGACTTCTTGCAGCTATTGACAACAATTAAATTGAAATAAACACATAAAGCGTAGACATCTGTTTTAAAAATAGTTAATGTTAAAATGATCTTCTGACAAGACTCTGTTACAATGACTAATATATGCAACAATTGATGCTGATCATCATTACATTAAATGGATACTGCAGAATTCAAATGACAATTGTTTACTCTGCTGCTGTGGAATAGATGACTTCCGACTAGATTAAATCACAAGATGTGCTTTCCCAAGGCTGTACTCAAAATTATATGTGTTGTCTCAGACAAGAAAAACCTCATATGATGGGCTACATTCAAATATCAGATAATTTAGCACATTAACATCTTTATTTGCCAATCTAAGAATTCTTTAGGATTTTTAAGTATAAGTGAGATCAGAATTTGGTTGTGTATATTTTGATGGATTTTTAACTCCTTTCTCTGGACAGGACTGAATCTGAGGAAACATATATGTTGTAACTCTTAATAGCTCTGAAAGATTATATACCAAGCTCTGTTCATTTAGTGGCAAGCTGATCTCCAAGTAAACCCACTCATACACACTTGCCTATCACTGAAATTCTGTTCCTACAGCTGTTACATGGAGAGAATATTTTTAAAAGAGCTTTCTTAGAAATCTTATATGGTATTTGAAAAGTTAAAATATTAGCATTAATAAGAAGGTAAGAAAAAAGGATTGTGAAAGAGAAGACAAAACATTTCAGAGTTACTAAAGAGTGTCTGTGTCAGTGGGAGAAGCTAGAGGATATATAGTCTCAATTACACTCTCTCAAAAAGTACTGTGGAACAGGATAAGACACAGAGAAAAGCGACATAGGTTATCAGAAGAATAAAATTCTCTATGAAGACAGAATAAACAGAGTAGGTTGAAAAAGAGACAACTAAATGGGGATATGGCAGAAAGCTCCAAAATAATGTAGTGTGTAGTAAGGCAAATGGGGATTTAATTACTACTTTAACACAAGCACTGTAACATAAAAACTATGGACCCAGTGAGGTTATTCAGTGGTAGGTCTAAAATAAACAGATGCAACTACTTTTTCATGCAACACACCATTGAACAGAAGAATTAACTGCAACATGATGTTTTTGGATGACAATGGCCAACTGACTAAAAAGATACAAATTGTTATAGTTCACAAACACAGTGGTGCAGATGAAGCTCCTCCTCAAGGGTTTACTAAGCTGCTGGCCATAGGAGCACATATCACAGGGTAAATGCTTGATATTTCCTCCGCTTCTAATTTTTCTTCTAAGCCTCTGTGTTGGCACCTGGCACCAGTAAGACCACAGAGGGATATACTTAAACAGCCACTTTTATGTTCTTAGACCCAGCATCTGCTTCCTCTTGAAGGTGTTAGCTAAAATAACTTCCTCAAACTCAGAAAGAATAAAGCCTGAGTGTCCAAAGAAGAGCAACAAAGCTGGTGAAGGGTCTAGAGAACAAATCTTATGAGGAGAGGCTGAAGAAACTGGGGTTGTTTAGTCTGGAGGAGAGGAGGCTGATTGCTCTCTACAACTACCCAAAAGGAGGTTGTAGCCAGGTGGGTTTTGGTCTCTTCTCCCAGGTAACAAGTGATAGGACAATAGGAAATGGCCTAAAGTTGCACCAGGTGAGGTTTAGATTGCATATTAGGAAAAATTTCTTCACCTAAAGGGTTGTGAAGCATTGGAATAGGCTGTCCAATGGAAGTGGCTGAGTCACCATCCCTGGCAGTATTTAAAAGACATGTAGATGTGGTGCTTAGGGTTTAGTGGTGGATTTAGCAGTGCTAGGTTAATGGCTGGACTTGATCTTAAATGTCTTTTCCAACCTGAACAATTTTGTGATTCTTTACTAATGCTTTCATGTCTTCAGTGGGATTAATCACATCAATGATATGAACAACCCTTCAACTGACCCCCTCAATTTACGTGAACATATTAAATAATTATAATGCATTATTCATCCTCTTCTTACTGAGATATGCTTTGGGCAGGAGGCTGCAGAAGAAATCTAGAGTGTGAAAGAATTAAAGTGTGAACAATAATACTGAAAGTGTAACAGCCAGCACGGAAACACTGCTGAGTGTTTGCATAAGATCTACTTTACAGTTTTCAATGTACAATATTTTGAAATAGCATACACAAAATTCATTTTATTAAAAGGAATAATGCACTTTATGAAGAGGTGAAACACTTCAAAAATTTTAATTTGCTTTTTAGCAAACTTAATTCACTACATTAATGTTAAGGGTTATTTTTTGTTTGGTTTTTTTTTCCTTTACCCTTTCAATTCTGGCTTATAAAGCAGATTTCAAGGACCACTCAAGAGTTTGGACTCTGCCTGGCAATCTTCCTTAGAAAGGGAAAGAAAAGACCAGTGATATCAATGGTGAATGCAGTTATGTTACGTACCTTGCATTGCCACAGCTAAATGAGACCATGGCCAGCAGGCTGCCATTCAGTGTTACCACCATTGCAGCGAATTTTAACCTCTTTGAGCGTAGTCTTTACTGGCTATGGCAAAACAATTAAGAATATATTAAAGCTCACTTTTACCTGTCTTAAAATAAAATAGTTCGGTTTCCCTGGTATAGGAGACTATTCTGCTTTGCACCATTGCTCTAGTATGATCTGCTCCCAAAGCAGCTTTAAACAACTTCTGGAAAATTACGTCAATAGGAAAAGGATCTGCTAAGGACAAAGAAGTATCAAAATACAGCATAACATTGGCCTTCTGTTGCCCCTGAATTAAGAAATGCTTGCCAAAGTTAAGACCAGTTAAGCCTATGAACTCTTTTCTCATACATAAGAAGATCTTGGTGTAACAACTGGAATCCTCCACAGCCATAAGCCACATACCCTATAAAATATTTGGAAGGATGCGGCAGTAATGCCTATATATGAAGGAGAGAGTGTCCTGGTTTAAGCTGAGAGGATTGATTTTTCTTCATAGTAGCTAGTGTGGGGATATGTTTTGGATTTGTGCTGGAGACAGCATTGATAATATAGAGATGTTTTTGTTCTATGGACTTACAGTTGAGCAGTGTTTACACGGGGCCAAGGCCTTTTCTGCTTCTTGCACTGCCCTGCCAGCAGGATGGCTGGGGGTGGACAAGAAGTTGGGAGGAGACACAGACAGGACAGGTGACCCAAACTGACCAGAGGGATATTCCACACTATATGACATCATGCTCAGTTTATAAGGAGCTTGGAGGAAGGGGGGGGGGGGGGGGGCAGTGGCATTCGGAGCAATGGCGTTTGTCTTCCCAAGTAACCATTACGCGTGACGGAGCCCTGCTTTCCTGGAGATGGCTGAACACCTGCCTGCCCATGGGAAGTGGTGAATGAATTCCTTGCGTTGCTTTGCTTGTGCGCGCGGCTTTTGCTTTACCTATTAAACTGTCTTTATCTCAACCCACGAGTTTTCTCTCTTTAACTCTTCCAATTCTCTCCCCCATCCCGATGGGGAGGGAGTGAATGAGCGGCTGCATGGTGCTCAGCTGCCAGCTGGGGTAAAACCACGACAGAGAGCCTGCAGGACTAATTAACAGGATATGTTTAAGACTGGGATTGTGTGTCAACTTCTGTCCTACTTTAGCAATATTTCCAAACTATCAGAATACTTTTATTTGAACCCACATTAGCTTCTTAAATTTTCAACTAAAAAAAGATATTATTGACCTAAGTTTAGAAGGAAATAACAGAATGAATAAACCTCTTTAACCATTTGATAAAAGCATTCACCCAAAGGAAATGACCCATGCTTCAATCCTTGATGAACCAATGACAACAGCTTTTTATGTTAAACTTTCATTAGTTTAAAAATATAAAAAGCCCATGCTACTGTCAAGAGTCCTTGATTCTTCCCTTATAAACAAGGACTTTCAAAATTGCCCACATATTTCTTGATTTTATAGTAGAAGCATTCCAACAGGATGGACAGATGACATCCCTTTCCCCAGAAAAGCCCCCAGGAGATAACAAGGCAGAGCGTGACTGCAGAAAACATGGGCCATCTGGTCAGATGAGGGAGGAGGCAAGTTTAAGCCTTTGCAGGTGCTATGTACCCTGTGCTGCAGTACAAAAGGAGAATGAGAGTCATCATCTCCCATCTGCTTAAGTAACTTCTGGAAGAAAAAATCAGTGCATCTGTGGGAAAACTGTTTTTCAACAGACACAGGGCCTCCTCAGAGCACACCTACAAGACCAAGCTCTTCTTACAAGGCTGTGAGAAGGTCACACTCTCCACACTTCTGCAAAGCTTAGCACCGAGATACCTGGCACCCAGCTCACTGCTGTCATGACCAAGGTATTCCAGAACATGAACAAAAGTTAAACTGTATGATCAAAATTCTAAATTTTAGAAAAATCAAAGCCTTTTCCCTAAATACGTATGCCTGTACGCAAAACTACATCTCAACTGATGCCAGATCACTTTCTTCACTTAGCCATGAAACTTTGGTAAATGGTCTTTTATTTTCACACTATTATGAGGTACACTGTATCTGTGAAAACGGTTAATACATACGTACTCAGATAGAAAGCCATTCAAAACCTACTAGAATAAGTAGAGCAGTGACTCTTTGTCAAAAAGGGAAACTTTCTAAAAGACATTCTAAAATTTCAAAGAAATGTCAAGGTTTCTATTAGAAACACCTTCCTTGTTCAAGAAGTTGAGCCTCACTTGGGTTGTTCCAGCAGCAGATAGTAAAGCCTCACAGAAGACTTCAAGCAACATGAGTTGCAAACCTTACAGAACAAAAAATTATTTAAAATTTAACCAAATTTAAGAAATAAACAATACACATTTATTGCTGTTCAGAACAACATGATCCAATTAATTCTGCAATTAACTCACAGAAACAGTGGGAATATTTATCTTTATATATTTAAAAAAAAATAAAAATCGGAATTATCTTGAGAAAGATGGTACCTGGGATAGAAAACAATGATTAAACAGCTAGTTCACTTTACGTTTCACTGATAAGAATAGTTGCCATCAGTGTAAATACTAATAGTACATAAAGAACCAGACAGTAAAGTAGTATCTTACATTAAATTTCAATTTTTAGCGTGAGAGCAACAGGAAGCAGAGATACTAGCCCAGGCCCAAATATCTTTTCTTTTGCAATAATACGTTACACATAGCACTAAGAAATGTCTCCTAGTGCTTCTATGAAAACAGAATTGGTGCAGATTCCAAAATGCTAAACATATCAAAGTATGACGTCTGTCTTCAAAAGATAGCCAAGGTGTGATTGAAAATGTTTTGCTTTCATTCCATGAGCAATACACCAATGATCAAACTGGCAACAGAACTTATCTGGTGATTCACAGAGATACTATCATTAACATTATTTTGATACTAGCTGAGTACAGGTACTCTGAGGGCAAAAAATAAATTTGTTTATTGTGCTTCTAAATCTATTTTGCATGTACATCAACAGACCTTTTGAAAATACATACTGGTTTCTTTTTCACTAATAAAGTGAAAAAGTGCCTGAACTGACTTACACACTAATATAACTGTGTTCAAAAATGACTTGTTTAATGATAAAGGGACATGAGATTGCCAAGGAGATTACACATAAGGAAATTGATTCACTTTGAATTTGAGTGTTATTTACATGTCACTGGCTTGTCAAATGTTTTGCACTGACTTCAATCTGAAAATGCTATGACAATTAGCTTGCTAGAAGAGATTTCTTGATAAAATAGTTTAAACTTATGTGAGTATTCCTTGATATACAGAGAATTTCTCTCAAGACAGATACTAACAGATGGATAAATACTTCAGCGTCAAACATTAAAAAAGCTAAGTGAGTTTAAACACTTGCAAAAGTAAAATTACAGAATATTGTACTGTACCAAAAATCTTACATTTTTTAGTCAACAGTTTCTGCCAAATCATATGGTCTCAGAATGCCTCATACCAGAATCCATCCTTAAAATCAATCTTACCTATTCAAGTGTAGGCCTAGGATTGCTTTCTTTTTTTTGGGGGGTGAGGGAACTGTTCTGTCTTTACCATGTATTATGTTTACTTCTACAACATAATCAATATTACAATGCAAGGTAGAAAATTGCTTCTTAGAATTGCCTTGCAATGCTCCACAGTTTTACTACCACTCAAAAGCAGAGCGTGCTGGGCAAAAATGTACTTAAAATGTTCCCAAAGAAAAGTTACCTGGATTTTTGCTCCCCCTGGAGTCAGTGATTAGGGCTACGTTAGAAAGCAGTGGACACTACTAGGAGTTGCTCTGACAGATGGTGCTGAGTACAGATTGTCCACACCATACCCATTAAAGGTTTTTTTCGACTGAGTTGGGGTTTACTTGGTGAGCCACAGGAATGCCCCAGTTTATTTTAATCTGAAAATCATGTGCTTTAAGAACCTTTCATGACATAAAGAACAATAAAACAAACTGATGAGAGGATTTACTTAAAAATGCCTTCTGACACAAACTGAAAACACTAATGTAGATACTTCCCATGATACCCAGTGACAACTATTGACTTAAAAGGTAACAGAAACAGTCTCCAAGGTATTTCCTGAAGACTACAGTTAGCATGCTTGAGCAATTCTTTGAGGTCTCTCACTAAAACTGGCCTACTGTACTTGAAAAAGCACTCCAACAGCTCCATGTCTTTCTTCTGTTGGAGGCCCCAGGGCTGAACACTGTACTCCAGATGGGTTCTCACGAGAAAAGAGGAGAGAATCACCTCCCTTGACCTTCTGGTCACGCTTCTTTTTATGCAGCCCAGGATATGACTGGCTTTCTGGGTTGCAAGAATATATTGCCAGCTCATATACAAAGATAAGAAGATATGTTTTCTTCAGTTTAATAAATTCTAACCTGCTCAAAACCCCTGTATTTTTGTTTCAATTTGTAGCTTTAAACTAGAACCCACCAGTGACGAATAGTAAAATTGCATCAATTTCTTTTTGATTTACTCCGCACCCCATTATAAATGAATGAACTTCCTTCACACTTACAAGATAAAGACAATGTCTCTCTAAGTTCAAATCAATCTATTTTTTATTAATATAGATAGAACCTGCATCAAGTAAATTATCTTTTATAATACATCGATTAAAAGCTGCTGGCATTAATGGGTCTTTTTTTTTTTTAATTCTTACACTTCCAAAAGTTAAGGAGACTATTTTTTTCATATATTTTACTCTTGCCCCATGGAATTATCTAAACATATAGAAATAGTATGGGCTAAGATTAAATTCATGGAGAACACTTGGACAGAGTGACCCTTAGGTGTAAAAATGGTAATCAAAAAGCATGTATATGAATTTATGACGATTTGAAATGGAAGATGGGAAGATGTGTTTAGATGATTCAAAACCAGTCAAATCTAAGCTAATACAAAATAAATGCCTGTAGCAATGTACAGTAGTAATGATGAGAAAACAGCACAAAAGAAAAAGCATTTGATTAACCAGGAAAAAACAGAACCGACAAGTTGAATACCAAACTGAAGCAACTATTTGCATGATTTGATAGCCCACCTTTTTCCTTTATTTCAATTTTTTTTGCATGAATTCACAGAAGAGAAATTATTTTCCTATGTGTATAGCTACAAAGCACAGATACAAACTGATTGATGGATATTCCCATTCAAAACTTCTCTGCAACTTGTCAATGTACTAATTTAGCAGGCTTTTTCTTTCTTCTCCTCAACTTTCTTCCTGCTCCAAATGCTAACCCTATAAAGGCCAAGTTAGAGCAAAAGGTGCGATCTCAGTTATGTGGCAGTTCATAGGTGTATTCTTATTTGTTTCAACAGGGCTTGGGTCTCATCCATACAATCTAACAGGAATCTTTCCTCATAACACCTTTTCATTAACTCTATACCCTTTCTTACACAAGTTATCTCCCAGTTTCCCACAACACAATTGGAAAGAAATACCTGGTTGGAACTTCATAAACAATTAGTTTGTACATAATCTACAAGACAGTTCAGCTCAATCCTTTCTATGCTCTGCAGGTTTGTGTGGAAGTCCAAGCTTTCACTACCTGTCTGTCTTTTATGATCAAGGAGGATGGCGCAAAATACCCAGGAAAGCTTTTCTGAGTGAGGCAGTTTGTTGATTGGAAGGACAGTTCTATCATACAGTCTTACAGACCTACATAATAGCTAGTTATAATAGCAACAGTCCTCTGTCACTCATGACTGCAGACAGCAATACATTCAGAGAATTTGAGTTAATACTAATGCTCATCACCAGTGAATATGCAGAAATATGCATATGCAGAATATGCCTTTCTTAATGGCAGAAAGGCACTGTGCTGCTTTGCCTACACAATGTCGTACTAACATGCTTCAATTAGAGCATGTCTCTGCTATTCCAGATGAACACACATCTTCAGACCAGTGACTTAAATAGTGCTGAGCTGTGCAGTTTTCCTTTGTGATTAAACATACATTAAGGAATATGTAAACTCATTGTAACTGGCTAACCAAATCAGACTTCTATACAACTCTTTAGAGGCTAAAGATTGGAGCACAACTATGTCTCCATTCCCCAATCAACAATTTGACACAAGCAAATCCTGCTTACAAAAGTTAAGCGTGCTGGCAGTGCAAATAAAAAACTTTGGCAGGAAAAGTAGTGCTGGATTTCCATTCCGGAAAGCACACTGGGCCCAATCCTAACAAAAGACTTATAAAAGTAAGCAAAAGAAAGCAATTGCATTTTAAGTAAGTGGGGCTAGAAATGTAAGTATGTTTTAGAGGGAGTCCATTGCTTTTTTTTCCTCTCATACATATTGTAAATATAATTTATTTCCTCTCTAAAAAGAGTATTTGCATTAATTTGGATTAAACAGAAGTGATGAAGCAAAGGGCTGAACGGGAAGAAGAGAAGAATCATCATCAGACTGGAGATGGTACAAGAATATTTTATCGGTTTTAGAGAAGGAACTGTCTTTGCCTTCACAACTAATTTTCTATTCACTACAATAAGACTACCTACCAAACTCACACACAGAAATATATGTAGAGGTGGGGGAAATAAGGCAAAACAGAGAGTGAAAGTATAGAAAAGTGACAGGCAAAAGAAAATGTATAGTGTATAGAAAAAAACCAGTATTTTCTAACAACAAAATCAGAAGGCAGTCACAGAAGACAGGTATTTTACTTCAGTGAGATTTTTCAAGTTTTTAGGATACTTATAGCCTAAGATTATATTTTGCCTCACAATCATACTATGTCTGTATTTGAAGCAGAACTCTGTCCTCTGCTGAAGGAAAAGCTCTGCCCTGAGCAGTAACACTGCTGGAAAACCTTCCTTTCCCACACTGGCATCTCTCCTGTTGCTGAAGCTAAGACTGAGAAATCAGAATCCAAGACTGCATATGATTTCACCTGGCCCACAGGGGCAATTTTAACAGGAGGAGATTGCGCAGAGTGATAAATAAGCAGCCTGCTTTCTACCAGCCATATTCCCTTCCTTAAAAGAGCCTTTATTTGTATGTCTCAGAGTAGCTATTCAAGCCTCAGAAAGGCTATTGAAGCAGTTCGTTAGTAGGAAAGCTTGATAGTGGCTTGGGTCAGCAAAGATACTGCAGCCAAGAAATGAATTTACTCATGTCTTGCACAGTAATGATGAATCCTCTAATAAATGCAAAATGATAATTTTACTATTGCATGACTATTAAATATCTATTACACAGATTATATTTCAGCTATGATAGAAGTTAGATAATTTTGAATTTTAGTTTCAATTTAAATAATACATACCTATGCAATTGAAATCATGTATAATACAACATAACCACATGTTCAAGTTCATCTTGAACTTACATGCTTGTGCCCTGGGGTCCTGACTTTTTCTGGGGATTGGTGAGGGCATGACAAAATATTCATTAGAAATTACTATGTGCAAATCTATCTCCTTTGTCAAACTTGAGCAAATGGAGTGGAAAAAGAATTTGGTTTGTAACAATACAAGAGTGGGACTCATTGGATAAGACTCTTCAACCAATGCTTCCCTGGGAAAGCCATGTCAAATTTAGAATAGGGAAAACTCTTGTGTGTGAACAAAGGTGACAATTCAGCTAAAGGCTAGTAAGGGAAAAGAACAATGTAGCCTTACTCCAAAGTTATAATAATAGTAACGTGCAGCAGATTGGCTGGGAGACATTGCTAAGTGCTTTGAAACACACAAGTAACTTTGGTTTAAATTTATAAAATACGCATTTAAAAAACGTATGGAATTCATAATATTTTATGAAGTCATTCTACAACTTACAACTGATTACAATTTTTCGTATGAAAATTGCAACAGAATGTTACCGGAGTGGTGTAATTGGAGTTAATAACTTGCACTAATTCTAGCTTTCACCATTAGATATAGTCTTTCCTATTGATGTAAAGGAGTATGCCCAGTAAGCATATTTCTGTAACAGAAAAAATCCTAATTAACTAATCTTTTCTCTTTTCAAATCAATGTAAATGCTGTCATATTCAGAAAATAAAAAAACAAATATATGAAAAATAAGAATAATATGCAGTGTGTCCACTATGTATATTAAGGAATTATGAACACGATAATGGAAGAACCTACTCAAATTGTTAAATTCTATGTTTGCCACTTCCACAAATCTGTATTCTTGAGATACCGTTTTCTAACACCTTATATCAACTGTTAAATCTATCCTAGAAAAGACAAAAAGACACAACTATGGCATATTCTTCTCTCTCCTGTGGAATATTTTATTCTGTGTCCCTGCAGTAGGGGGAAATTTATAAAGATCATCCCAGGATGAGGACTATGCCCTGTACCATGGAACATTTAATTAATGACACTGATATTGAAACTGAGGTTGAAAAATGTAGCTTGTGAACTTAATATGTTCAGGATGCTCTTTGCTCATTGGACTGATAAATAGGTTAAAACTGCTTTCAGCTTGTCCCCAGCTACCCCTGAAGAGTGAAATCTATAATGTCTAACATCAGGTCCAGATAGATACAGTAAAACATGTTCAGTGCTATGTTACTTGTTAGACTAACTTTAGTTATATGGAAGAAATTTTGATCTCTTTTGATTTAATCAATACTATCTGAAGTCTCCCTTTCACAGATTATTATATAAAATATCCATTACATGCCCTTAAATTTGATAAATGCGATGAACCAGAGCAGATTAATCAGATATAAAACCAATTGATTTTACCATAATAAATCCCACAGCTGTCATTGAATTAACCAACCAGAAGAGCTAGGCTTCATACAAATAAAGGTAAACTACTTCAGTAAAATAAAGAGGCAGAAGTAACTCCTCAGGATCAAGATTCCACAAAATCTTTAAACAGTTAAAAAGCATTCACTGAAGCATGTTCAAACATTGAAGAACGTGATTGAATAGAAACAACTTGCTGCATCACAACTTAATGTAGAGCTCAAAAGTGAGAGATTGCCTTACAAAGTCCATTAGATATGAAAACCTCACTTAAACACCACACAGGAGGCAACATACTGCCATGCCAAAGAACCAACGCCTTTAAAGAACAACTGTTGCTCATTTTTCACATCCTATTAAGCTCTAGCTTCACTGCAAACAATGCCAATCAAAATGCCAATTCGCAGCAGATGTGATTGGAGCTCTGCCAAGACCACCGTTTTCACAAGGACATGCAATAGACCAAGAAAAAACTGCTTTAAGACACTGCTACTCTTGGTCAGAAACAAATATATGATACATATGTGAAAGGCTGCAGAACCCACTATTCATTGTACAAGCAATAACTTCCCAACAGAAATTCCGGTGGTTTTCAAGTAAGGAGATTAAGAGATGTTTTCCCTCCAGAAAGATTTTCTGTCTTTAGCTTGCCTTCCTCCAAGATTTGCTTATATGACATCCTTCTGCGTCAATTTCTTTTTTCTACTGAATATTTCATAAAGGAGTATAGGGAAATATGATAAAAGACTTTGTCATGATTGGCTAGTATTTGCAAAAAAAAATTTTAGAGATTTGTCCTTGCCATTGTATAACTTGTTTTATTTTCTTTCTGTGGGTTTTATGCACTTAAATATGTATTAATAGAGGCATCCAGCAGGCAGGTGTCTACTATTATTATTGCTGTTATAATCAAATAAAGAAAAAAGGAATCATGACAATCCTGAAACAAATCAGCTAGCCAGTTCACTAAACTGTAAGATTACAATTAAAAAAAAAAAAAAAGAAAAAAAAAAGGAAAAAAGATTGTGTAAATGCATTTTAAAAAAATGTTTTAAAAGGAAAGGAAATACTTGGCACTTTCTTGATTAAAATCTTTAAGCAAAAACTGCACTGTCTTACTGTTACTTACTGTTATGCTAACAGTCATTGTATATTGCCAGTGGCTTTACTAAGTTACAATCAACCATGTCATTAACAGTAATTTGAAGTGAGATCTTCAGTCTGAATTCAGGCTACTCAACTTCAAGTTATCTGTGTTAAAGATTTGAAGTGTAGTTACACATTGGCACATTTCCCAGATATTTCCTGCCCAGAACTTGCTTTGCATATTACAAACAAGTTTATAGAAATTGAAAACAAAACTAGAAAGACAGATTTCCTCTTCTCTTTCACCTCTGTTTCAGAGGATGATCATCATACCAAAATACAACGTCTTAGCAATCTCACGAGTTAAAACCAGGAGATCTCAGGCAAATTTTGCACTCCACAACAGCCTTTCTGCATTACCCTTGTCGGTGAGGAGCCTACTGCTCTCTAAATGGATTCAGTAGGAAAAGGACAGATGTTCACTACTAACAACATCACAGCTGAGATTTTCAAATGCATCAGCCAAATCTTACTCTACTGATGTCCTCTCAAACCTTCTCCCTCCCCAGAACTCATTCAGTTCACCTTCTAATTGACTCCACAGCCAGCCAGCATCATGTCTTTGGATAAGCTCCCTCTGTGAAATGTCCCTGGGGACTCAAAGAAACCCACAAACTACAGGAAATCAACGTCTCTATGAAAAACCCATGACAAAACCCTTGCAGGCAGCAGAAATGCAAATGTGTTTTGTTTCCAGTGCCAGCTTACAGCAATCCCCTATAGCAAGCCATGGTGCACCATCTCTTTGGCACACAGTCTCCAGAGCATGGCTTATAGGTACACTTGTGAGGTTTCATGCAGCCATGCAGCTTCCCATCTGGTGCAGGCATGTGTACCTCACCGTTTAGAGAGAACACACTGCAGCTTTGAGGGAGGGGTTCCCTCCTCGATCCTGTCTTTATTACAGATTCACAGATTCACAGATTGGTAGGGGTTGGAAGTGACCTCTAGAGATCATCTAGCTAGAACAGGATCACCTAGAGCAGGTAGCACAAGATTGCATCCAGGCAGGTTTTTAATATCTCCAGAGAAGGAGACTCTCATTTGGAAAGTTCATGCCAAACATGAAACTTTAAAACGGTCTGCAAAGCCCACAGATGGATTTTACATTGTAGGAGCAGTCTGGAACAGAGGTTGATACTGCCCTCTTAGCCCTTCTGTATGTTACGTTTCATCTGAAGCTAAAGATTTTGATATAAACATAAGCTGTGCCACCTGTTGGTTTCAGTATGACTCTGATACACCCACTACTTCCTCTCTGCCAACACTTCTGGTGAGTGTGCCCACATTTATACTGAAATGGAAAAAATAAAAATAAAAAACCCCTCATGAGCCTCCAAAATGTTCTGAAAACAGCAGTTGCACTTGTCATCGGTAGGGTCTTAGATAATTTTACAGGTCTTCTTTGCTTGCAAGTTGTAAGAGAAAATGATTACTCACTCTGGTTGAAAATTCCCCTATATTGACTTTTTTGACTGCTAGCCAATAAAGTACAACTAAGTTTAAAATGAAAGGCAAGTTCTAGCACTAACTTTCTCTAAGTCAATTTTCTTTGACTAGTTCACTAAATACATGCTTCAAAAAGTGCAAATGATGACTCTTGTTCCCACTAAGTACAGAATGAAAAATGTAAATAAGCTGTCTCTACATTAGTCATGAGGCATATCAACTATTATTTCAATACAGAAATATTGTTTTAAAAAAAAGGTAGAAATAAAAGTAACATTTTTTTTTACATTTTAGAAGTAGTGGTTATTTTCTTAATTTTTCCTGTGGCCCATTAATTCAGTTGTTGAAGACTGAAGGACAAATCTCAAAGAAGGACTTCAATACAGCAGCCTTATCCTATTAAGCCCATAATGTGAATCCCCACACAATGTTAATCTCCCATACACATATAGACATGTCCTTGTGTCTACGCATGAACCTAGGACAGCAGGACACCCAAGAACAGGATGCAGAGGAACAACATCTGCCAAAAGAGATTCCTGAGACAGAATACACAGTGGTGCTGAGACTTCAGTCTAACTTGGGAAAGAAATGAAGACTGTTGAGAGATTTAAATCTCATTCCATCTGAAACACAGGCTCGTAGCATCTAACTCAACCATGGTGCGCCTTCTAACACCAAAGCAGAATCCAGATTTGTCGTCTCATGTATCGTTATTTTTTTTCCAAATTTGTTCTGTACTTAAAAAATCACCATTCGTGACAGCACTGATCTAACCACCTGGCTTCTTTATCTCCAAAGTGCCTGAAATACAGTAATGCTCACCCTTTTTCTCACTTTCTAACTCAGTCTCTTAATTCTTTGTTGCAAACTGCAACAGGCTAGTAGGCTTCCCTTAGTCTCTGAAAAGCCTATACTTGACTGATGTAGCAAATACACAAATTCCTTCCCTCACATGGTGAGTTGACCCTGGTGAGCAGCCACGCACCCACACGCTGTTCTCTTGCTCCCTGCTCCCTCCTCAGTGGGACAGAGAGAGCAAGAAGTGCAAAAGCAAGAAAACTCATAGATCAAGTTAACGACAGATAACTAGGTGAATGCAAGACGGCAAAAAAAGGCAATTGCTTACCACCACCCACAAGCAGACTGAGGCCCACCCCGTTTCTCAGCAACAGCCAGCTTGGAAGACAATCTCCCCATCTTCTGCGCTATGCAGTTTTATTGCTTGCTGCGCATGACACTATATGGTATGACATTGCCCTTTAGTGAGTTCAGGCCAGCTGATCTGGCTATGTCCCTTCCCAGCTTTTTGCCCACTACCAGCTTACTCACTGGAGGGGGAAAAGTGAGACATGGAGAAGGCTTTGATGCTGTGCGCACACTGTTCAGCAACAGCCAAAATATTGGTGTGTTACTAACACTGTTTCATCCACAAATCCAAAACACAGCACCTGTATTTTGGCACAGGGCTGCCATGAAGTTAATGCCGTCCCAGCCAGACCCAGTACACCTCAGGAAGAGGAATGAACAGGAGCTTTTCTCCTATACAATGCAGAAACACTCTAAACCCTGGACTCCTTGTGTAAAAGGAAGAGATGGACTACTTCCCCACAAGCTGTGTTTGGGAGGAAGGTAGCCATTAGCCTTGGCATTTGGTAACTTCAGATATAAAATGCTTAAATGCTACTCAGTACTTCTGAATTGAAAGACTCTTTCTCCATATACAAATAAGAACTCAGGGACTTCAAACAAATCCATTAGTGCATTCTTGAAGAAACTCATATGCACTAAAAAAGGAGGCTACAAAAGATACTAAGCCAAACTGCTCCTTCCTATACTGACACCACTGAAGGTGGATTGTCCCAGTGTATTATTTCACAAAAAGCCTGGACTGTTTATTCATTTTTGCAAACAACCCAGTGGCTTGAATTGGAGTAAAAGGTAACTGACAGCACCTGGTGGCATCATCTTTCATCTGTCATGGTCATTTGTGCAGAAAGAAATGCCATTCTTGATCTAGCTCTGCTAACATCAATGTGGCAACAGAAGAATTACAAAAGGAACAATTGTGGGCATGTGTATTCATTTCTATCTTTGCCTTTTGGTTTGGTTTGGGCTTTGTGTTTTGTCCCCTTACTATACCCTCCCCCCTAAAAAACCATGTAGAAAGATCACAAGACAAAAAAAAGCTTAATCTTTCAAATTTTTTCTATTTTTATTATTTTTTTCCAGATGAAGGGATCAATTTGGAAAAAAGATCAGTAAATATATTTAGAACTAGTAGAATTTGTCACATGGTAACATTTTTCTTATGACCGATTCTGTTGCTCTCCTCTAGTTGAAACCTGAAATTCAACCTTAGAAGAGTAAGTTTTACAAGTCAAAGAAGTTGCCACAGCAAGAGGGGCAAAAAACCCCCAACCCAAAACAAAAAAAAAAAACCTCACAGAATTTTATTATCAAAAGGTAAATAAAAATAATAATAATGGTTCTCTCCCTACAACCATGACCAGGCTTTTCATGGCCTACTTTGTGTAATGGATCATTCAAAAATAGACAAAGCAGACAGTTTAGTGCACATTCAGTTTCTCCTTTGTGTCCTACTCTACTTTAACTATGTTTGCCCCAATTGAAAAAGCTCTTGTTTCTCTCAAAAAATGACATACCTCTTGACAGACCTTGCTAAATCTTCCTGAAACATAATAAAATAGAAGACTTGCACAATGGAACTAAAAGCTCATCTTGAGAAACTTTGAACCAGATGAGGAGGCACCCTCATGGGGTGCACAGGGCTTGCAGCCCTGGTAATTAGCTGCTGAAAAATTACCCCCAGAGTGTCTCCACTTCAGGAACAGGAGCATCACCTCCTGCTCTCCTATTAAGACAGGATCCCAGGATCTGAAGAATGACTTCACACAAATTATTACGTTTTGAAAATCCAAACTAACTGGCATCCCATTTGTTTGCATAACTTATCAAACAAAGCCAGCTCTACTGATGCATTACAAAAGGGCACAAGGGTACTGTAATACAGAATTCCTATTTTAGCATCCACGTACATGAAAAACTGGATTGTACTCCACTGAAAAGTAGGGAAACGTGAAATTTTTTCTAATATTTTGACTATTTGTATGACATAATGCAAAAGACATGGCCATTTTATATTAAGTATAGTATTGTATTTTTAGCTTAATGGCTATTTTTTAAATCTTTTGTTTTCTGCAGTGATTATTTATTAATCCATGTACTCCAAAATGTCTTTTCTTAGGAAATATATTTTAGCAGTAAAGAAAAAAAGTAAAGTCTGTTAGCACTAAGAAAAGAAACAGAAGTGTTTACCATGTAGATTGCTCACAGCAATTGTTTATTATATAGAATCATAGAATGGTTTGGGTTGGAAGGGACCTTAAAGATCATCTAGTTCCAACCCCCATCCATGGGTAAGGACACCCTCCACTAGACATTGGCTGCCCAAAGCACCAGCCAACCCGGCCTTGAACTCCTCCAAGGATGGGGCATCCACAGCTTTGCTGGGGAACCTATTCCTGTGGCTTGCCACCCTCATATTAGCACAGAGCTGCTGGAGAACTATTTGATTTCTGCATGTTTTGAGATTCTCAAAGTATTTTTTCTGTAATTCCCACAGCAAAGGACTCTGGAGTAATCGTGTTGTGTAAAAGGTCACTACATCCAAACAGCAGCTGGTTGCTTTCACTAATAAAGGAAAAAAGACTCCCTGAATAGGAACAACATGCTCTTTACACTGGGAAAAGACACAGAATTCAGTAGGAATTTTGCCATGTTAAATGCAGGATCAACTCTAATACCGCTTTTTCACAGGCAGTAGCAAGGAGGAAATGAGTTGAGCACAGGCAAATCCCACAGGATGTCCATGTGATTGTTCCATACCCAAAAGTCTGGAAGGAAACTTACGTGAAGCAATTTCAGCAATATTGCTGCTGAGTGACTAATTGTTCATGGGATGGCTCCAATAGGAAAAAAAGCCAAGAAAACATTCTTAAACATGAAGATGAGTGTGAGAGATTTATTTTGTGGAGTTGGGAGAGGAAACATGAGAAAAAACTTCTCAAAAAACTACTGTATTGGAAAAGACTGTATTGCTTGGCGGGGTGGGGGAGTGGTGGTGTTCTGCCTCTTCAGCAGATGTCTTCAGATATTTGCCAGCAGAATCAGGAGAAGAGCAGCTGTGCAAGGCTCTGGGAGTTAACTCTGGCCTCCACCTAATATACCAACAACATGCTTAGTCTCAGGAGCCATCTCTACTCCCTCCAGGGAACTGTAAGGCAGGATCCATAGCATAAAGCATCTGCTGATCTTACTTTCAGGTTGGTTGTCTGCCACCACTGGAAGTAAACAACAAGATCTAGAGACTAATCCCAGCAGGCTCAGTTCCTGTTTGCCAACTGTTAATGCATATTCCATTCAAGCTCTGATACTGAGACCAGACTCTATACAGATACTGTCCACACCTCAAAGAGTATCATCTCACCTGGAAAATACTTTTAAAAATAATCCTAATGAAAGAGTTCAGCATTAATCTTGAGCATATTAATAAATCCAGATTTTCTGAAATTTGTTGTTAAATTAAATTTAAAAAAATTATGAGGTTTGCTCATTATAATTACTTTAACCTTCCTGGCAGTGGCATTAGAAAGCAAATAAATCCTTTTAATTAGTTAAGCTCTTCATTTATAGATTCTAGTTCCATGTTGAACTCTGGTCAGAACTCAATTATTTTGTCAATAATGTGTGCAAAATTATAATAAAGTTCCATAAAACAGCTTTTAGAAACACTTCATGAAAAAATCGTGCAAAAAATCGTGCACTTTCCAAATTCAGTATTCTAACTTGAAATACAAAACTTGTTGATCAAGACGTACAAAAGCAAAATAGAGAAAATAAATTATCACTTAATCTAAATCTACTGAAGTAAAAAATCTGAATCCAACTGCCATTTAAGATATGCTACTATAAAAAGTAGTCATGTTGGACTACTGTTGGACTACTACTTTACATAATCTGTTCCAAAAACTTTGAATCCCTCTGAGATTTTAGAGGAGTGGCCATCACTCACAGAAGTTTAATAAGGCATGAAATCTGCAAAAAAAGCAATTTCTTTTTCAAACACCATATTACCTTTTTTATGACCCCAAAAGAGCACAAATGGACAGGAAAAAAAAATTTTAAAAAATCTCAGAATGCAATCATTATTCTACTATCTGATCAACAGCATCTCCCAGATACTCAGAAAAGTTCAGAAAGTTTCTTTCATTAAAAAAGAAGCACAATAGGAGAGAGAATTTCAGTGTGGAATGTGATTGTAGCAAAACTGCCCTGCTATTATGTGAAACAGTACAGAGGACTAGAGCATTTGCGCTCACTAGATTAGAACAGAAGTCTAAGAAAGTTAATGTTCTCTTTAGAAACTGCCTGTGCCTTAAGCTTTAAAAAATAATGAAGGAAAAAACCCTAATTTGCCTGAATGATTTGGCAGTGTGATACACACAAAAAGGAGTAGAGACAATACTTTCCAAATCTTGTGGCCATCTGTGTGCACCCTTCAGCAATAAATGTCTCTATTAGTACTTAATTTGTCAGGTTGGAATTATGAACTTCATTGATGATTAGTTACTAAATTATTTAGCCCACAATACAATGCATTTCCATATTTTAAATAAAATTTTAGGTGCATTCAATCAAAGAACACTTGATATAATTTTAAATTTACACTGGGAATTTGTTCTTCAAAAAAAAAAAAAAGAAGACTTTAAAATTGTAACTTTTTAGGATAGACATCTTCTCTTTTTAGGCACTTTGCAGGTCTGTATCAGACTGTTCAATATTTTTAGATTTTGAAAATCTGTAGTTGCAATACAATACGTTAAAGTTTCAAATAAGATCCTCATTTCAACCAGCTGAATGGTATGGATATGTTATAGCGTCGTAGTATACCACATCCACAGGTATATCTATATACCATATTCACAGGTATATAGGAAAAACAGCACAGGTGTGTAAGACTTACAAAACAGCTTCATGGAATGTTTTAGGTTATTAAACATAAAATTGCATCTTTTATTCATCTCCATGGGAATATGTTTTCAGGTTAAGGAACAGTTCTTCAGCAGACCCTCCTGGTATTATGTCTTTGGCATGGTCTAACAAAAATCTCATTGTGTTTAAGTTGTTACGCATTTGGGAGGGTTTCAAGATACAAAAAGATAACATAAGACCCACACTGACTCTTGCCGGATTCTCTCATTAAAGTATAATTTAAAACAGCTCTAACTACCTTCATATAAACTATTATTTAATGCAAAATATGCATACTCAAATAAAGAGTAAAGCCAGAATGCGTTGGAATTATCAAGGCAAGAAACCAGAAACAAAAGAAGTGAATGCTTACCTGTATGAAAGTTAACAGGATTTTGGAGATTTTACAAATATTAATAGAGGACAGTGACTGCAAATGCTACATTCCCATGTGTCTGCTCTACACTTTTAGCCTTTAATGAAAATCACTGTGCTACATTCGAGCACAAAGGTATAACTATTTGACAATGCTCACAGTCCACAAAACAAAGGCTGCAGATACATGTAGTTTCCTTGTGTAAAGTAAGACAGCGTACAAAAAAACACTTCTTGCAGTTCCGCTTTCTTTATCATGCTTTCATCAATAAATCAAACTTCATCTCCCTCTTACGGCTTGAGAGACTGAAAGACGTCACATAAGCCTTGCAGGCACCCTATGAAGGAGATTAAATGCTCTGCACAGATCTTACTGTGTTTTTTAACATGCAGGTTTTGTGGTTAGATTTCCTGTTTTCACTTCTCATTCAATAGCAACCTTGTTTATTTTATCCTGTTTGGCAGCACCACAGGTCTCCACTAGGTCATCACATGGTCACAAAGACTTAAACTTGCAAGCAGAGAGTTTGCAAAAGAATCAAATATACAAAGAAATATATCAAATATATCAAAACAAATGCAAAAAAATAGTTCATATTCATAAAGCAATGAGTGTTTTATAGGAGTTCCTTTTAGGTAATCTCTTCAGAGGCTCATAAATCATCAGTTTACATTGAATTTGAAATAAACATGAGCACAATAGACAGAATACAGTATTATGAAGACCTTCCTTAAAACTAAGTATGTAAGTTGCACACACAGTTTTAAGTAGCTGTCCATTAGTTTAAAACTGAAGTTAGCAGTTGTAACTTGCTTAAACTTTCATAAGTTTTACTGCTTGAAATGGACTGATTTGACAATCAAGTTATGAAGCTTTGAATTTTACTTTATTTTTCAAGTTACTTTACTAATTTGTAGAAAGTTGGGGTTTTTTTAAGCTCAGGCACACTTTAAGAACAGGTTTTGCTTTTTATTTTCTTATAATACTGTGGTATTCCATTTGGCACATAAACCTAACAAATCTTAAAGAGATATAATTCAACCTGTAAAGAGATGATATTATTTCTCTAGATTTAACTTCACTGTAATACAGACCTCATTTTTATGGGCTGGTGTTTTAAGACTGCCTTCTAAGAAATTAAAGAATATTTGTTCCAAATATATTACTGCTAACTCTATCACTTCCAAACTTGACTCACAAAGACATATTCACCTCATGCACCTCACTTCATAAAATCAATAGTTAGACAAAAGATAAATTTGACTTCTTGTTTTGTTCTTATGCAAATTACAAAAAAGAAGAGTAAAGAGTATGTGATGATATTCAGCTACTTCCCACAAGAACAAGAAGGAGAAAGTGAGGTGATTAAACAACAAGGTTTACAGTTTTGAGCACAGATTCAACAACCTGACAAATTGGTACAGTCATATCAGATGATACTGGTAGGTATAATCTGAAATACAGTATAGTCTAAATTTTCAAAAGCAATTCTGATGTCAGAGCTTTTTTTGCCTTTCTTTCAGAGAGACAACATAGGTGCTAATTTTTTTAGGACAAAGGCCTCTAAAGGAACTTCAAATTGGCCAACTGAAAGATCATATATTACCATCCACACTTGACAATTTTGCTCAGATTTTGGAGATGGAAATGAGAACAGCTGTTTGTAAACTGGAAGTAATAATTTGTTCAGATTTATACACACACGCAAACCCACTACACCTATCCCTGTGTTATAGGCATTCTGCATACTTGAAAATTTAATACAATCAAGACCCATAAATAGCTAAAGTGTAACTGTATAATAAAAAAACTATCCAAACAACTATAGAAACTGAGCAACTCAGTAAATAAGTTAAAGGATTTCCAAATTCCAAAGGGAACCTTTTTTTTTCCTAGTGCCAAAAGTGTACCGCATGAAGAACACAGCAGTTAATCTATTTGAGACATGGCAGAAGGATAAAAGCATATTCAGAAGTATAGTATACTACAGTATTAATATATATATACTCTTGTAGTGACAAAGACATTGGAGCCCTCATCTGACAGTCTTGTTTAATTAAGGGGTTGGGAAAAAAGTCTGCACAAAGCATGGATGCAATTTTTTTTTTTTAACAACTGGTTACATTAATGTTTTCAGTGATTCTGACCAATGTTTCTGAATTGTCCAAGCATCTGGCCAAATTCAAAAGGAGAAAGATTGCTATGAAAGATTGCTACAAAATCCTAGACATTTTAGGAGAGAGATTATTATTTTCAGATCTGCCAGACTTCACTGTTTACAGGGTTGTTATCCTACCCCCATGCTATTTAAATTATATTTTTTATCTCCATTGTCTTCCCCAAAAGATGACATGTAGCACTTTCATCGTCCTCTGATTTGATGACTCACAGATAATAGTTTGAATTCACACTATTTTTAATTAATTTATCACTATACTGATCATAAAAAGATTTGTACATAAAAGTGAAAAGTTATTGTGCTAAGGCATTTCAGTTGTTTGCAGGCTAAAAGAGTGGACGACATTTTTTACCAAACAAACTTATTTTATCATAAATGTAATCCATTACAACAATAATGGAAATATCATGCTCCTTTTAACATTTTACTTGAGCTTTTTTCTGCCTGCTAGGAATTCTAGTTATGAGCTTCATTGCGCCAAGGACAGACCAGTCTTTTCCAGACACTTACCCTCTGACAGCATGAATAAGTCTCAGTGATGGATAGGCGGTTCGCACTTTCAATTTATTCTTAAGGATTAATGCATTAACCCACTCCACATGCTTCTCTCCGCCTTTGACCATGAAAGCAGGGATCCAAAGGACACTGTCATTCAGCATCGATAGTCTATGCACAAATTTTTCTCTGTCACTCTCATTCCGAAAGCCTCCAAATGCTCTTTGTACAACTGATGGATTCATGGTAATAAAATCAGATTTAGTTCCCACATCGGCAGCAAACTCCACCACAGGAGCTAGATTGCACCTGAAGAGGAAGAAATTAAAGGAAAATGAAAATAAATATGAAACATCAACTCAGAAAAATGTGTACATGAAGGGAAAGCTGGAAATGAACATGCAAGCCCACTTCAATTTAATGTGAGAAAAAAACACCAGTGATAATAGGTGTGATAACATGTAGCATTTTACCCAACTTGAACACTCATTGGACAATTGTCTTAAAAACATTAAATGCACACAATACTGCGAGAAAAAGAGGAAGTTCTTTGTACATTTGAAAACCATGTCATCATGCTTTAAAATGCATTGACAGCTACAGTAGCACTTATGAATAAGAGTAGGTCTAACACCTATTACCTTTCATTAGTATTCATTTCTCATCATGTTACGAACAGCTTACATTCTTAAAGGTAGCCATGACAGTCAAATTAAATTACAATTTCAACAAGTTAATCATTGCTTTTTTTTTTTTAACAATACAATATTTAAATATGATTTACAAATGAACTTACCCCATGTTAAATGACTTTTTGTATTTTGGTTTTATCACTGCAGCTGATCAGATGTTTTGAAATTTAGTATTTTCATTTAGAAACTAAGTTTTTGGAAAAAAATTATTAAACTTTCCATTTTTCCTTGATGCCTCATTTTCAAACCTTGTTTAATTTTGCAGTAGCTTTGTGCTTTTTTCTAGGCTTGAGAAAAAGGTCTTACCAGGCCTTTGTTCAGCATAGTTTTTTGCCTCAGTTATATAACTACATATATATGTAATCACATAGAGGCAGCATTCTCCGTGGGCAGCACTGGATGTAGGTGACAAAATGCGATTCAGAAATTAATTGTAATTTCAGCGATCAGTATGATCCAACTGAAACAAATCACCTCCACAACATCCTCAGTGAATTAGTCAGTAGCTGGTATGCCTCAAATAAGTATCTTGACACAACAATATTTTCACAATTTAACAAACTAACTGCTCTGTTGAGGTGAAGGAAGTTAAGAAGCAATGCTGGAACTAGGTCCTTCAAAATATTTACATGTTACTATATTCCTAATATAAATAGTATTCTATTAGTTCAGCAATTCTTTTCTGCTACAGTAAACTTTTTACTTAAGCCATATGCAAAGTGTGCCCATACAACATAGACCTTATGGTTCTAATATGATTCCCTGTCTTTTGACAGCTCCTTTCTGATCTGCCAACAGCATCAGTGCCTAAATCTTAAAAGTTTATACACTTTGAAAACAGTATATAAATGTAATTTTACTGAGATCCTAAAAAAAATTATCATAGGCATATCAAAACCAAGGTCTACCTACCTTGCATGACATTACTGCTTCATCAGTAGTATACTTAATATCAAATACTGTATTCTAGAAAGGTATACAGCATAAGCAGTATAAATTCTTAACATATTGCATATTCAGATTTTTTAAGTATAACTTCAGAAAGTAATGAGCAATCCAAATACACTCAGTAACAATGGGGTCATCTATGAAGAGTTAGAATATCAGTCATATTTTTAAAGCTTTAGTGTCTCAAATTACACTCCTGATTATAATATGAGAGGCAGGTATTTGCTTTCCAAATACTGAGAACCTCTTAACCCTTGATTTTTTAAAAAATCAGTTATATAAATATGGACTAGTAGCAGTGTTAAAGTTTGAAATACTGTGATAAGTACATCAGCACTTTGAAAGGCTCTATTTTCAAAGAATTAACTAGATGCTGTTAGCAGTACACTGCTAAGATTGTTATTTTAGTAGAACAGGAATATAAGAGAAGCTCTACACAAATTTCTAGCTCTGTTAAGGAAATAAACATTACTAAATTAGTTGTACTTGACCAAGTTATAAAAATATTACCCTCATTAAGCCACTTCTCATTTTCTTAGATGTTACTTCCTTCAAAGAATAATTCTAATGCTCATTAAATTAGAAGTGTCAATATTGAATATTTACTCTATATTTATCCATGAAGTTGGAAAATAGAAAACACCTGCTAAACCCCATCAATTAAAATCAGCACATTCTTCAGTAGAGAGTAAATGCAGCAGTTATGTCAGGAGTGTTTCCATACGAGTTCAAGAGTTTATGTGCAAGTGATGGGACTGTAACACCTACCCTAAAGTGTTAATACCAGATAATTTATATTTCCAGATGAGTTCAAGAAAATTTAATAGGAAGGTATGTTTCAGAATGTCCTCGTTCTGCCTAGCATAGAGTTAATTTCACAAGGAGCCAGGACACCTGAGCCAAGCTGGCCAGGGGGCTATTCCATACCATGTGATGTCATTCTCACCATAAAAGGGGGCTAGTCGGGGAGGGGTGGGTTCTGTACAGCTCCGGGATGGATGGGATGGTGTGGGTGTGGGCTGAGCGTCTGGTCAGTTGGTTATGGGATCTGTAAATTACTTTCTGTTATCACCCATTGTGAACATTCCCTTATCAGTACTGTTGCTGATTGTTTCCCTCTCCCTTGCCCTCCCAGTAAACTGTCCTTATCCCAACCCATGAGGCTTTGCCTTTGTTTTTCCATTCTCCTCCCCATCCTGCCGGGGGAGCGGTGAGCGAGCAGCCTGGTGGTCCTCAGCTGCCGCCTGGGGCTGAACCACGGCAGTCCTTTTTGGCACCCAACGTGGAGCTTGAGGGGTTGTGGTAACGACAAGTCTGACCCAAGTGTGTTAAAACAAAGTTGTTATAAGCATTTATAATGTTATTTAAAAAGTCGCTGATCATAATGATGTTCTATTTGGTCACATGGCTCTGGTTTGTAAACCCATGTTTATGTAATACCTGCGGTGCTGTTTATCACCTCTGGGAGAGGGGTTTGTGTTCTCATATTGTTGTATTGTGTGATAACGACTTATGATAAAATATCATTGACGGTCATGAGTCTGAGCTGGTACTTGTATGTAGCATTTCTGTCATGCCCATACGTCCGTCAACATCTTTCAGAATTCATTAATAATTGCACCCCATCTATGGGGAAGATAGGGGGGATACCTTCTCCCACTCTTTCACCTCCCCTTTTCCCTTTTGTTGGATAAGAAAATTTTTCAGAATTTTGAATACCTTTGGAATGTTCAGGCCAGTATATTCCTATTGCTAGGTCTCCTGCATGTTGTCCAAGTCTTGTTCAGAATCAGCAAAAATTGTTTTAAGAATACTACCCAGGGATCTTCCCCAAGGCTGAATAGTCAGGGCTTGCATGGCATGTGGAGGAGTGTGGGCGGATATCTAGACACATTCTCACTCCCAACGGTTTGGAGCTTCACTGCCGAACCACTGCAAGACCCTGATAAAATGGTAGACTATTTGAAAGAAAAATGCTGTGGGGATTCTAAGGAGACACAACTTACTGCGCTGTGCTGGGCCCTGGCCACAATCTATCAAACACTGCTTGACAGTAGACAGCACCATTCAGGGGGAGAGGGACAGAGCAGACCCATAGGCACTGCGGATACCCAAACCCCCTGCAACAAGCACTACAGCTACCCAAGCCCCCGCAATAGGCACTGTAGCCAAGCCAAAAGATCAACCCATACCAGTATCAGTCGCCCCTATACACAAAAAGAAATACGCAAAGAAATCGGTTCGCATCGTGAGAGATGATGATGAACCGGGGCCATCACGAGAAGAAGAAGAGCCGGAACCAGAAGTGATCACCCGATCCCTGTCCCTGAGTGAGTTGCGAGATATGCGGAAAGATTTCAGCCGCCTTCCAGGGGAGCACATTATTACCTGGCTGGTCTGCTGCTGGGATAACGAGGCAAGTAGCCTGGAATTGGAGGGCAGGGAGGCGAAGCAGCTAGGATCCTTGTCTAGGGAAGGGGGCATTGACAAGGCAATTGGGAAGAAGGCACAGGCCCTCAGCCTCTGGAGGTAACTCCTGTCAAGTGTGAGGGAAAGGTATCCTTTCAGTGAAGATATTGTATGTTGGCCAGGCAAGTGGACCACCATGGAGAGAGGTATCCGATATCGGAGGGAATTAGCTATGTGGGAGATGGTTTATTATGATCTGGACAACACACAGTTGCCCACAGACCCCGATGAAGTCCAATGTACCTGACCCATGTGGTGAAAATTTGCACGGAGTGCACCATCATCGTACGCCAACTCACTGGCAGTAATCAACTGGAAGAGGCACCCACAGTGGATGAAGTGTCTGGCTGACTCCGGCAATATGAAGAGAGCCTTTCTTCCTCCCTCGTCTCAGCTGTGGAGAAACTGTCCCAGGACGTCCGGCAACTCAAAGAGGATATATCGTACTCCCCACCTGCACAGACCTGTATTTCAGCCGTTAGGAGTAAGCGTTCCTCTGCTCCAGAGAGGGGATATAGACGATACACACCACAAGATATCCTGTGGTTTTACCAGTGCAACCATGGAGAGATATGAGGAAATGGGATGGGAAGCCTACCTCAACCCTGCGGGCATGACTACATGAGGTGCAAGGCAAGACACTTGTAAAAAGGGATTCTTCCAGGAAAAGCATTGCTCCAGTTTCCACCGGGCAGCCCCCCAGATCAAGTGGAAGGCCTGATCGCACTTATGATCCTCTTGAAGGGACTTCTAAGTCTTTTCTGCAAGAGATGAATAGTGAATATGATGAGCAGGATTAGAGGGGCCCTGCCTCCAGCCAGGTGGAGGAAAGGGACAACAGAGTGTATTGGACTGTGTGGATCCGATGGCCTGGCACACTGGACCCATAAGAGTACAAGGCCCTAGTGGACACGGGTGCACAGTGTACCCTAATGCCGTCGAACTATGAAGGGGTGGAACCAATATCTATTTCTGGTGTGACAGGGGGATCCCAACAGTTGACTCTGTTGGAGGCTGAAGTAAGTCTAACAGGGAATGAGTGGCAAAAGCACCCCACTGTGACTAGGCCAGAGGCTCCGTGCATCCTGGGCATAGACTACCTCCGGAAAGGGTATTTCAAGGAACCAACAGGCTACCAGTGGGTTTTTGGAATAGCTGCCTTGGAAGCGGAGGAAATTGAACCATTGTCTAGTTTGCCCGGTCTCTCAGAGGACCCTTCTGTGGTAGGGTTGCTAAGGGTTGAAGAGCAACAGGTGCCAATTGCTACTACAACTGTGCACCGGTGGCAATACCGTACCAACCGAGACTCCCTGGTTCCCATCCACGAGCTAATTCGTCAACTGGAGGGTCAGGGAGTGATCAGCAGAACCCACTCACCCTTTAACAGTCCCATGTGGCCAGTGCAGAAGTCCAATGGAGAGTGGAGGCTGACGGTAGACTATCGTGGCCTGAATGAAGTCACACCATCGATGAGTGCTGCTGTGCCAGATATGCTGGAACTTCAATATGAACTGGAGTCAACAGCAGCCAAATGGTATGCCACAATTGATATAGCTAATGCATTGTTCTCGATCCCTTTGGCAGCGGAGTGCAGGCCACAGTTTGCTTTCACTTGGAGGGGTGTCTCGTACAACTGGAATCAACTGCCCCAAGGGTGGAAAAACAGCCCCACCATTTGCCATGGACTGATCCAGACTGCACTGGAAAAGGGTGAAGCCCCAGAGCACCTGCAATACATTGATGACATCATTGTATGGGGCAACTCAGCAGAGGAAGTTTCTGAGAAAGGGAAGAAAATAATCCAAATCCTGCTGCAGGCTGGCTTCACCATAAAACGAAGTAAGGTGAAGGGCCTGCACAGGAAATCCAGTTTTTAGGAATAAGGTGGCACAATGGGCGGCGTCAGGTCCCAATGGATGTGATCAACAAAATAGCAGCCACGTCTCCACCAAGCAACAAAAAGGAGACACAGGCCTTCCTAGGCGTTGTGGGTTTCTGGCGAATGCACATTCTGAATTACAGTCTGATAGTAAGCCCTCTCTACCATGTAACCCAGAGGAATGATTTCAGATGGGGCCCTGAGCAACGAGAAGCTTTTGAACAAATTAAACAAGAAATAGTTCATGCCGTAGCTCTTGGACCAGTCCGGGCAGGACCAGATGTAAAAAATGTGCTGTACACCGCAGCCGGGGAGAACGGCCCTGCCTGGAGTCTCTGGCAGAAAGCACCAGGGGAGACTTGAGGTCGACCCCTGGGGTTTTTCAGTCGGGGATACAGAGGATCCAAGGCCTGTTACACTCCCGTGGAAAAGGAGATATTGGCAGCATATGAAGGGGTTCGAGCTGCTTCAGAGGTGATTGGCACTGAAGCACAGCTCCTCCTGGCACCCCAACTGCCAGTGTTGCACTGGATGATCAAAGAGAGGGCCCCTTCTACACACCATGCAACCGATGCTACATGGAGTAAGTGGCTTGCACTGATGACACAGCGGGCTCAAATAAGAAACCCCAATCGTCCAGGAATTCTGGAATTGATCACAGACTGGCCAGAAGGGAAAGATTTCAGAATGTTGCCAGAGGAGGAGGTGACACGTGCCGAAGAAGCCCCACCATATAATAAACTAACAGAAGATGAGAAACGATATGCCCTCTTCACTGATGGGTCCTGTCGCCTCGTGGGAAAGCATCAAAGGTGGAAGGCCACTGTATGGAGTCCAACACAGCGAGATGCAGAAGCTGCTGAAGGAGAAGGTGAATCGAGCCAGTTTGCAGAGGTGAAAGCCATCCAGCTGGCCTTAGATATTGCTGAAAGAGAAAAGTGGCCAACACTGTACCTCTATACTGACTCATGGGTGGTGGCCAATGCCCTGTGGGGGTGGTTATAGCAGTGGAAGCGGAGCAACTGGGAGCACAGAGGCAAACCCATCTGGGCTGCCCCATTGGGGCAAGATATTACTGCCTGGCTAGAGAAGCTGGTTGTGAAGGTACGTCACGTGGAGGCCCACGTACCCAAGGGTTGGGCCACTGAGGAACATCAGAACAACCAGCAGGTAGATCAGGCTGCCAAGATTGAAGTGGCTCAGGTGGATTTGGACTGGCAGCGTAAGGGTGAATTATTTCTAGCTCGGTGGCCCCATGACACCTCAGGCCATCAAGGAAGAGATACGACATATAGATGGGCCCGTGATCGAGGGGTGGACTTGAGCATGGACGCCATCTCACAGGTCATCCATCAATGTGAAACATGTGCTGCAATTAAGCAAACCAAGCGGGTAAAGCCTCTGTGGTATGGAGGACAGTGGTTGAAATATAAATATGGGGAAGCATGGCAAATTGACTACATCACGCTCCCACAAAGCCGCCAAGGCAAGCGCTGCAGGCATCCACTGGATGGCTGGAAACATATCCCGTGCCCTATGCCACTGCCCGGAACAGTATTCTGGGTCTTGAAAAGCAAGTCCTGTGGCGACATGGCACCCCAGAGAGAACTGAGTCAGACAACGGGACTCATTTTCGGAACAACCTCATAGACACCTGGGCCAAAGAGCATGGTATTGAGTGGGTGTATCGCATCCCCTATCATGTACTGGCCTGTGGGAAAATCGAAAGGTACAATGGACTGCTAAATACTGCCCTGAGAGCAATGGGTGGTGGGACCCTCAAACACTGGGACACACATTTAGCAAAGGCCACCTGGTTAGTTAACACTAGGGGATCTGCCAATCGAGCTGGCCCTGTCCAATCAAAATTTCCACGCCCAGTAGAAGGGGATAAAGTTCCTGTAGTGCGCATGAAAAATAGGTTGGGTTATCCCTGTTTCAGGCAAAGGCCAAGCCCATCTGCAGGATTGCTTTTGCTCAGGGACCAGGGTGCACTTGATGGGTGATGAGAAAGGATGGGGAAGTCCGGTGTGTACCACAAGGGGATTTGATTTTGGGTGAAAATAGCCAATAAATTAAATTGTATGATGTTAATAGCTATATACTGTATCAATGGTATGACCATAAGAATCACCCAAAACTAATGAAGGATGGACTTGGAAACTGAGGAAAGTGCCATGATGATGGTACTAGAACTGACTTCAACTGGTGCCCAGGAACTTCATTGAAAATCACATCTTTGATGTCCAGACTGCGAGCATGGACCATACCAGATACACCAGCCATGAAAACTCCAGATGCAGTGTGCAACAATCCAGCAGCACGCACCATTGCTCCTGCCCTGAGAGACTGTAATGACAGATGGAACCCAAAGTCGTGAACTAAATGAACTCAATGGACATTTTAGACTGATGGCCCATAGTGTAAGGGAATGCTATCTGTGAAATAATCTGGGCATGGTGTAGATGGTATGGAATAAGGGGTGGATAATGTCCTGGTTCTGGCAAGGATAGAGTTAATTTCACAAGAAGCCAGGACAAGCTGGCCAGGGGGCTGTTCCATACCATGTGATGTCATGCTCACCATAAAAGGGGGCTAGTCAGGGAGGGGCAGGCTCAGCATGGCTCTGGGACGGGTTGAGCATCTGGTCCGTGGTATGTGCGTCCATCTGTCCGTCCATCTGATCGGTAAATTGCTTTCTGTTATCACCCATTGTGAACATTCCCTTATCAGTACTGTTGTTGTTTCCCTCTCCCTTGCCATCCCTGTAAACTGTCCTTATCCCAACCCACGAGGCTTTGCCTTTGTTTTTCCATTTTACTCCCCATTCTGCCAGGGGAGGGGTGAGTGAGTGGCATCATGGTGCTCAGCTGGGGCTGGAGCTAAACCACATCACAGGACTAATAAAACTTGCTAGTGTGTATATGCATATAAACCTGAGTGTATGTAAATAGCTTTTTTACCTGTTTCAGAGCTTTTATCTTAACCTGTAATGTATCTTTATGCTATGCCACAGGTTCATATAGTTATTGGAATTTTTAAGTTTATTTTGTTAGCAATGTCAATGATCTCCTGTCAATTCTCAGGACTCTTCCAAGAAAACTTCATATTCAGAGACACTCATAAACATATACTTTCTTTCTCTAGTCAAATTGAGAAACCTGAACAACTGAACAACTTTGAAATAGGCAATGCAATATCCTTTCTTTGTTCTATTCTTTAATTCTAGCTTATTTTTTGTAAGGCATAGAATGCCTAATATATCCACAATAGTGATGAGGAGGTGAGGGGGACTCTGCACCACAAATTTCAACATTATGTGCCTAGGGAGATGTACACAGCAAATAAAATCTTACTTTTTTCTTTTCTTTTCTTTTTTTTTTTTGTCATTGCTTTATTAAATCAAGCAGGAAGAATAAATAGAATACTGTAATTTACTGAGTTTCCTTTTTCTCACATGCTGCACTATTGATACCTTGAAACTATATGATTACTTAAAATTTGACTCCAAAACACAATTTTCTGGAACATACTATCATCTTCTGTTCTTTTTAAAAAAACTCCAGTATTGCCTTCATGTTAGTCAGCCTGCAAGTAAGCAGGCTGCAGATCAAAACTGAGCAGGACAAACTTGCTACAAGGTTACGAACACTGAGAATATAAGAACAGGGTGAAATTAACAGTCACACATGGCAGTGAAGATTGCCTTGAGCAATTAAGCAAGCAGCTGTAAATATGAGTATTGAGAATATAATATACATCACATTTGTAAACCTCCTTCTGACCCCAAGGTATTACCTGTTTCCAGAGAAAACAATGAAATGCGGCTTGCCCCAACAAAAATAATTTTGCAAAACAATGGTTTTCATGAGTTCCTTTAGGTTTTTTCCCCATAAAAATTTGCTCTAAGTGTATTCTTTAACAAGCTTATGGCTATTTTTTTCTACATAATTTTCTTTAATCAGAAGCTCTAGCTCCTTCTTTTTGCTTATGCACTAAACTGTCAATTAATTAGAGTCATTATTTTCTCCTTTATTTCTTTTAAGCACTCTATAGAGTAGAAGTGTTCTACTAATGAGACAAAGATTGGTACATTTGGGAGACAGAGTTAGGGAAAAAACTTAAGTTAGTGTGCAACATTCATAATCTGTGTGATTGGTAGTATCATAGGCAATAATATGCAAGTACCTCAAATTAATGCTGCAGTCCCTGTTCTTCCATGACATCAGCCCAGACCATATCCAAAACCTCGGTGCAGCCATTTCAACAGGGTAATTAGTCTAAACTTACTATCAGGCACCGATTATACAATTTAGGTAATCAGTAAGTTTACAGGGCAACCTAATGTACATAGAAATCATGTATAATCATGATACTGAAAGGCAAATATATATATATAGGAAATAGTCAATAAAAATGCAGAGGTTCCCACACACAAGCTTTCAATGTGATAGCAGATTTTCAACAGGAACATGCACTGCAATACCATCACTAAAAAGAAATCCGAGGCAAAAGGGAAAAATTAGTTCAAGGCTGAAATATCCCATGGTATTTGAGTATCTGTAGAAAACCTGAGATCCTAAGATACACAGACCAAAAAGTCTCAGTGACTGAAAACCTACTTCTTCCACAACTGTCTGTTGCATATAGTAGTTACAGTGGGATATATTAAGAAAAAGTGTGGGGAAAAAACAACAAAATTGCCAATGGCTGGAGTTGCATGCTATGAGAAAAGACTAAAGAATGGAGTAAGTGCTGCTATACTACACTGACATGAAAGTAATCAAACCTGGGTTTGCTGTGACTGCTTTATGGCCCAAACATACCCATAACATACTTACTCTTTTAGAGAGCAGAGCTTAACCAAGAAAATAATGAAATCATATTCACAAAAATACACTCAAATGAGAAGTCAGTTATCCCACAGAAATTCAGTTGACCTTGATTGGTCAGTAATAAACATACAGCTCATGTATATGCACTCAAATGTCCAATATGTAATATTCATAAGCCATATATCAGTGTTCTTTTTCAAGTTAATTTTAAATGAAAGCCATAACAGTTTGCTTGAGTAAAAGTGATTACTATTTCCATTTGATTTGACATTGTGAACTAAAAGAACATTGTGCACACAGTAACAATGCACAAATTGGCCATGAATCTGTACACTTGTTAATCTTTCGATAATCTGTGCACTTGAGGTTTACAGTTTGAAACAAGTATTTAGAAACCACTCTAAAGCCCAAGCTGAACGAAAGTGCTGTAAAAACATGCTTTTTTTCATTAATGTCTTCTCCTTGTAGAGCAAAGCCGCCAAAAATATTCATTGCACAATATTAACCACTTACACTCTGAGAAGCCAAAAAATGAAAATTAGATTGTTGCTGGAAGACATAGCATTAAACCTCTCTGAAACATAAGGCATTACCTAAACTAGTATCAATAACACCCACTCTTTCCTGGATAGCGTGCAAGCTTTTATATTCAGGTTCACATCCAGACTCCTGTAAGAATCAAAATTGCAATCTTGAATTCAAAGATTCTTGACATTTTAAGAAACACTTGGATGTGAAAGTAAAATTCAAGCCTCAAGCACACTAGAAGAGAAAAAAAAAAATGTTAACTTCAAGGCAGCAGATAACCTAACAGCTGGACTACTGTCTACCCAGTTTACTTGCAGGAGGCACATCACCCTAATACCTGTGTCTATGTAGCACATCATTTCACTTGGTTCTTCAAATAAAGGTGTGCAGTAGCACTGTGATAACCTTCACATAAACACACCCCCCAAAAAAAAGAGATTTTAAAAAAATCCTGATGCACAAACCTCCTATCTCCCCTAGCTAAATCTAATGATTAGTAAAATGTATGAATTCTCATATGAATTGTCATATGTTCTGTATACTTGTGTGGCTCCTCATAAAACTAAAATTGCTTCATATTATCTAGAGGCATCGGGATTAGCAGGGAATCCCTTGACAGATCCCATTTCATGCCAGTCCTTATCCCCTGCATGGCACAGTAATGTCTCATAAGACTAGCAAGCTGTGTAGAGGCTCAGGTACAGCATAATTACAGATTCTGTTCACACACAGAAATCACAGCTGTCTTTTAAGATGTACAATTTAAAATATACCATTATTGATCTGATATCTCTTTTTATAACACAAGTCCACAAGAAACTTGAATTTATGACTGATTTCACTTTAGTTAGAAGATCCATTTTAGTAACATCCCCAGCTAATAAACTTCACTATTTCTTGTTGCCGAAACTAGAACCTATACTGATAATCATCAAATTCTTTCTTCCTAGCATCTTCCTTAACACCAGTGACTGAAATACAAGTTATCCTCAATTGACACAGCACAGTGAAGTGACAGAAAAAGTCTAAGTGGTATTTTAGAAACAGTGGCAAAACACTTCGACACCAAAATAAAGGAAGGAATTTCTATCATTGAAATTTTGTTGTATATAGGAAAAAATATTCAGAGTATTTTAATGTAGGAAAACCTAAGAAATAGAACTTAGTAGTTTCCTGAATACTTGTATCTTTGCCTTTTTATGTAAAAATACATTTACACATTACTGTCTATAAAGGGCATATTCTACATGGCAACAATCAAAATGCTACAGAAGTGTTACTACACTGATATAGAAAACTTTAGAATGGTTCTGCAGCCTCATAAGACAGGCTTAAAAAATCTTGTTGTCCTTACAGTAAATTCAGGCAAGATTATTGTTTTCATTGTTTTGGAGAAGAACTTGGGGGTCATGAGTTTGGAATATAGAAAAAAGCAGTAGTTTGAACATTCAGAAATGGAGAACAGCAAAAAAGGCAATGTTTAGACTAAGACTGTTCAGAACATTGTCACACATCTTAATCAAAACGCTTGGTCAATTAACAAATGGTGAAGCTTTCCTGCATTTGAAACTGTTCAGAAAACTATTAAATCAAAAGCTCTGTATTATCAATAATAGGAGAAAGAAACTTTAAAAGAATGTTATCCTTTTATCTCAAGATAATTACAGAAAGAGTCAGGCTAACTCTATGTGCTCTACATTCGGATGTTCATAGGGCATCTATTTATTTAAGAAACCACTTTGGAATCTTTGATCATTTGTATGTGGGTTTACAGAAGTCATTTCTTACTGCTGTTTCATTAGCCTTCTAAACTTATGTCCTTAAATCCCCTCCCATATCACTTACTTAAGAATTAACTTCCTAAAAAAAAAAGAAGATGCAAAAAAGTTGGAATTATAAATGCTTATGGAGAGTACCCAGTACTGTGACCCACCAGAGCAGGTAGCACTAGGTGCTATGTACTGACTGAGCAAGAAATTCAGCTTCATAAGAAAACATGTCTGTATGGGCTCTCACCCCATGATGGGCTGCCTGGAGCAGTGGTCATGCAAGGACCCTTCCAACAGCTGAAGAAATTGTGAGGTTAAGCCAAAAAGGGAAATTGTGGCCACAAGAAGTCAGGCCTTCTCCAAGTTTCTCATGAGGTGGAGGCCACCCATGTCTAACTTGAGTGGAAACACCAAACAGCTACACTGGCACTTCCCCTTTCTCAGGCACCCAAATCACTGAGCAAGAACATCTAAAGATGATAGCTTTCTGGCTTTCTTCTGCTTTCATTTAATGTTTCAACGTAGTGTAACAATTTGTAGGAAGAGACAGAGGGCAAAAATAGAGCTGCCACATTTGAGAGCTGAAAAAGGTCTAATAAGCAAGTCATGATGTATTCAAATGTTATTTGTAAGGGAAGAATCATGCTTTAGAGTAAGTCTGTAAAATTGGCAACTTTGCTTTCAATAGATCTGCTGGCTCTAAGCATCCAGCTCTAATAGCACAATGATTATGCTCCAAGCAAGGTGTATTAAATAAATATTTGGGCATATAAGCTGATAGAAGTTACAAAAAAACCACAAACCCACAAAATACTTTCAGAATATAAGTACATTAATATCCTATATCTTTTTATTCTGACAAATATGTATTTTTTTTTCCTATCAGCTGAAGGGACAGTTGAAGAAAGAATAGAAGAAAGAAGCTACTATCACTTTCTGCTAACATATTAAGATTAGCAGAGAAATTTAAATTGTTCTCCTGAAATGAGCAAACACATCTCTGTGGTATGGTTAGAAGGTCTGTCCTTTTCTTCTTTCTGAACAGATATAGATTCTTCTCATATCACAATTGATTGCCCACAAAACCAAGACATCAGGGAAGAAGTCAAACAGATTATCCTCCTCTTTGCATAGGATAAACCAATATATTTATTAAAGGAATACAAGTTTTATCCATGTCAATTTCACTAACCACAATAATTGCCAAGTTAAAAAACGAAAGTCGAAGGACATTGGAAAAATAAGAGCTGCATTTGCCGAGCAAAATTTTATCACCAATGATGGCAAAAATACTCAGCTTGATTCCTAGATGCTGACAAGAGTTAGTAGGAAAACACGCCCAACGGAAGAAAGAAGAGTTCCAATATTTAAACTAGGCACTTCAATCCAAAGAAAGAAGCAGTTAATATCCTCTCATGGCTGTCCGTTGTCAGAGCAGTCCTAAACTAGTCAAAGAGAGTCACTCAACAGGCCTGTTCTCCATATAATCAAACCGAAATGAGAGGGACTTTTCCAGAAGTAGTGTCAGCATGAGAAAAACCACAAGATTATTTACTAGGTTTGGGGGGGGGGGGGGGGGGGTGTCTGCTTTTTAGCCAAATAACTCCAAAAGTCGACTTGGCCTCTGCTTTTGAAAAGTTCTCATCACGAATGCTGAATTCCAGTAATTAAAAAAGAAAAAAAAAAAAAGGAAAAAAAGAAAAGGAAGAGTATTTATTCTGATCTTTGGCACTGTTCAAATTCTGAATCTAAAGTTGAACTGTATTCTTTTTGGTATTTATTGACTGCCAGAAGTAATTCCAGTAATCCGAAAGGTATTACTTGGTAACAGTTAGTATTGTTATTTTGCATTTACCCAAAATACAGTTGTATTTTTCAGGAAGTCCTATGCATTTTAAAATGTACCACTTGCTATAACAAGCTCATCTGTTCTGTAAGATGTAACAGCTAACACAGCCCTGACATGAGAACATGTAGACAATGGGGGAATAAGATTTCTTTCATTTAAGTCTCACATGGAGTAAGCCCTATATATCTGACCCAAGAGCTAGAGAAACAGCTGAAAACTGTACCATGTGAAAAACATCTCCTGCAACAGCACTGTGCCATGTATACATATTAAATGTAATCAGGTTGATTATCTTGCATTTTCATTCTAATTTATTTTATGGAATCAGAGATTTTGGAATGCTTCAGACTCTTTCTAGGTATAGTATCATAATGCAGCATGCTTTACCTCACCACTACAAAAGTAGTGGAGGTGCAAGGATCAATAGTCATGTAACAGGGTGTAAAAACATAAAAGGAAATGAAAGGAATATAAGACACAGGAAATAGTTTATAGTCAGCACAGGTTTTTTTTAATAGCAAAGAGTATCCTAGTTTCCCATTTTAACTAGATGGGTCCCATTTTCTTCTGTCAAAATAGGCATAACTTCAGTAAACTTGTGGAACTAATCCATTTTATCGTAGCAGAAGATATGTCCCTAGACTCTTGATTTCTGACGCTGTGAGAACAAAATAAGGGCTTATGTGATCAAGTAATTAAAACCAAGCCACTTTAAAGTGTGCGGTAAATACAGTAAATCCACTTATGCTGACAAGATATTACCTTGCTTGCAAAAATGGCCCTTATTTACAATAAATAATTTACACTTGTATTGTTTTACTTGTAAAAATTGCTGACAATTATATGTTGGCTTGCAGGCATGCTTATTATTTGACTCTAGGTGCCTATTTTTAAATGTTTTTCATAATAGAAGTATTCTAATGATCTGGTGTCTCTGTTGGATCAATGTTCTTTGAGACATAGTGTTATATAGAAGGCACTGAACATGCTGGAATATGTCAAAGGAAGATGAACAGCTATTATTAACTTTGGATGACTTTGAAAGACATTAACAGACACTGTCAACCTTAAATTAATTAAAGCACTAGGTACTGATATTCTTCTTTACCCTTAATAAAGTGTGTATTCTGTGTCTTTATAAGTTATTACTAACATCTTCATACCACCTTTATTGGAACATTAAAATTCATGATATTGAGTTTATTGTACTGTAATGTAAACACTGCTGGATGTCTGTTGTGTCCTCTTTCACAGATCTTCACTACCAATTTTATCATTAAATTAATGGTATTGTTGGGTGTTAGATCTAACATTAGAACTGCTGGTCTGAGAAACAGCTCTCTCAAAACCACACACTTTTGTTTTCAGATCTCAGAAAAAGCATACAGTACTATCAAAATCAATTGGAGAATATATTTAGCCAAAATAGTATGACATATTTGTCACAGCACATAGGCATAATGCACTCAGCATCAGGAGATTCTACATACATTTTATCAGCCTATACACTTAGCTGTATACAGTACGTACAGTAACTGCATTTCAGAACAATGTCAGGTGGCGAGTAGAATGAGTGCATTTTACTTGTAGAGAAATCAGCTGAAAGTAAAGAGAGTAACAGAGTGTCATAGTGCATTTTAATACCAGAATCCTATAAGCAATAGAGGCGAGTGGTTACTAAGTATGCCGGTACCATTAGATTATGTAATTAGCCATCATGCTGCATACAGCCTTTTTTTAAATGGAAGAAGAGGAACGTAGGAAACTGTAACTCTGAAGAATGTTTTGCCTTTTTCTTTAACTCAAAATACAAATGAATTCATTGCTATTTACTTTAAACAGATGTCATGCACCTATGCACTCATCCAGACATACATAAATAAATATCATATAGTTTAACCTATGAGATAATCTGTGAACTTCTAAAATGTTTTGACTTTGATTTGTAAATCTGATAATTTCACTGTATTAAAACTCTCTATAGGCTGCAGGGTCAAGTATTCTATTCCCAGAAACTTATAAAGATTATTATCCACAATATCATCAGTCTAATTAGTCATACACCATATGAGAGATGTTTCTCCAGTCTAAATAACTGATCAGCAAGAGTAACTTCCTGATGTTCCTATTAAGCTTCACCATTCTTCTTTTACTTATACACAATTCTTTAAGAATATTATCTTCACTCCACATGGCTTGAATTAGTTAAAATCTCCTATCAGATATCATGACCTAGTTTCATGGCTAGTTAAAACATGGGGAAGAGCATGGAGATGACTTCAAAGAAATTCAGGACATGATGTAAGTATGTACCTTGCCTTCTGAAAGAAAATGTTCATCTAGAAAATCTAGTATCTATTTTTTTCTGTAGTTCTGTTAAATGAATCACATTTAATCTCTGAGAGAGTACAAAAGCATGCAATAGGCTAAATGTGTTTTTTAAATATGCTATTTAGTTTTTGATTCCTTCTGCAATCAGGATGCTAATTTGAAAGACTATAGTGGTACAAGCAAAACAAGGAAAATTAAAGAGTGGTGTGTTATTGTTTCAGTTGCCACTTGCTAGTACACCTTTCAAATAAAATGTAACTTTCATGTGTAAATCCTGATTTATGTACTGAAAAACTATAATGTTTCTTTTCCATATCCTTTTGATAGTTTTTGCCATCACCTTTCTTCAAGATGAGAAAATGAAAAACCAAACAACTAGCAATGACAGGTACTGTTATATTTTTTTCTGTCATTGCCCTTCTGTCTTCTGCCCTTTCACCCTTCTGAAACCAAACCAATAGAAACTTCTGCTTCAAAAGCAAAATGACCTATCATCTCTTGCACAACCTCCTCTATATCCATATAATGCCAGGCTGTCAAATGAGGCCAGCTATTCCTCTTTATTTCCTATTGATAGGTGAAGTCCAACGGTCTTCTATTGTGTATGTTTGAAGAATGAATAAAAAGTGAAGCATATCAACATTTTTGCCCAAACTGCAGGGACACATTTTTAGAGCAATGCGAATGGATTTAGATGTATGACTTCCAATTACCTTAACGCGAGCCATCTGGTTCAACATCAATACATCACACTGTAATTTTACCCCATGCTGCATATATTGTAATGTAGTAATTAACAATAGGCCATCTTTATTGGCCAAGAACTAAGAAAGAATATTTTGCATTTATTCTACCAACGCCTCCATAAGAATGTTTATTTTGTCTGGAATAAAACCACCGAACAGCAAAAATATGTAGCACAAACCTCCCTCCTCTGGCCCTTGCTTTTTTTTTCACTGTAAAAATTATCTTCTTGTCAAAAATATGGGTAACATTCAAATTTGGGAAATCACCCAATGAAGGATAGTTTCAGATTAATTTCAGATAATGCTTGAAATCTGTATTTCAGATTAAAACCTTTCTCCCCGCTTTTGTCCAAGAAACATAGCAGGCTGTATCTTCAACAGCAGATGAAAACTCACCTTATTACAAAGTCATGGCTATCAATCTCTTTTCCACACCCACTCTCCAGAAGGATGCCGGAATTCCCAACAACTGCACAGGTTTTAAATCGGCGATTCTTCATTGGGGAAACTTCAGGGAGAAGGCTGTGCAAATCCTGAGAAATATTTAGGGTGCGACGTCTGTCCAGTACATAATGGATTACATCTCCTGGCTTGAAGCTGCTTTTGACCACTGAAATATCTCTTTCAGCATCCAAGAATCGAAGAATGTTCTTTCTGCATTGGCAGAAAAATGCACAGATAAAACCCAATACTCATGGCTCACATGGAGTTTATCTAATAGTAATACAGACTGTAAAGATCACACAACATAAAGCAGAGGGCAGATAGTGTCAGACAGACTAAGGTCATTTCCCATGCTCTAGGATGGAAGTAGAACAAAGCTGTTAGGACACAGTTCAAATCTTGGTTACAATATAACACATACATACTACTGTGATAGAGCTTAATGACTTCCTATAGAAAAAAGCACTGAGAGACCAAGGGAAGATGACTTTGGAAATTAGCATACTATTTTTGAGTATTTTACAAAACTTTGTAATAAACGCATATTTAAAAGAGGACCAGAGCAGTTTGTTTTCACAGAAACATCATAGAAATATAGTTAAATACATGAAGTATTTATGATTTAGGAAATAAACGCTTCACTACAATCTCATCTCTCACAAATCAGCTTGGTTCAGGAACAGCCATGTTTTCTTATACATTCTTATTTTACCATTAGAACAACATATTCAGTTTTGTGTAAACTGCTCCTAATTAACTGAAGTTCAGCCATAGCTATTCTAATTATCTCATAATAAGAACACCCACAGCCTTTTGTACCAATTTAAACAAAATCAGCTTAAAAACATACTGCAAATTAAACTACTGCAGCTCAGGGTCTAGTCAAGCTGTTAGCTGAAATCATAGAAACTCTTATGATCTCTATCGTCAATCAGGTTAGTCCAATCCTTTATCTTGCTTCTCTGCAATTAATTGTTTAAAGTATTAGGCTTCAGACACACATGGTCAAGATATGAGGGTTTAACAAGCTACCACGGGCCAAGTGAACTATGGTAATTAAACAGTTGTATGCTTCCAATTCACAGCAAGTAACAGGTGAAGAATGTCTGCTTAAATGTCAGCTGAAGAAATTAAGTCATGGTAATTGTACCTGCTTATGGGAGTGGAGGCAGGGTACTAAAAACAGACATACTTTCAATACATAAGTTAAAAAAGACACTTTTAATGAGTGCAGCTAGGTAATACCTGATACCTGCACTGGCAGTGTCAAGCAGTTTTCAGTACACAGTTATCCTTAGTATAAAAAGCTGGGAAGGACTCTAGGCCAGAGCTGCAGGTGCCACTGGTCACCCAGGATTGCAAATGAGCAAAACTTTACAAGCTTGAGTCTACCCCTGCTCTGTAGAGCATATATGTTGCTGAAGAGGCATAAAGATCACATCTGAACTTAGGCACAAACTTAAATACAATACACTTTTGGAACAGATGGGGGGTGCTGAGCTGGGGCAAGGTGTTCACTGTATGTTAATTTGAATAGAAACTTTTGCCTCTGCAACTCTAACAGGACAAGAAAAAACCCAATAATTTTATATTTTCTGCTGCTGTCAGCAGGTAAGGTGGAATTTAAAACAGACATTTTGTTGAGTGAAATAATGTGATTTTTAAGTAATAAGTTTTTAAAGCAGAACTTCCTTAGAGCAGATCAAACCAGGAAAAGATAATTAGAGATGCCACTCTGGCAGTTGTAACACCCACTGAGACATATGAAGGGCCCCCCCCCCCAGGTGAAAAGGGATGAACTATAGGAACGCCACGCTCACCAGCCAGTTCTTGTGTCACTACCTCAAGAATGAAGAATATGTCTGAAACTTGCAACCAGTGACACAAAATACTCACCCTAGACCTGGGACCTTATGTCCTGGTTTCAGCTGAAAGTTAATTTTCTTTCTAGTAGCTGGTATAGTGCTTTGGTTTGGATTTAGTATGAGAGTAATGTTGATAACACACTAATGGTTTTAGTTGTTGCTAGGTAGTTGTTGTGTCTACACTAAGTCAAGGACTTTTCAGCTTCTCACGCCCTGCCAGGTGCACAAGAAGCTGGGAGAGAACAGCCAGGTCAGCTGACCCACCCTGGCCAAAGGGATATTCCCTACCATATAACATCATGATCCATGCATAACTGGGGAAGCTAGCCAGGAGGTGGAATCACTGCTCAGAAACAGATTGGGCATCGGGGTTTTGTTTTTTTTCTGCAAGTGGTGAGCAACTTGTGCCTTTGTGCATCACTTTATTATAATAATAGTAATAATCATCACCATCATCATCATCATATGACCCAGACAAAGTGCAGTTACCCACAGATCCAGATAAAGTCCAATGTACCTGACCCATGTGGTGGAGGTTTGTACAGAGCACACAATCAACGTATGCCAAATCATTCCAGTAATGGACTGGAAAGACGAAGAGGCACCAGCTATGAATTAAGTGCCTGGCCAACTGCAGCCATATGAAGAAAATCTCTCTTCCTCCCTACAGGCCTGTGTCTCGGCTGTGGAAAGACTGTCCAAAAAAATCCAAAAATCTGTTTGAAAAACTGTCATGGGAGATCCAACAACTCAAAAAGGATAGGTCTAATTCTCTGCTTGTATAGACCAGTATCACAGCTATTAGGAGTAAGTGTTTCTCTGCTCAAGAGAGAAGATATAAAGGGAACGCACTGCAAGGCACCCCGTGGATTTATGCGTGTGAACCATGGAGAGGACATGAGAAAGTGGGATGGAAAACCTACCTCAACCCTACAGGCACGCATATGTGAATGGCAAGGAAAAACAATCACAAATGGGGGTTCTTCCAGGAAAATTGCTGCTCCAGTTCCCCAGACACAGTAGGAGGGCTGATCTTACTTCTGATCTTATGGAAGAAGAAAGCTTCTGATTCATATTTACAAGTAACAACAATGGGATTTGAACTCATGTGCATCCTATGAAACCATTTGTCGGTAATGAATACTATGACCAGGATTAGAGGGGCCCTGCCTCCAACCAGGTGCACGAAAAGGACAACCAGGTTTAGTGGACTGTGTGGATTTTATGGCCTGGCACATGAAACACACAAGAGTATAAGGCTCTAGTAGGCACCAGTGCACAGTGTACTTTACTGCCATCAAGACATGAACGGGAAGAACCCATCTCTATTTCTGGTGTTACAGGAGGATCCCAACAGCTAACGTACAGTTAACAGTACTGAAGGCTGAAGTGAGTCTAACTGGGAGTGAGAGGCAAAAGCACCCCACTGTGACTGGGCCAGAGGCTTGACACATCCTTGGCACAACCTGCCTCTGGAGAGGGTGTTTCAGGGACCCAAAAGGGTACTGGTGGGCTTTTGGAATAGCTGCCTTGGAAGCGGAGGAAATTGAACCATTGTCTAGTTTGCCCGGTCTCTTGGAGGATCCTTCTGTTGTGGGGTTGCTGAGGGTTGAAGAGCAACAGGTGCCGATTGCTACTACAACTGTGCACCGGCGGCAATACCGCACAAACCGAGACTCCCTGGTTCCCATCCATAAGCTGACTCATCAACTGGAGAGTCAAGGAGTGATCAGCAGAACCCACTGTACTGGGTCTGGCTGAGATGGAGTTAATTCTCCTCACAGCAGCCCTCATGGTGCTGTGCTGTGTATTGGTAGCTAGCAAACTGTTGATAACACACCAGTGTTTTGGCTACTACTGAGCAGTGCCAGCACACATCAAGGCTGTCTTTCCAACATTTCTTGTTCCCCAGCAGCAGGCTGGGAGTGGGCAAGATCTTGGGAGGGGACACAGCTAGGACAGCTGACCCAAACTGACCAAAGGGATATTCCATACCATATGACATCATGCTCAGCAGTAAGATACTGAGAATAGGGGGAGGAACAGGGCGGGGGCATTCGTTGTTTTTTTTTTACAATGTTTGTCTTCCAGAGTAAGGGGCATGCATACTGAAGCCCTACTTCCCAGGAAGTGGCCGGACATCGCCTGGTGATGGGAAGTAGAGAATAATCTTTGCTTTTTGCTTTGCTTCCGCGCGCGGTTTTTTGCTTTAGCTACATTAAACTGCCTTTATCTCGACCCACGAGTTTGGGGTTGTTTTTCTCCATCTTCCTTTCTCACCTCCCTGCCTTGCTGAGGAGGCGAGTGATAGAGCGGCTCTGGCGGGCACCTGGCCACCAGCCAGGGTCAACCCACTACACCCACTCACCCTTGAACAGTCCCATACGCACTCCTCCAATCCAATGCAGAATGGAGGCTGACAGTAGACTATCATGGCCTGAATGAAGTCAAACCACCGATGAGTGCTGTCGTGCCACACGTGCTGGAACTTCAATATGAACTGCAGTCAAAGGCAGCCAAGTTGTACGCCACAATTGATATTGCTAATGCATTTTTCTTGATCCCTTTGGTGGCAGAGTGCAGGCCACAGTTCGCTTTCACTTGGAGGCATGTCTAGTACCCCTGGAATCGACTGTCCCTGGGTTGGAAACACAGCCCCACCATTTGCCATGGACTGATCCAGACTGCACTGGAACAGGGTGAAGCCCCAGAGCACCTGCAATACATTGGTGACATCATGTATTGTCAACAATATTGCCAACTCAGCAGAGGAAGTTTCTGAGAAAGCGAAGAAAATAATCCAAATCCTGCTGCAGGCTGGCTTTGCAATAAAACAAAGTAAGGTCAAGGGAACTGCACAGGAGACCCATTTTTTAGGAATAAGGTGGCATGATGGGCGTTGTCAGATCCAATGGATGTGATCAACAAAATAACAGCTATGTCACCACCGACTGGCAAAAAGGAAACACAAGCTTTCTTAGGTGTTGTGGGCTTTTGGAGGATGCATATTTGAAATTACAGTCTGATTGTAAACCCTCTTTATGAAGGGACCCAGCAGAAGAATGATTTCAAATGGAGCCCTGAGCAACAACAGACCCTTGAACAAATTAAAGAGATTGTCCATGCAGTGGCCCTTGGGCCAGTCCAGACAGAACAAGATGTAAAAAGATGTGCTTTACACCGCAGCCGGGGAGAATGGCCCAACCTGGAGTCTCTGGCAGAAAGCACCAGGGGAGACTTGAGGTCGACCCCTGGGGTTTTGGAGTCGGGGATACAGAGGATCCGAGGCCTGCTACACTCCAACGGAAAAGGAGATATTGGCAGCCTATGAAGGGGTTCGAGCTGCTTCAGAGATGATTGGCACTGAAGCATAACTCCTCCTGGCACCCCAACTGCCGCTGCTGGGATGGATGTTCAAAGGGAGGGTCCCCTCTGCACACCATGCAACCGATGCTACATGGAGTAAGTGGCTTGCACTGATCACACAGTGGGCTCAAATAGGAAACCCCAATCATCCAGGAATTCTGGAATTGATCACGGAGTGGCCAGAAGGCAAAGATTTCAGAATATCCCTGGAAGTGAGGTGACACGTGCTGCAGAGGCACCACCATATAATAAACTGCCAGAAAATGAGAAGCAATATGCCCTATTCACTGATGGGTCCTGTCACATTGTGGGGAAACATTGGAGGTGGAAGGCTGCTGTATGGAGTCCTACACAATGAGTCGCAGAAGCTGCTGAAGGAGAAGGTGAATCGAGCCAGTTTGCAGAGGTGAAAGCCATCCAGCTGGCCTTAGATATTGCTGAAAGAGAAAAGTGGCCAACGCTGTACCTCTATACCGACTCATGGATGGTGGCCAATGCCCTGTGGGGGTGGTTACAGCAGTGGAAGCGGAGCAACTGGCAGCACAGAGGCAAACCCATCTGGGCTGCCCCATTGGGGCAAGATATTACTGCCTGGCTAGAGAAGCTGGTTGTGAAGGTATGTCATGTAGAGGCCCACGTACCCAAGGGTTGGGCCACTGAGGAACATCAAAACAACCAGCAGATGGATCAGGCTGCCAAGATTGAAGTGGCTCAGGTGGATTTGGACTGACAACATAAGAGTGAATTATTTATAGCTCAGTGGGCCCATGACACCTCAGGCCATCAAGGAAGGGATGCAACAATCCAACAGCGAACACCATCTCCACTGTCCTGAGAGGTTGTTATGACAGAGTCCAGAAGAGTCATGGAGTAAATGAACTCAATGTTTATTCTAGAGGGATGGCTCATAGACTAAGTGAATGTTATCTGTGTGTACATATCAAAAGACAGGAAAAGTGATGGTGATTGGAATATATTAGGAGGTATAGGACCTGGGCATGATGTAGATGGTATGGAATAAGGGGTGGATAATGTCCTGGTTTTGGCTGAGATAGAGTTAATTTTCTTTCCAGTAGCTGGTATATTGCTGTGTTTTGGATTTAGTAAGAGAAAAATGTTGATAACACACTGATATTTTCAGTTGTTGCTAGGTAGTTGCAGTGTCTACAATAAGTCAAAGACTTTTCAGTTTCTTATGCCCTGTGAGATCCTCAAGAAGCTGGGAGAGCACAGCTAGGACAGCTGATCCAGACTGGCCAAAGAGATATTCCCTACCATATAAAGTCATGCTCAGTATATAACTGGGGAAGCTAGCTGGGAGGCGGCATTAGTGCTTTGAAACAGACTGGGCATCGGCGGTTTTTTTCTGCAAGTGCTAAGCAATTGCATTTGTGCATCACTTGTTTTTTATTATATTGCATTATATTGCATATATTTTCCTTTGTTATCCTATTAAACTGTCTTTATCCAAACCCATGAGGGTTTTTTTTCCCATTCCCACTGTGGGGGTGGGGTGTCAGCAAGTGGCTGCATGGTGCTTAGTTACTGGCTGGGGGTAAACCACAACACTGTAAAAGCTATAGGGGAAGCGAAACATGATAAAAATATTTTTTCAAGTGTTTCCTCTCATTTCATAAACCAGAAAGAACATCTTGGGCTGCCTGTTACAGCTATCATGTATGAATGAAGCACCATCAGAGCAAAGACAGCTTGTGCTGAGGCATATGAGGGACTCGAAATAACACAGCAGGATAGACAATGTTAAAATCCTGAGTGTCTAAAGCTTTTAGTAAGGCCAGGGAAAGCATCTCTGTAAAAGGAAGATGAAGACTCCACTTCAGCCTGTAAGTTGAACGGACTTAAAAGCTTCATGGGTTTGATAAGCTCCATTTTGTGGGTACTCTGCAACAGATACATCAATTGCTACAAAATGAAAAAGAGCTAGAAAGAAGGAATTGCCGAATCTAGCAATATTAAAAATGACTAAAATTCTTCATTACCTAAAAACCAAGCTACCAGAGCTGAGGCTGTAAAGGACAGATGAATGCATCAAGAGTTATCAATAGCATCAGCTAAGCTATCCAGAGATTCATTTCACACACACACTGATGTGAGGAGACCACAAACGAGTGTCAAAAACCAAAGGAATTATGAAATGTACAGAAACCTACATGTCTGACTAAAAAAGTCCCATGTGAACAGCAGAAGATTCATTTCAGTAATTTGAAGCACCAATCTCTGATACCTAGAATGGGCCTGATACTGTTTCTGTTAGCAAACAAGTAGCAACATTTGTGCATGAATAGAGTATTATTTAAAAACATAAGAGGAAAGCAGTGAAGTTACGCAAACTGCCAAAAAATAAAAATGTCTTAGCTTCCATTATTCATTTGGTTACTTACAGTCAAAGCTTATTTATCTATCTATGCGCTTACATATGCTCATAGAAGTCCTCCAAAGGGTTTCAAGCGGACCTGAATTTGACTCAGATAATCAGCCACTTATTGAACAGAGCTGAAATTTCCAAAATGCCTAAGGAATTTATTTTTCAACAAAATTGTGAGATGGGTAAAAGCCACTGAATCTTAATATCTTCTCACATATTTAAAAATATTTTCTTATCTGAAGTTGTCAGTAGTATATTCAATTAAACGTACGCACAGGTATTACAGTACACATAAGAATCCTTGTATAAGAGATGTGTAATAATGCTAACATTAAAATGTTTTAATTGATTAATCTGACTGCATCCAGGTATCTTTTTATACTGAAAGTAATATGATTAAGAATGCAGATGTTTGTGCTATGTTTTAAGTTCCTCTGTGCTACTGACTCATCTGTTCCATGGGGATAGTAGTACATCCCATTTCCATGTAAGTGATAGGACAAAAAATAAATTACTAAAGGATATGACAAAACCTGAAAGTACATACATGAGTATCTCAGTCAGTCTCGATGCTGGTTAATAATAGGAACCTCTGTTCTGTCCCAAAAAGAGCACTTAAAATAGCACAACAAGGTTTTTCTGATTAAACAGACATGACAAAATAATTTAAAACAAGTGCTAATCCACATCCAGCTGGATACAAAATTAAAAAGTAAGCTCAATTAGAGGAATGAAAAAAAACAGCATGATTTTTAGTAAAGTTTGAAGCAAAGGTGTTCTGCAACCTTAAGCTAAAATGTGTAAAGAAACTGTTTTACCTGTGGTGCTCTTTGAATTTTGTTTTGATGAATAAAACTGTATCTGGGGTGTGGCCTGAGCCCTTTGTGGGCAGATGAGACAGATGTGGCTCACTTATCTGAAGCTAAGCAGCTGTTTGCAACGTGTTTACATGAATCATAGAAACATGGTGTCACCCTCTGTGGTTGACCTAGAGTTTTTCTTTGATAACCAGAAACAGATGTTTGTAATATTTAAAGACCAACTACAACTCCCAGTTACCTGATAAAGTGCATGTAAGAGACAGTATTGTCTCCGAACAGCTTTCTGAATGAAATATGTATTGCTCTGGGGCAACGTGGTGATATTTTTCTACTTATGTGCCTTTTTCTGGTTTTATTTTGTACTTTTTTCTTTGTAATACACAACTGTTATATAATGGCAAACTCCCTCATCTGCCTCATAATTGTGTGTATTAAGGGAAGAAAATAAATCACTTAAAAATTTGACTTTCCAGATTACAAATAAATTTATATTTTTAAACATTGTAAAGAACACTAAGATATGACCTCCAACACATTTTGTGGGAAAATCATTCCTTCTGAGCAAGGCAGTGCCGGAAATACTCACTGCTGGAGCATCTGGACTTGTCTGGACCCCAGCTGTGAGGGGATGCCCCTGAAGTGCATCCTCAGTACCCAGGAAGCTGGGCTACAGAAACAAAGTGATTACCTAGCCCACACTCTGCTCCCAATGAACTTGTGCCTTTATCTACATCACCCCCAGCCCATGCTTAATATGAAATAATATATTCCTAACCACCTCCCATGGTGGGGACTCAGCAGACTCCCCACACAGTCTGCATCAGTGCTTCCCTAGCCTTACCAGCAGCACAATATTCCTCATGCTAGCTCAGATCTTGCCCACAGCAACAGAAGCCTGTTACTGCTTCTTATATCTTGTCTGTGGAGGACAGACTACTCCATGCTCTTGGCAATAGCCTTCATTTACCCGAGGCTAAGAATTCATTCAACTTTTTATTAAACTTTTATTTTTAAGGACAGTCATATCTTGAAGATCTCTGATCCCTGTTGTTGCTCTCCTGCAGACTTTCTCTGATTCACACAGGTTTTTAAACAATTTGATTTTCCCATAATTTTACTGTAACCCTAGCAAGTTGTCACACTGCTTCACACTCCCCAGTTTGAAGGCAGAAGGCAGCTCTCAGCCTTTGAAATCACAAAGGACTACAACCTAGGTAAAGCACATTTTTTGCCAGCAACTGCTGCTTTCCTTGAAGAGGTTTTCTTAAAACCCCCTTTCAGTCAGACTAAAGCCAAACCAAACACAGGTGCAAAGACTTGAAGTCCACACTGCCTCCTCAGGAGGCCAACAGGAGCTGTAGCCATCTACAAGGGCAGGCTGTGACCTTGTGTCACCACACAGTTCGTTCTTGTTTTGTTTTTTAAGGAGCTTAAGTAAGCTTCTGTCCCAAAGGAGCAGTGCTCTCCAACTCTCTGCCTGTCTCTAGCGCTGAAAGAGGAACAGGTACTTAATACCAAACTGTGTTTCTATGCTTGAGTAAGGGAAAAATAAATACGTTAGTCTAATAAATCATCTTTCCTTTCCTGTATTTCCTTTTTATGCTCTCTCTATGCAAATTGATCACAAGCAAACTTCTAACAAATTCAGATCAGTTTAGGACTTTTAACCACAGATCTAACTGTGCACTTCTGTTTCTGAATGTGCACTTCATGCCAACTACAGGGAGGAGTTTTTACATGCTACCAAAACAAAATATTATTTTGTTAGTTTTCTAAAAAGCTGTTTATTACTGAAAGGCCAATGGTTATTTATATCCAAATGTTTTTATTTGCTTTGTAAGGCATCTGACCATCAGTAAGTATTTCAATTTCTAAATACTGTCTTGATCACTTTGAAAGTAACTAAACAGACTTGAGATCTCTCTTAAATTGAACACAGTCTTCAAGTTTTATATATTTTTTTTACTATTTGGTGCCTTTTTTCTCCTTTATGAAAACATAAGGCAAACAAAACATACAAAATCCTTTTGATATATAAATAGTAAATGTCCAGTAACGTCTCACCCCCAGGACACTCCCATCCCACTGAAGTTACTGCAGATTCTCACTCACTTTTTTCTATTTAATGTTGAAAATTGCTTAAGATATGGATTTGTTAAAAACACACCTAACTGCAACTATCTGTTGGAAAGATTTCTGGCATTCCTCAGCCAATGGAGGACCACAAAAACAAAAACAAAAAAAAATGGAAAGTTGCTGCCTGGCTTTGTCTCCACTCTAGCCTTCCTCATGCCCTTCAGGGCACCCAACTCTCCCTTGAGCAGATAGGTTACTTCAGTAGCTGAGGCACGTAATAATCAGGCACAAATCTTCAGTGGGCATGCAAAAAGGAAAAGAGGACATAGTGTGACTCAACTACTGTTTGCCATATACAGGACAACCATATGTGAGTATTTCATGAATTTAAGCAAGTTAGAGTCAAAAGAAAGGAGTCAAATGAGTTAATCACCCCAACTGACAGCAACCACTGACTTTTCAGTTGAGGCAAGGGTCTAAGGAGGCAAAAAAACCTTAAGGTTTATTATGACTAAACCAGACTAGAGAGCCCCAGTTTGCATGTCTTAGAGACACAGAATATCTGAAGGTAACAGTGCTACTGGCCCCAAAATGTTGCTTCAAAAGCTTCAGAGTAATTGCTCCATTGCAAGTTCAGTATTTACTGCTTGCACTTCAGGGACTTATCATAGCTATTTCATATTAACTTGAAAGATGAACAGTGATAATAATCTGAACCTTTCTAAGGAGGAAGTTGCACCTTTTTTTTTTTTTTTTAATGATGTTGTTAGCATCTTACAAGTTCTCACAATTTTCTGACAGGAAATTTCCACTCATCGAGTTCTCCTTTACATTGCAAAGACATAAATACATCCTTGAAACACTTTTTTTTTCTGGGTTTTTTTTTTTTTGTTTTGCCCTCCTGCAATTCAAAACCTTCATCTGCTCCTCCCAACATAAACACCCACATTTAATCAAAAACAAGTTGAAGAAAGTCACACACTGAGACATCAGACTGCAGTTCATTTCACATAGGTCACAGATGTGCTGGCATCAGTCCTCTGTAGAGGGCTTCCCCAGATAGGTTTGTACCATCTCAGCCACATCTCTCTGAAAGTATGGCCTTCAACACCACTGAAATTTCCTAATTTCCATAACTGGAAAACCTTCACATTGTCTCAGAGAGCAGAAAGTACTTAAGACACAAAACCTTGCAGAAGGTGGATTCTAACTCTTTTTTATGACTGAAGTCATTCAGACAGAAGGGAAGCCAAGCAAGCAGTCTTCTTCCCTCAGGCACAGGAATTGCCAATTATTCTTCAAACAAGTTTTCAGCAATCAGAAGGTAATATGAGTTGGAAAAATCACTCTCCCACTAGAGCAATGATTGGCAAGGCAGCAAATTTGCTACAATCTCAAGTAATTAACATTACCTATCATTTCTACCTCAATCACAGAAAGTCTAGCTCTTTCTTGTAATACCTGCATAACATCTCCAAAGGGCTGCTGTCCTCCCAAAAGAGCTTCTATGCTCCCTAGACTGCCTCTTCTGGCTGCAAAATCCCAGAGAGCATCTTGTGAAACCAGAAACCCAGTGGAAGCTTTTCATCTTCCTGTAGGGTCCTGATAAAGGAGTTTGTTCACTCATTGATTCCTATCTGAGCCTTGCCAAGAATTCATAGGACCTTTAAGGCTGATAGACTGGTCATTTATCTGAGCAAAAATAAGATGGCCAGAGATGATGCCCATGGTCAACAAAGCAAATAGCAAAGCATAATATCCCAGTTGCCAGCCAGCTGCGTCCAGACATACCATTGATCAATGGTCTTCACATAAAGCAAAACTATTAAATATTTTCTACATTTTAAAATTGCTAATGTGGGTGCCAAGCTGGCGTAAGACACAAAAGTAGCTGCTGTTTATGGGTTATTATAAGTTTTATGAAATGTCTTTAGGCTGTACACTAATGGTTTCAAAAATTTATTTCTCCACTGCTAAGAACTGATAATTTTTTATACATTATTCAACAGGCGCTAGCTTTTTTTTTGTTTGTTACTCTCTTATTGTTATTTGCTATGGTCAATCTCATACCACAAGACTACCACTGTTCACATTAACAGTTGCAATAATAGAGTATGAATCATCTTCACAGTCTACACAGTGCATGTAATGTACTTTGGAGAGCTGAACAGTTAGTTTAACCATAAGAACACTATAGGAGATTTCTAGACACATTTGACGTTAGTCCTAATAGGTCTGCAAGTGTAAAAATATTTACGGCTAAGATGATTCTTACTGCTGTGACAGGGAAGAAAGTTGTATAGCAAACAGCCTGTAAAAGTGGAAGAAGAATGCACGTTGTTTAGTCAGCATCAAAGTGGAGCACATATCACAAGGGGTTGCATGTGTCTTCCTCAAGGAAAAGCATGCCAAACTTCCCTCTCTCACCACTGAGTACCATAACTGAATATGCTACGCATATTAGCAAAGAGAATTTATTGAAAGAATATAACTGGCTGGTAGTAATTTATGTCAGATTTTGGCCCTAAGTCACAGTAATCTAAAATCTTTTACTGGCTCAGTGAAAACATCTTCTGCCTGCCCTGGTGTTCATGATGATTTCATGTCAAAGCAAGACTAGCAATGTGGACATCTAAATAACAACAGCTTTATGCTCTCTACTGTACAGAGAATCTTTACACTGATAAAGTGGAACCTTTACAGCTTATACCAGTGTACAAAGTACATGTTTTTCTTCACTGTACTATTGAGATTAAAAAAAAAATATCCTTCACTGTATAATTTTAAAAAACCACCACATAATCACATCATGATACTTCTTAAGAGCACATTAGTAATTTATAAAATTACCGTTTTTCCAGCCAACAGTAAGGAAAAAACTGATTTTGAAACTTATGATTTTAGTACATTGAGATGATACACATGTAGTAACAGGCTAAAAAAAATCTAAAGCATTCTCTACTGTTTTACCTCTTTGTCTGAATGATGTGTTTTGCTTTTGAAACGTGAAAAATGAGCATAACCCCAGCTTCATTTTCTCTATTAATTAACATCAAAAAGTTATTGTAGTATTTTTACTTGTTTGTTGTTTGGCTTGAGCAGCAAGGTGTATTGGTTTTAAATGGTTCTGAAATATGACACTTAATTTTTCAACAAAACAACCGAAAAGAGTTATCTGTCTCTACTTACAGTGACTCAATGGCTTCCAAATCAGTTTATTTCACAAGTAAAAGTGTGCTATTTTGTCCTAATTGTCAGAACCATAATCCATGATTTGAAATTTTAAGAGTATTCTTCTGAAGTTAATCAATATTTCCCCAACTTAAATTGATAGTTATATGCATATAAAATTGAAATTCTGTTACTGATACAGAAAATCTGTTTATCTTTCCTGAACAGACATTCCTGGAAGAAACTCCATTCCTGAGCTGCACCTCAGCTGCATTTTAGGGCAACCACCAGGTCTTCACCAGTGGGAAGCATGGGTGCCTGAGGAGCTGCTGAGTGCTGGAGGGTCCCTTAGTCTAGGCAGTCAGGGAGCTGGGACTCCACAGTGCTCTACAGAGAACTTGCCAGGCAGCTGAGACACAGCTATAGGCTTCAAAGTATTTTGTTGCCTACCCAAATCCTGCCACTCTTTCCATCCCTGACGCTCTTCCTTGGATTTCACAGTAGGGCTGCACTATGTCCATCGTACCACAAGACTTCCAGAACATCAATCCTTTACTACAGCTTTGTACATTTCTGAGCTACCTATATGTTCTGCATGTTTTAGAAGTAAGGAAATAAAACAGCAGTCATTAAAAAAACTCTCTAAGTTCCACAGAGAAGCCATGCTTTTGTACATGGAAACACTGCCTGTTTAAGGGTGTTGTAAACTGTCCTTTAATTAAAAAAAAAAAAAAAAAAGGGAAATGACGTAGAACCACATTTTAATTAGATCAAATTCCTATTCAACATCTTAACATTCAGAAAATCAAGTCTACTCTGCTACATCATTGCTGCTAAAAATAGTTACTTTCTATCATTTTTCACAGAATATAACACTCCCAGCCCTCAACACTCCCAGCCACACTCTATACACTTCTCTCACTGGCCATCTTCCTGATTAAGACAGGGAAGATACGATGACAATACAACACACTAAGAGGCTTCTGCTTTCTGTTCTCCCCAAGGTGAGTAGATCCACTGTACTAAGACACATTAGAACTATAAGTCGAACACTGCTACTGTTTCCCCCTTGGCATGAGCCTAAACCTGTTTTTGGCCTTTCTGACTTGAGGAAAGAAAACTTCCCAAGATACAGGTATTGTCAATGCCTGACCTTGTGACTTGGACCAGCCACAGACAGGGTTGGTTTCACAGCACCTGACATCCTAGCTCTTGACTCCCACATCTAAGTTGTCTGCCTAAGCTCCCTTTGCAGTTAAGGCAGAAAAACTGGTATGTTTAGGGTACTTCCATGTGTCCTATTTCAGACCTTTAAGATGAGAAGAAACCATGTCCTAAAAGTGCCAATTTCTCACCACTGACTGCAATAGAGTTCTAGACAACCAGCTCAAATGTGGACATGCATAATGTAGATACTGACTGCACGAGTCTGACACAGCCAGATGAAAAGATTTTATTTACTCTTATGAAGGATGACTTGACTTTGGAGTCTAATATAATTTAGTTTCATTTAACATTGCACCCTAAATATGTACAGTTATGAAACATCCACCTGCAAACCATAAATCAAATGACTGTTTTCCAGACCAGAAGAATTATAGGCAATATGAAATAAAAAGAATTATAGGTAATATGAAATGAACTGGTTTTTATTTAAGACACTCACCTTATTTCCAGTACCAAAGAAGAATTGATTTTCCAACCTTCTACAGAATGCTGGAAGATTGAGGAGCCACCCTTTCGAACTATCTTATCAGAGCTATTGATCATTGATCTACTCAAACTCAGTTCACCATCTCTGCAATGCAATATAGAAAAGACACAATTACATCAAGGCTAACTGTAGTTTTAAGCAATTTACGTCACAAGCACCAGTGATATTTCCTTTTATTCACAACAAAAAGAAGCAATTATCTCCCCTTCAGACTTATTTTGCTTGCCAAAGCAAATAAACTATACCTGTGAGAAATCTATGGGACACCTATATCTAATAATTGAATATGCAATTTAAGAGCTTAAATATGTTTGTATTTGTAATGAAATAAACATAACAAAAATTACAATAAACTTCAACTTGTGAACCTGGACCAAACTTCAGTATGTTTGTGAGGCAGATTCTGCAATTCTATATTCCAAATTTCCAGTATTAAACTAAGAATTAAGTGTTAATTGTCAAGCCTTCCCCCAGTAATCGCTAATGTTCTACAATAATGGCCTAATAGACTGCCTTTGCCTCCTATTGATACTAAAAAACTTTCATGCCTGGAATTCTGGAGTTTAACAGCATACAAAACACAAAATTTTCCAAGACTTCCCGAAACTTTTGTATGCACACATTCAAATAGCTCCATTTGTCTTATCTTCTTCATCAATCCTATCACATTCGTAAATTTTGGTAAGGTAACCTTAAATAAATAAAAAAAAATGTAGTAAGCTGTGGGTGATGACTACTGAACATCTGATGAGGTATCATAATGTTACCACTGACAATGTTATAAGCCAATAAGGTCACACAAATGTGACAGAGAAGCTAAAACATTGCAAGCACAACTTAAGATGTTAGGTCTAAAATATATTTTTACCTCCACATGTTTCCATTATCTTTCACACTGTTCAGCTAAGTTCAAACATAGCTGTTAATCACAAATATATCAAAGTTGTTGCATATAACATTCTACCATGTAGAACGTCTTGTATCTCAGAAGTATCTGTAACAGTAATATACAGAAATCTCTTCATGCTCTGAAATACTGCCAATGACAATAATTTCACTTGGTTTGCAAACAGAACTTTTGACCACCAGCCATTCAAAAAGATGTGAGACTGTAAGCTTTCTAGGGAATCGCTGACCCTTGTTCATAAGTTCATAAAACAATTGCATCCTGGCCCTAAGCAGCATTAATGCAGTACATATATAAGTTATTAATATTTGGTAAATTATACAGCAGACTAAACTCAAATTAACCTGCAATGGGATGTTAATTAAGCTAAATTAATAAAACTGGTAATACGTAGTCATTTGCAAAAAGTACTATGTTTGCAAAAGCCCCTGTAACTAACAAACCAGCATTATACACTTCATCAAAAACATTGATTACTATTAATGCTCTCCCTCATCCCCTCTATGCCAACGTGCTGCAGCACTAACATTGCACTGACTCATAGGTAAGAGTGCCATCTACCGAAAAACCTACAACTTTAAGCAATCGTGTAGGTACAAGATCTGTATGCAAATCATCCAAATCACACTAAGTTGAGGGCATGGGAGGATGCTGCAGAAGTCCTAAAATTCAATAACTAAAATGTAATTAATATTTTTTGCTATTTTAAAATGTTTTATTTCCTAAAAATTTTCCATAATGGTTGTAAATATATTGCACATATTTCCTGCATAGATTTTCTAGATGCATTGAGTGTATGCATCTAAAGGAAAATTACCAAAATTCATCCAGGTAAAGAATTCAGTCTAAAAGTACTTCAGAGATGTCTCAAGTTTATGCTGGGTTAAACATTATCCAGTAGATACTTTAACAGTGACACAGGTGACAAAACTTAGCAACAAAATATGTTGCCAACACCTAAAACACCATAGCATTTGAAATGTGGTTGCCTTCCATACTCACAGTTTACATTTCCAATGAGCTATACAGATTGTACAGTAAAATAATGTTAAATTATGTTCTCATGAGCTAAAAGAAGGTTCTAGGCACTTTGTATTAAAGTTCTACCATGAACACAAAGGTATTCACTCACATGCTCCTTTCCCTTTTATTGGTATTGTTTTATTTAATTGTCACTTAAGGCAATATTAAATAAACTAACACATAAAAAGCTAAATTTACTCCAGAAAATTCTTCATTGTGTAAACTGTGAAATAAGTTTGGGCTATTTTCTATCTTCTTGAATTACTGCAAATCCTCTCTGATGAAAATGAAACAGCTGCTGTAGTGTGACAGCAACTTATGGGTGACAATGTCAGCCTTCACTCTGAATTACCTTGTCTTGGTGACCAATCAGACCAATATAATAGGACTATGTCTTCTCCTGAAGACAGTTCAGTAAATATAAGTAACTCTCTACAGATACATTCCATATCAGTAGAAGGTAACACTGCTTAAGAAACACTGCATTCCACATAACATGCATATTTCATTACTTGCTTAACCTTTAAATGGACATTACTATAGAGTTAAAGGGCACGTTTTCGCAATTATTAACCTAGCAAACTTTGCTATGAGAACACAGATAATTTAAGGTTTATCACATACTTTGGAATTGTACATAGTCCATTTTGGAATGCCTTCAGTGTCACTAATAACCATAAGATGGGCCACCTCGTGCATTCACAGTTCTGCATTACTGGTACTTCTGCAAGTAAAGAACCCCACAACTGACTTTGCTTTCCCATGTGGCCAGTCAAAAAAACCCAAATGTCATGAGCCCTTCCTTCAGGAGGAAGGCATGTGTAACATCAGTAGTGGCAGCAGATACTGGTAGTACAATTACTGGGTTGGGGTTTTTTTCTGCTTCTTAGAGTAACGGATGGGACAATGGGCTGGGAAAAGACACTATATTCCAACATCCTTAGCGAAAGAGAGTAGCACCATACTGCACAAGAAGTCTCACTGATACTAAAGAAGTAGAGATATCACTAAATGACTGGCAGAAGTACATTACAGCTGTATTTTGAAGTGTTGTTAAGGACATACAAATTTATGAGTAAATAAACCTATTTTCTTTCATTTAATATTAAGTTCATTTTAGTACCTTTTCAATTGTGTCAAACAATGTATCATAAGCTGGAGGGGACTTTTTCTGCAAATATATATGGATTCTACCTAGTGACTAATTTCTGAATCATTTTGGCAGCTACTTCTAGTCTGACAGGAAGAACATATTAAGAAACATGGGTATCTTTAATGCTGATTGTCCCTCACACATTCATTTTCACATGTATTTTTGCACACCTACAACCCAAAAATTTTAAACTTTTGTACATCTTGTAAGTATGCAGATACCACAGCATTGTGACAAAAACTGGGCTTATACCCAGGGTGAGTGAAAGTTACCAGCAAGTTGTGAAAATCTTTAATACGAAGGGAAGCAAACATCGCATTGCCAACCACACACACACTCAAGCTGCCAGGGCCTGTGCCTCCCGGGAGGCGCCGGAGCCACTACCGGCCAGCTGTGCCCAGCAGCACTCAGCTGCCTGGGCTCCGTTCCCACACTGGCCTGCCTAAGCAAGGGCTGGGGAAAAGACGTGCACTTTCTGCCTTTAACTCTGGGGACCGTGGAGGCCAAGAGGGGACTAAGTAGGTTTTAATTGCCCCAACTTCTTTCAGGCCCATACCGGCAATTACAACCTCCTCATGATTCCTCCTCAAATTAAGACAAGGGCTTACACCAAAGGAGGAAAATCTGCTGTGAATGCATTTCCACTTCAGTCGATTTGCACAAGCAAACAGGAAGTGTGAGCCCCTTCCCTGCCTTTGCTGATGTCACCGTGCCACGTCATAGTGCAATTTATGCATCCATCCTGTGAAAACAAAAAATTATACCCCTCCAAGGAGAAACAGGCTTGGTTGAAAACCCAATATCTTCACAGGATAGCTGCAAGTTGGGAGAAAAATGAGGAATACAGGCATACGCATACACAAACACAATGCATAACAAAGAGGAAGCTGAGGTGCACACAGAAAAATGGCAAGGGACTTTTCATCTTTTATTTTCAACAAGAAGACAGCAGGAGAGGGAAAATATGTAACAGATGGTCTCAGCGACAGACCAGAGTTTCCAGCAGAGGAGGCTTGGGAGCTAAAGGGGGATGTCCCTCACACTCTCGGAGCAAGCATGCCGAAGAGCAGCGAAGTTAAGGACATCTCCCAGGCAAACTTCAAGGACGGAGGCAGAGGCCACTCGGAGCTGCTAGCGCCACGCATCCCGGCACGCTCGCCTCTGAAGGGCTCCCCAAGCAGGAAACGAGGCACAACGCGCTTCGGGGGCCACCACTGCCACCTCCGGCCACCCCGGCCCTGGGGGAACTGCCGCGGCCAGGTGAACTTCCCCGGCGCGCACTATTACTGAGGGAGCAGCACCAGCAGCTACCTCGGCACCGGGCAACCGCCCACCCGTCCCTGTCCCCTTCGCTCCCAGCCCGTAGCCGCTGAGTTCCGCCACCCAAACCCGCTCCTAACCCACAGCGGTACCCCCGCCTCGCACAAGTCCCGTCCCCCCTGCCTTCCCTGCGTCGACCAGCGACAGCGCCAAGTTGGAATGGCACCGCAGGGGAATAGATCACGGCCTGGGGGGCGCCGGGTGACCTGAAGACCCGGGTGAGGCCGCGGGGAGGACTTCAGGCAGCGACATCGCCCCACCACCCCCTCGGACAGCCCTCCCGGCGCGGCGCTCCGCAATTACCCGGCGAGCGGTGCCTCCTGGCGCTCCTCGGTCCGCGACATTTCTTTCGTCTTATAAAAGATAAGGAGGAGACTTATCGTGCACACAGTCCACCTCTTCCTGACTGAACGCATGTCTTCTGCGAAACGCGGTCCCCCTCCCCCTTTTCCTTTGTTTGTCAGGGGTGTGCGGAAAACAACTCCGCAAGCGGCACAAATTGCCAAAAAAAAAACCCCAGTAATCTTTTTTTCGAAATAAAGAAAAAAAAAAAAGAAACCAGGAGGGCACAGACGCTGGGAGTTGTTTGGCGTTTAGTTTGTCTTTCACCCTGTCCTCGCCTGCCCAGGATCCGGGCTCGCAAGCGGCCACTCGCTCTCCTTGGTGGGGGTGAGAAACCCGTAGCGTCGCCGCTGCACGCTCGCCGAGCCAAGCTACGCTCCTCCCCTCCCTGCTCAGCTCTAGCTCCGGCTCCACTGCGGCCCCCTTACGATCGCTGCGGCGACGGCCCGGAGGCGATGCTGGCACCTCCCTCCCCGCGGCGGGGCGGTGGTGGGCGGAGCGCGGCCAATGGGCGCCGCGCAGGGCGGGCACCCGGCGAGGGACCGTGAGGAGCGGCAGCGAGCAGCGTTAGTCCTGGTTTGAGGTTGCGGCGGCTGCTGGGGGCTGCGGCCGTTGCTGGGGTCCGCGGCGGCTGGAGGCTCCCCGTTTGTAGCCCCGCTGTGTATGGGGAGGGGGTCCCTTTTTCCCCTGAAACATGTTGTACTCCGTCGCCTGTTGGGTTTCAGAAAGTTTGAGAAAGGGCCTTCAGAAAGGGCCGCCAGCGCAGTGCCTCTAAAAAGAAACGACACCCTTCCTTTTCTTAGAAGGAAGGTTTTTTCAGGGGTTGTTGTTGTTTGGGTTTTTTTCCCCTCTGTCCCCCGATGGGCGGTTGGAGCTTGAAAAGGGCATTGGAAGTTTTTCCCAGCCTCGGGAGCACTGCCTGTGCAGCTCCCCCGGCCCCGGCACCAGCGGGAGAATGCGGGTGGTGGGAAAGGAAACGGTAGGGGCCCTGCACATCCCCGCCGGGAGGTTAGACCCGGTGGCCAAATCCACCGCCCAACCCCTCCTCCCCGGCGTCCTGTTTCATCTACTTGGTCTCAACATGTCCGATACTTTCCTATTCCTGCTAGGACGATTTCTCTGAATTGCACAAAAAAAAAAAAAAAAAACCCCACCCCGCACTCCAAAACAACAACAACAAAACCCCCTTTAAAATACATAATGCAACGTGAAAAGAAATCATGAGCTATATCCACTTTTCTTAGTATTACTTTGCCCTCTTGGAAGTGACTGGGCTGTCCTGGACTATCCCTGTGTGCCAGGGATCTGCCCACAGCCCTTAAGTTTCCATTTATGGAGCGGGCTTCAATACCAATATCATTCATCTCCCACGGGATCCAAGGAAGAGTTGACAAATCTAGTGTGACTCCTCTCCTCTTAGGTTAAGAGCAGAGGCTCCTGGGATGACTGAACCTTCCCTGGGTCTATTTGGTCTGATACGCTGTCTCCAGAACTGTAACAGACATTTCACAGAAAGATGCAAGCAAATTTGAAGATAAGCATGGATTTTTCTTTCCTGAGAGAGTATTCCCTCACAGGCATTAAAAGTGAAGAAAGGTTAGGGGCATCCTTGAGACTGTCAGGGCTGCTAATAATTGTTAAGTTCTAAAAAATCAATTTTGTTTAATAAGAAAGGATTAATTCAACCTCAGTGGAATGGAAACTTTGCAATTTCCTTCCCCACAAGGCAGATCAAGCTGTGTTTTCTGTGCTCATCTCTGCTGTGGCTCTGATAACCTTGTCTCAGAAAATGACCTCTAAATAGCATCAGCAGCAAAAGGAGAAAACCCCATTCTATCTGTGAGAGTGAACTTCTAATTACATTTGGTATAATTCATGTCAGACAGTCTCTTCTAGATAAAAAAAATGGATTAAATGCAAAACCCTATTTAATACCTTTGTAAAAACTACATCATTTGCTCAGCTTAAAAGTTAAGATTCCATCAGTCTTGTCAGCCCTGTTGAACATCTGTAATACTCTTTTTAATACATTATATTATTTTTGTATATTAGATTATATTTATAGTTAGATGGGCTCATCAGCTACAGATATTGAAAATGTATACAGAGGATCCCAAATTCAGCCACCTTCAGTGGTGGTTTTACTCAGCGCAACCCACAACTGCCAATGGCAGTTTACAATATCAGTTAGTGACAGTAGATCTTGGTTTTGTGCAGGCCATGTGCACATTCAGAAAATAATGTGCCTTCAACTTCTTCTTCCCCACCTTCTGCTGCTCTTCCTTCCCTCTGAAGCTTAAACCCCAGCTAACCTGATGCTTCATATCGACCCCACGCAAGGTACTCCTGCTTGCATCCAAGAAAATTGTGGACTGATGGTGATGGGTGTCATGAAGTACCTTGCCTAGCAGTGCACTTTTCTCTCTGTGCTCAGTTCGCTTGCAACCGCTCGTTGAAATGGACCTCCACCACCTGGAGAGGCCAAAAAAGTTGACTCCAGACTGACTCTATGTACAGGTAGCCACAGCAGCCTCATCCAGGCAAGTGGAAACTTTTGGGGGTTTCCTTATGTCTGTGATTTTAAATACCATCAGCAGTACCAGCATGTGCTCTGTGATGCTCCCAGCATCCTTGAAGAACCTATCTAATATTGTAACTACAAGCTCTAAACCATCAAGACTCCAAAACTCCATTTATTAAAATGTAAAACTATCAGTTTACATCAGTTTAAAATATGGAGAAAAAGACTTCACCAAAAGTACACATTAATAATCTGTGGCCATTTTCCTGAAAATTCAAACTGTTACCATGCTTGCCATTCTACTACCACCAAAACAAACTGCTGGGTCAGAATAAGACTATGGGATCCTGAGAGGTAACCCAGTGCATCCCCTGTCACAAGGCAGGATTTGCGATATCACTTATGTACCTGACCCATATCATCTAATCTGTTCTTGAAGACTTCTGCTGTTGGCAGCTCCACCACCTATCATCTCCATTGATCATATCCTGCAGTGATTCACTGCCTTTATCTTCTGCGCATGCTATTCTAAGCTCTGACGTTATCTGTGTAGCAGGGTCCCAGAGTCACAGGAGTTGCTTAAAAGTTCATCCAGGGCAAGTTCTCAACTTGTTCAGTGATCTGTCAAATCAGTCCTGATCTCTATTTCAAAAATAGCCTTGCAGCTGTGATTACAGTGAGGAAGATCCCTCTCATGGCTGTTCTGACCAGGTTTATCTCCTAATATATTCTCTAGCTCTCTGATGTACTCATGTAACAGGCAGACTCATATCGTATATAGGCATATAGCATATATAATATAATTGAGCCAGGTGTTACATTTCATTTGCAATGACAATGTTTATTATAACACAAAATGAGTTTACTGTGTAGAGAATTGAAACATTCATATCTAGTACTTCAGTTCCTTTAATTACCTTTATTTAATGTATCATCATCGGCACTTCATAATTCTAAAAAGCTATCTAAATTATGCCTTGAAATGGTTTCCTTTCTCATAGAATCTAATGATTTTTAAATAATCAGTAGAGCTTATATCAAATAGTATGGTTTATTTTATATGAATTAAAGGAATGGATTAGCTCTGTGAACCCAGAAATATGTTCAGTAAGTCCTATGTCATGGCAGCTGGTGTTGACAGTAAAATTTCTTTCATGAAGACTACTGGAGGAGCAAAATGTGAATAATACAGATAATCATGCATTTAAGCATTTCAAATTTCAGAGTGCTAATTAGTTCCTATGGCAAAGAAAGGCTGCATTTCATGCTGAAGATAGTACCTAGAAACTTGATACATTTACATTTGTTAAAACATATTACCATGTAAAGTCCTTTTTGCATTAAGAGTATTTCATGGTTTGTGTGGGTGCCCAGAAATATCTTCTGACTTAATTCTGTCCTTGTTATCACTGAGGACAGAGAAACACTAGAAGAGTTGTCTGGGGAAGTTATAGCATTTCCATCAGTGGATGTCTTTAGGACCAAGTTACACAAATCTCCGGACTCTTAACTCAAGGTGGAGGTAACTTTTTCAGGTCCCTTCTGATTATTTAACTTTTTTTTTTTTAAATATGCAATTTTAGTGTAAATCTGATTTATTCTGATTATTTATTTCTGATTCCTATATAATAACTTTTAACAGAATACTCAATATTATGGAAAGATCATGTGTTTGTATATCCTTCTGTTTCAGGAATAGGTGTGGCTGATGCTTCATTCTTGCATTTGCTTAACACTTTTCACTCTGATTTAGTTCTATGCAATGTGTTTAATAGTATTAACTATTCAAATTTTGTAAAAAAGAAACATCAGTTAAAACAATGAGTGAATCTTTAAGAAAATTTTAGGTACTACTGATACTTAGATCTGTTTTCATCCAGACATCAATGTCGTTCAATATTTTCATTGATGGCTCAAGTAAAGACACCAGACATCCCCATTGTTTGCTTAATGTTAATATGCACAGTACACTCATACTTTGCAGAAAAAGTCCTCTTGCAGTCAGAATTTGAATATCTTCTATGACTTTATGTGTCATCGTCCATACATACTTTCGTTAAAAAGTCTTCCTCTTTGAAATATAATCTACTTGCTATTGTAGTAGAAGTTTAGTCCTATATTACATTCTTAGCATTACTGGCATTGCAGATAGCAGCATTTCAAATATGTCAGCATCATAATGCAACAGCTTTTCTATAGGAAGCAGAATTAAAGACGACGCAGTGAACTGCATTTTTGTATAGTTATTCCACTGTATAGGACTCAAGGTTTGGATTGGTAGTGCTTAAATTTCTCTTGATGTTCAGAGACACAAAAAGCAGGTCAGAATCCATATTTGGATTAACCTTCCCTTTCATTTTTTTGACTAGCATGCAATGATGACTTAGTGTTTGCAATCGTTCTGCAGAACAACCACAGGATCAATAATGTGAGACAGTTGCAATAAGCTTATGTGAATCTCTCAGCAGCTTCTTTGTGTGTGTGATAGGAAGGCAACATCTTTTTCTCTAGAAGAAATGCTACAGCACTTCTTAGAAAGCATTGGAACTAAATCCCAATGAAGCCATATTCTCTGGTTTACGTTCTTTTGTGCAGTAATGTATTTATCCAGTACAGAGGTCCCCTGATGAATTTGCAGCCTAACAGCAAGGAAGGGTATTTAATTTAGGGGCACACACTGTTGTGGTTATTGCATTGCAGACTTCTCTGATCCAGGCACACTTTTATATAGTGGTAAAATATAAACTATTTTAACATTTCAAGGAGAGTGATCATGCAGATAGAGGCCAACCTAAAAGAAGACATTGTCAGTCATCACGATCTCCTCCTTACTTTCGTGACATGGGATATTGCAAGTGTCCCATAGACGTTGGTTATAAATATGCACATTTTCTGCTAATTCAAAATGGCTATCAGCTAGTGTGCTTTTCAGGAAGGCTAAAACCTCACTGCTTTGAATCAAACCGGCTATCACATTCCTAGAGGCTGCACGTGTGAAATTTGATAATGATGAACCTATATTTTTTCAGTCTCGACAATCTGCCCTTTTATAATTTAGATGAACAGAAAAAATAAGGAAACAGAAATGAAGATTAGAGAACACTGGGAACTAACAGAAGAGGAGAGAAGCTGAAGCAGATACAGAATAAGGATGGGGATGAAGGGATTAAGGAGTTGGGAACTGGCAGAGAGGGAAACAGCTGTATCTGGTCCAACAAAAGAAATGGGGAAAAAATGTTGAGAGTCCAGAGAAGGTACAAGAAACTATTTGAATGAAGGAGCATGACTAACTCTGGCCTACTGAAGAAGCTGAGGTAAGAAATGCATACAGTTGCGTCTGCCTTTTGTCTTCATTTGTCCTTCCTGTAAGAACAGAACAGTTGTGTCCCTTGGTTAAATGTGCCTGAGGCCTGCGTTCAAGCCCTAAATGGACATCACTGTTCAGATACAATTCTGTTTCAGTGTCTGAATTAAGAATTAGTCTTTCTAGAACATAAAGCATGGTTCAGTTAGGAGACTGCTACTTACTTAAAAGTTTCTTTTTTTTGTCAAATGAAAAAAGTCAAGAAAATTTCTGGCCATATTTCCATCCTTGCAGTGTAATGATCTGTAAATTACAAACACAATTCAAACATAACTGGATAAATGATTACAACTCCAGAAAGCACTCCTCTTTCTGATTACACCAAACCTCCAACTCTTCTTTTCGTAAGAGCTACGAGTCATTTCTTCCTTCAGACTATGAACCTACTTTAAGTATTCCCAGGTGAGACTGCTGGGAATTAATCAGGAAAACTTCACTACTGTCCAGTCCTGCCGAGATCTTCCTTATGAGTCATGGGAAACTACTAACAGTTTAAAAGGACTATGAACATCTTCTTATGATGTTAATTGAGCTATCCACATTGCAGAAGGGGAGGCAAAAAAAGATCATGGCTATATATTAGCATTGGGTTAGTCCTGATTTTTTGTGCTTGCTTATGCCTGCAGTGAAACCTTGGTCCCAAGTGGCTCCTCTAAGGGGTTAGGGCTAAGGGTCAGGTTTGGGGTGAGAGGTCAGGACTGGGGTTAGAGTTAGGGGTTAGGGTCATTAGGATTAGGGTTATGGCTAGGGGGTTAGGTGTTAGGGGGTAGAGGTTACAGGTTAGTGTTAGGGGTTATGGTTATTGTTAGTTTTAACTCAGCTGCATGGAGTCTGTTCTGTTTTTAGGAGGCCTCAGATCAGTGATCCCGGTGGAGTCCCTTACTACAGGGGACATCATGAAGACCTCAAACCGTCTGCCCTATATTGATCCTATGGTATTTTCAATAGGCGTCCCAAAATAGGAGGTGAGATCAGGCTCAACTGGAATCACCACCAGGCAGATCATCTCTGTTCTTGCATACTCATTCAACGTGGCACAAAAAGTACAGGTTGGTTTAGAACAAGCTCAATCTTTGTCTTTTGTTCTTGTGTGCTTTAGGCAATCTTCTACAGCCAAAAGACCTGGAATCACAGCAAGGTGGTTTCCACACAGCCTAGACCCATGCCTGAAACTGTATATAAATAGATACTACAAAATTGCCTGACTTTTATTGCTTTGTGTTAAATAAAGTCACACAAAAGAGCTTCTCATGTGCCTTCAGCTATACTTTCTTACTTGTATCTTTGACAGTAACACTTTGAGGTATTTGCTGAGATCAAGACTACAGCTTGTTGTGAAATTTTTTCCCTTCCCCCCCCCCCCCCCCCCCCCCCAATTGGAAAACCATGTTTATGGTGTCTTTATAAGTTTCAACAAAGGGAAATGTTCGTCATGTTCATAAATGAGTTTCTGGTCAGTGAGAGAGGTCAGACCTACCAGTAATTACTCTGTTCTGCACTCACCTAGTATACAAAGGATTTGAACTCAAACTCCCCTCAGAGAAGTTTTTTGACTGTCTTAATTAGCAGCTTACAGGCCTTGTATGGGCAGATGAACAAGCAAACCCTTTCTGTTGACAGCTCAGCTACCTCAACACGATCTCGTATTTGCTGCAAATGCATGTGTGCAAATTGTTACTGTGTAACAACCAACAGACTCTCTAAGTTCACAGTATACCCTCTGCTTGTGGTAACTTGTTTGTGAATCTGTACTCTCATTCTGCATTGTTATGATCAAGGTCATTTTTAATGACAGCTTTCAATGACAATTTTACAGTATGAGTGAGAGAAAGAGGCTTACACTATTGCCTAGTGCTTAATACAGGATAAAACCACCATCTACCATATTCTAAGTAAGATCTTTAAGCAGTGGCCTCTTCAGGGCAAGTCATTCTCTAAACTGCAATAATATACTTTCCCCCCCACCCCCCCTCCCTGTTTTATTTCTTTGCAAACTAGGATTTGTCATTCTAGTCACAGATCATCAGGGTCCTAGGTTTTTAAATTCCCACGGGAAACCCACCTCAGAAATTACAATCCACACAGAAGACACTGGCACCAACCAGTGTAAGAAAAAACCACAAGGAAATGGGATTTCCTGTATGTCACCCAGGTCAGTGGGCAGATATGTGAAGCAGACCTAAGGCTGAGTTTCTGACTCTGCTGAAGTAGACAATAAAATTTTGATTTGATTTCAGCAGGGTTAGGATATCACTTCAGCTCTCCTATCTTCCAGTCTTATATTCAAAACAGGAAGCCACTAAATGTAACAAGAACATATCAAGAAAGATACTCCCTAGTTCTACTTATTCCATTAAAGATTATCTCTTAGGCTAAAAAGTTTAAAAAATACAAAAAGGACAAATGTATCCCATAGAAATTGCATTAATAATCTAATCCTATTACTTGTAGTCTGCTCAAAGACAATATAGAGGTAAATATTTTTTTTCCAAATTTTGATGACTCAGGAAAAGCATACAAAATCTTAATGAGTCACAGTTATAGAAGTTCTTTAGAAGCTTTTCAATGTTAAGACTTTCTCATCTGAGGAAATATAAGCAGTGTATCAACCTCAGAGACTTTTTCTTTTGACTTTTAAAAATATTATTTGTGTAAATAAAAGGCAGAGAGCTTTTTATTTTTGCTTAGAATACTTTACTTTTTGGTGCTCTTTAAAGGAAATTATATCATAAATCAAAAATAACTAATTTTGATGGAAACAAATAGCACTATAAGTATTTTTATAGTTCAGAGAAATGCTGTGGAAAGTAAGTTTGATTTACCAAGATTATCATAGTGAACTTTAACATTAAAGTGAAAGGAATGTTTGGTTTTGAAATCACTGGTTCAACCCTGACTGAAATAAAAAAATGTGTGAAAGAAAAGAATATATATATGTGTGTGTATATATATATACACACACATTAAATGCTATAAGTCATAAGATGTAAATATTTTCTAATTACAGAGGAAGGGACAACTCTGAAGTGCTTGAACAGGGAATCACCACCTACCTGGACAGAATTTTGAGAACTTATTTTTACATGTCTATTTTGGCTGACTGGAGAGTGTGAAAATCTGTCTTGGTCCTAGGCTAGACAGAAGTGTATGATTAGTATAGATTTGTGCCCAGAAACAAGTACTTTAAAATTATTTTGCTCAGGTACTGCCAAGTGTTGTACTCTGGTTGTGTGCTCTCAGTGGGGAATTTCCACAGTGCAAAGGACAAATGTGCCACATCTAGGTCTGTGCTTCCTCTCCATATCCTTGCCTTGAAACAAAACAAAAACCAAGCAGAGGGAACAAAGTTGTATTGTACTATGTCTGTCCTCCTGTGGCAGTGACTGGAAATTACTTTGAAGCCAGGTCCTACCAGCCCAAGCTCTGGCACAGAGCGCAGAAATACTCTGTGTTCTCAGGACGAAGAAGGGCTTAGGAAGCCCTTTTGGCAATAACAATATAATATTTATGATGACTTCCAGGTGGTACTTGCCTCCCAAAAATCAATGGCTTGCAGATTTTATAGTATAATATAGGAGTGTCTCTCAGTATCAATGTATTGACACTCAGCTTTCATAAGGACATGTGATGCATTAGCCTGTTTTGACTACATCATTGCAAACAGGCTTTAGCAGCAACTTTCTCAGAATCTTTGTATGGGCAACTTAATGCTGGATGTGTCACATCTAGGACTCCTCTTAGCATTGCTGTCACCATCTTAGATTATCAAGATTTGAGCTGTACATTTTGCAAAGCAGCATTCTTAGAGCAATTTTACAATTCAGACTGATGATTATCAAGAAAAACATGCTTATTGGCAGGGAACTTTGTACTTTTACAATCTGGGGAAACAAGCAAGTTGGTGATGAATGAGCTCAGGCTTGCTGCAAAAAATTGTTCTTTGCTAGGTTAACTTTTATCCCAGCTGTGCTATTCTGTTGTATTCCCCTGTGAAATTCTTTCTATAGGGCAACCCAAAAAGCAATTTGAGCAAATGGAATCTCTCCAGATAAAATACTGTTGTGTGTTCACAGATCTCTTTCTCCACTGACAGATCCTACACCACACAAACACTCTTTTTTTGTCATCAATAGACACATCTTTTCCAGCAGGCTACCAATTCTCTGGGTTTGTGTACAGAATGGTTTTCTTCCTTTGTGCTGACGCCCCACGTCTAGTCAATTACCCACTGCATTGCTTACTTGTTTTGCTTCGTCTGCCATACAGCACAGGAAGTTTTTCTAACAAATTGAAATGTGTGTCATTTGCTCACTTTCAGCTTTACATTTTGCCTTACTGATAGCTTCCTAAATGCTGGGAAATGTCTTCAAACTACTGCAAAATAAATTTGAGCCTTTACCATTCAAGTGAAAGTAGCATTGTTGTAAGGTGAAGCTTTCAGAACCATGCTGAATAATACTGCTTAACAGTAGAGTCCTTTATTTAAGTATAGCTCACTCTTATATTCCACCAAAGAGATGAAAGTAGAAGTGAAAATACTACATTTCAGCTTGCTCTGCAGCTGTCCTTCTCTTTACCCACATTGTACATGCTCTATAGGTGCTGACCAGCCCATGCAAACTCTGCTGCATTTCTTGTACTTTTTTCCATTGTGTCAAGTAATGCCCTGACTTGCTGGCTGTCACAGCCTGTGTATCTTCATCTCCTTGATTCTGATATTTACATTTCCAGATCAGAATTCTATTGTTTAAAAAATTTGAACTTGCAATCATTGTATCAAAGGACTGTTCGTTCTTATCTCCAAGCTTCTTCTTGGTCCAGTAAGTTTTAGGGGGTTTCATCTATCTGTTTTAATGGGTTGCTTCATATTCCAACTACTATCATCTCTCTCAGGAAGCACTCATTTTAATCAATTAAGACTGAAAGACTTACTTACTTTTTTGTCTTTTCAGTAATTTTTTACTTTTCAGTTAAAAACTATTACTTTGGTATGTTCCCTTTTCATATTAAGTAAAGTAGTCCTCTGATTCCTGTCTCAGGTCTCAAGTGAACATTAACTGAAGCCACCATTTCAGTTGGTCCCTTACAGTTAGCACACTTTTAACTCTGCTGGAACACTTACCTGCCCTCTCCTTCCAGCCACTGCATTTCTATGTGTCCTACGGGAATGCTTTTCTATGGGAAGTCAGTCCAAGGCTGCTCTGCCCTTTCTCAAGCAGTGAAAGAAGTCAGCCAGATTCTCTATAACATGTCTTGATGTCCTTCCTTAGAGTTTCTGAATCTGAGGAGTGAAAACATTTAAAACTAGAGTTCCTGATTGGAGCTGTACCTACCTTTATGCAGTTGGTCTTCTCAGCTGTTTAAATGATTCTGGGAGGGGTGCTCTCACAGCAGCAGCCGCCAAAGTGAATAAGCTTTTTCTGCCTTCTCATAAAATGAAATGGAAGGTGGAAAAGAGAACTCACCTCCCTTGATCTTTTAAACTTGCTTCAATTCCCAGTGATGTCCTTCAGTACCCAAACAAGGCAACCTTTTCGATGTCTTTTTCACCAGGTTTCTGGACCATGTGACCAAGGAGATCTGTAAGAGTAGATGTTTAATTCAACAGTTTTCAGTAACAGAAGTAACACTTTATGGGCATTTGACAAAGCCCAGAAAATGAGAATTTTTCCTCTTACCATCACTTGTGTGTGTCACATTTCTATTATATGGTTTGAGAAAGAAAACAAACACTTAGCAAAAGTGAAGTAAAGCCTCCACAGTCCCTCCCACCTCTGTCAGTCTGAGCCTCTGTATAGCTTTTGTTTTCTTCTTGAGGCAAATCACAGTGTAGAGAAATTGGATGTGTGAAATCCTACACATTTAAAGATTCAGGAATCTATGATGTACTGCACCAGGACCAGGAAAAAATGCCAGACTAAGTTATTCAAAATTTAAAATCATAGAATCATAGAATGGTTTGGGTTGGAAGGGACCTTGAAGATCAGCTAGTTCCAACCCCCCTGCTGTAGGCAGGGACACCCTCCACTAGACCACATTGCCCAAAGCCTCATCCAACCTGACCTTAAACACTTCCAGGGATGGGGCATCCACAGCCTCTCTGGGCAACCAGTTCCAGTGCCTCACCACTCTAACAGTAAAGAATTTTTTTTCTAACATCTAATCTAAATCAACCCTCCTTCAGCTTAAACCCATTACCCCTTGTCCTGTCACTACACTCCCTGATAAACAGTCCCTCTCCATCTTTCCTGTAGGCCCCCTTCAGATACTGGAAAGCTGCAATTAGATCTCCCCAGAGCCTTTTCTGCTCCAGGCTGAACAATCCCAACTCTCTCAGCCTGTCCTCACAGGAGAGGGGCTCCAGCCCTCTGATCAGCCTCGTGGCACTTCTCTGGACTCGCTCCAACAGATCCATGTCTCTCTTGTACTGGGGCCCCCAGAGCTGGAGGCAGTACTCCAGGTGGAGTCTCACAAGAGCAGAATAGAGGGGCAGGATCACCCCCCTCGACCTGCTGGTCACACTTCTTTTGATGCAGCCCAGGACACGGTTGGCTTTCTGGGCTGCAAGCACACACTGCCAGCTCGTGTTGAGCTTCTCATCAATCAATACCCCCAAGTCCTTCTCCTCAGGGCTGCTTTCAATCCATTCCTCACCCAGCCTCTAGTTGTGCTTGGGATTGCGCCAACCCACGTGCAGGACCTTGCACTTGGCCTTGTTGAACTTCATGCGGTTCCCCACAGGCCAACCTCTCCAGCCTGTCAAGGTCCCTCTGGATGGCATCCCTTCCCTCCAGCATGTCGACCATACCACACAGCTTGGTGTCATCTGCAAACTTGCTGAGGGTGCACTCGATCCCGCTGTCCATGTCACCGACAAAGACGTTAAACAGTGCTGGTCCCAGTATCGACCCCTGAGGAATGCCACTTGTCACCGTTCTCCACTTGGACATTGAGCCGTTGACCACAACCCTTTGAGTGCGACCATCCAGCCAATTCCTTATCCACTGAGTGGTCCATCCGTCGAATCCATGTCTCTCCAATTTAGAGACAGGGATGTTGTGCAGGACAGTGTCAAATGCCTTGCACAAGTCCAGGTAGATGACGTCAGTTGCCCTTCCCTTATCCACCAACACTGTAACCCCCATCATAGAAGGCAACCAAATTTGTCAGGCACGATTGGCCCTTAGTGAAGCCATGTTGGCTGTCACCAATCACCTCCTTATTTTCCATGTGCCTGAGCATAGTCTCCAGGAGGGTCTGCTCCATGATCTTGCCGGGCACGGAGGTGAGACTGGCCAGCCCGTAGTTCCCTGGGTCTTCCTTTTTTTTCCCTTCTTGAAAATGGGGGTTATGTTCCCCCTCTTCCAGTCAGCGGGAACTTCACCGGACTGCCAGGACTCCTCAAGACCCGTGGATGCAACTCATCAGGTCCCATGGACTTGTGCACCTTCAGGTTCCTTAGATATTCTCAAACCTGATCTTCTCCTACAGTGGGCGGTTCTGCCTTCTCCCAGTCCCTGCTTTCTGCGACCTGGGCAGTGTGGCTCAAGCATTTGCCAGTGAAGACTGAGGCAAAGAAATCGTTGAGTACCTCAGCCTTCTCCATATCCTGGGTGACCAGGTCACCTGTTTCATTCTGGAGGGGACCCACATTTTCCCTCATCCTCCTTTTATCACTGACATTCCTATAGAAGCTTTTCTTGTTGGCCTTGACATCCCTGGCCAGACTAATTTCTGTCAGGGCTTTGGCTTTCTTAACCTGCTCCCTGGCTGCTTGGACAGTTTCTCTCTATTCTTCCGAGGCTACCTGCCCTTGCTTCCACCCTCTGTAGGCTTCCTTTTTTTGTTTGACTTTACCTAGGAGCCCCTTGTTCATCCACATGGGCCTCTTGGTGTTTTTGCTTGACTTCCTCTTTGTTGGGATGCATCGCTCCTGAGCTTGGAGGAGGTGACCCTTGAATATTAGCCAGCTGTCTTGGGCCCCTCTTCCCTCCAGGGCTTTCACCCATGGTAATCTACCAAGCAGGTCCCTGAAGAGGCCAAAGTCTGCTCTCCTGAAGTCCAGGGTAGTGAGCTTGCTGCATGCCCTCCTCGCTGCCCTGAGGATCCTGAATTCCACCATTTCCTGGTCACTGCAGCCAAGGCTGCCCTTGAGCTTGACGTCCCCTACCAGGCCCTCCTTATTGGTGAGAATAAGGTCCAGCATGGCACCTCTCCTCGTGGGTTCCTCTATCACTTGGAGGAGAAAGTTGTCGTTGACACATTCCAGGAACTTCCTGGATTGCTTGCACTCAGCTGCGTTGTCCCTCCAGCAGATGTCAGGGTGGTTGAAGTCCCCCCATAAGGACCAGGGCTTGTGAGCACGAAGCTGCTCCTATCTGCCTATAGAGGGCTTCATCTGCTCAGTCCCACTGGTCAGATGGCCTGCAGCAGACCCCCACTATGATGTCCCCTGCTGCGGTGCTCCCTTTAATCCTGACCCATAGGCTCTCAGTGGGCTCCTTATCCATCCCCAGGTGGAGCTCCATGCACTCCAGCTGGTCATTGACATAGAGGGCGACGCCCCCTCGTCTGCCCCGCCTGTCCTTCCTAAAGAGCCTGTACCCTTCCATCTCAACACTCCAGTCATAGGAGCTATCTCACCACGTCTCTGTAACGCCAGTAAGGTCATAGCCTTGCAGGCACACACATGTCTCCAGCTCCTCTTGTTTATTCCCCATGCTCCATGCGTTCATGTAGCGGCATTTCAGTTGTGTCCGCAATGAGGCTGACTTATTGGCTGGGGTGGCTGGGATCCTTTTGATTCTTGCCAGTGTTACCCTGTTGGTTCCTGTCGCATTCGGAGCCCCTGGCTCCTCTCCTTTAGGCTTTGCCTGTGCTGTAGTGTATCCAGCACGTCTCTGAGCCGTAGGCTGAGGGCCTTCACCAGCGCCCTGTCCCTCCAACCCGGGCACATCATCCCACAACATGTTGCTGGCAAGCCTGATGTTATCCCCCTCCCCCTTCAAGCCTAGTTTAAAGCTCTGTCAATGAGCCGCGCTAGTTCCTGGGCAAAGATCCTCTTCCCCCTTTGAGAGAGATGAATCCCATCAGGGTTCATCAGGCCTGGTGCTGCATAGGCCGTCCAATTGTCAAAGAACCCAAAGTTGTGGCGTTGACACCAGCCAGAAAGCCATGCATTTATGGACTCTGTCTGCCTGTTCCTCCCAACATTGCTGCCCTCAACTGGAAGGAGGGAGGAAAATATTACCTGCGCTCCCGAATCCTTCAGTGACTGTCCCAAGAGCCTGAAGTCCCTTTTGATCACTTTTGTGCTACCTGTCTCTGCTTCATCCCCACCCACATGGAGGAGCAGCAGTGGATAATAGTCAGAGGGGCATACCAGGCTGGGTAGTTTCCTAGTGTTGTCCTTAACACAGGCCCCAGGGAGGCAGCAGACTTCTCTGAGAGGAGGGTCTGCCCTGCGTATCAGGTCCTCTGTACCCTTCAGAAGGCAGTCCCCTACAACTATAACCCTCCTTTTCTTCTTTGTGGGGGTGGTCATGACACGAGGCATGGGCCTTTTGCGCCTAGGTGCTACCTCTGGAGTAGCTTGACTGTCATCCATATCCTCGCTCAAGTGGCCTTCCACAGCCAGAGCCTCGTAGCTGTTGCACAGGGGTACAAGGGAAGGCGAGGTGAGGAGAAGGTTCGCCTGCCACGTTGAGCGTGGACTTCTTTCCATTCACTCCCCTCTTTGAGGCTGCTGCCTTCTGCCTGGCAAAGGGAGGATACAGGGTTCCCCTTCGCTTTGGCTTTGGTCTGTTAGTTGTCCCTGTTTCTGTCTCAGAGAGGGCAGAGCTTGGCTCCACCAGTCTGTCTCTCAGCCTCTCTAATGCTCCTTAACCTCTCCACTTCTTGACGTAATTCTGCCATCAGGCTGAGCAGTTCATCCACCTGGTAACAGCTCAGGCAGCCAATCTCACTACTGCCTTCCCCTGCCAGTGCCAAGCTCAGACACACCCTCCAGCCTGAGAGCTGGGTGGCTGCACACTTCTGTGGTAGCTCTGCGTTGCCACATGCCTTCTAGCGAGCACAGAGCTTAGGGCTTTCTGCCTGGTGGGTGCCATGGCTGAACTCCTTCTATGAGAGAGTGATGACCACCAATGGACTCCCCTCTTGAGCAGGTAGACTGACTAGTCCCTGCCTGCGCGCACTGATGCGCCACGCTCTGTTCAATAGCGCTCCGCGTCGCTAGCACTTCCTGGGCTGATTTTTATAGGCGTCGGGGGGGGTGGGTGGGCGCCGTTGCTTTGGCAACACCCAGATCTCGTCAGCGGTTCCTGCGAGAGCGACCGGCTTGTGGCAGGTCTCTTCCGCATCCCTGGCGTTTCCCTGCCTCTGGAAAGTTAGGAAAACCCCGTGTGCCTAGATCTGCCGCTCCACTGCGGGTCGGGCTGGCACCGGAGCTGCACTCTTCGGCGACTGACTTATTTGAATTATTTTGTCCATGTGTAACCGAATGAACAATCATGGTGATGGGAAGGGAACATTCTGAGCAGAACGGTATGGCGATGGTTGAGTGATTGTGTTTCGTTTGTGGTTGCTAACCAATTTGTGGCTGCTAATTGTGTCCATTGTATAGTCCTAACCTGACGTGAACAATAGAATAGATAAAGCATATAGTTGGCATTAGGTGCAAGTAATATTTTATTTTCTGTCAAAATCATGTCCTTTGACTGAACTTTGTTCATTATAATCTCATTATAATACCAAAACACACCTCCACTCTAAAAGCTACCCGCCTTTGAGGTGTGACCACCCCTCACTGGGCATGCTTTTTGAGTTTCTCTAAGTATATAGCTTTAAATCAAAGCGAGAAAACTTTTTACCAATCACAATAAGGTAACTATGTGATGTAAATGTAATTTTGTAATGATGTAAGTGTGATTTTGTAACCTAAGGGTATAAATGTATAAGGAATTAAAGGCTAGGTGTGCATGTTAGGAGGAAAGATCCCCCATGCAGCCAGCGCTGAATAAATCAATGTTGGCTTTCTAAACTGCATTTCTGTTTGGAAAGTTTTTATTGCTGTTTGAATGGTAACATGTGCATAAAGTGTTGGTTTGGGGGGAAATTCCAAGATGCCCTGTGAAACCGCAGACCCATCTTTCTACAAGCCTGCAATATAGCTGTCATAGGTATTTGAATATCCCAGTCAGAAGTTAGTCAGTGACTACATTCTGCATGACTGTCGTGGATTAGCCTCAGCTGGCAGCTAAGCACCATGCAACTGTTCGCTCACTCCCCCGCCAGTGGGATGGGGGAGAGAATCAGAAGAGTGAAAGTGAGAAAACTCGCAGGTTGAGATAAAGACAGTTTAATAAGTAAAGCAAAAGCTGCACGTGCAAGCAAAGCAAGAGAAGGAATTCATTCACCACTTCCCATTGGCAGGCAGGTGTTCAGCCATCTCCAGGAAAGCAGGGGTCCATCATGTGTAACAGTTACTTGGGAAGACAAACACCATCACTCTGAATGTCCATCCATCCCACCCTTCCTTCCTCTTCCCCCAGCCCCTTATATGCTGACCATGACATCATATGGTATGGAATATCTCTGTGGTCATTTGGGGTCAGCTGTCCCAGAAGTGTCCCCTCCCAGCTCCTTGTGTACCCCCAGACCAGTCGCTGGTGGGGTGGTGTGAGAAGCAGAAAAGGCCTTGGTTCTGTGTAAGCACTGCTCAACAGTACCAAAACCGTCTCTATATTATCAACAGTGTTTTCAGCACAAATCCAGAACATAGCCCCATACTATGAAGAAAAATAACTCTATCCCAGACCAAACCAGCACAATGACATAAAAGGCAATGTACAACGTTAGCAGGAGGAACGCGACTTGCTCTGCAAATCCCAACAAATATCTCCAAGGCCAGAAAACTGTGCTTCAGAAATGCTCTTGTTAGCAAGCAGAGGAAGAAAGAAACTCCACCTAATTAAACATAGATATCACAGAAAAAAACATAGAAGGGTAAATCACTGACTGAAACAACCTGGCTGTGCAATAAATTCAATAAATGCAACAGTTCTCAAGGCCAAATGCTGAGGCGTGCAGGACAAGAGGCAACAGATCACACAATCAGTAACAGCAACACTAATGTGTACTGTTTTTAAAAATCTGCTGATGACAAAAGCAAAGAACTTGAGGTTGGTGGTGTTGCAGAATCAGTTGTTTATCAGGAGTCATTGTAAATATAGACGGATACATCCTACTCATTTGTTACAGTGGCCTAAATAACAAGAGATAGATTTCAAATAAAAACAGTGATAAACTATTTGAAGGAAGCCTCCACCAGGGACTGCCCAGTCAAAAGGAGAAAATGGAGATCTCAATTTTGCAAAATATTAAGAAAAAATTGTCCCATTCTCCTTAATTTAAAGCATGTGTGTTGTCCCAGGATGGTACTATGCATGCAGATGAGCCCATTTTAAGAAGTTTTGCACTCAGTTGGGATTCTCAGGGTTTTACAGAGCCAAGACTTAGAGTTCTCTTTTTCCTGGATGCATTTTGGTTTTTGGTAGTAGGTTGACTTATTTTATCACTCAGCACTTTAAAATATTTTAATGTGTTAGGCAAAATAATAGTTTTCTAGAACATAATCCATTCCAATAATTTTTATCCTCAGTAGACCTAAATCAGTTTGCCACACAAAAGATTGAGGGCAATGCACTATTTGAAAAGAACTTCTGTTTTAGGAAATATCCTGCACTAAAGTATCTTTAATGTGCTTTAACGTGTGTTATCTTTGGCCCATCTAAAAAATTAAATCTTTTCTCCTGCTAAGTAATATTTTTATATACACTAAAGCACAGATTTACTTTTGTTGTAACATTTTTATCTGAGTAGTAATTGAATCTCTAAAAGCTGACATAGTTGGAATATTACCCTGGTCACCTCCATTTTCTCACCTTGTGTTTTAGGATTCTCAGGGAAGCATTTCAAGGCTTTTCAACCTAAAGGCAATTGGATTCATTTAAATAAAACAAAAAGGGGAAAAACTATACCACCATTCCCCTGCATACATGCAATGGCTATGAAAGAGATTTTTTAGAAGTGATTTCCTGATGACTGGCTTTGTGGACACATTTACCTGTCTCTAGGCATTAGATTAACTATGTATTTATGGACATGCAAACATTTATCAGACAGTATAGTTGGATATTATATACTAACCAGCGCTTGCAAGTGTGTTATATAGAGTGATTCATATGTTAATATCATGAATGTTCTTTACTGCTGTTTATAGTCGGCCTATGAACAGCGTGACAGCTGTTGTCTTCTCTTGCAACTCAAAGTGGTGCATAAGGTACTTCTTCAGAGAGGACTCTATTACACTTTACAGGCAGCAGGGAAAATCAGACGTATTTAATCTTCAGCAGGGGAAGTTCTCAGGCCCTTTGGCTGTGCTTACAAAATAACAAGTGTGTAAAGGAAGACAGACCCAAAGATTGCACTGTAGTATGTAGCGGACTGTATTACTTCAGAAATTACATTCATAGTAATTTGTGTGTATTTTGGATAGGGCTTTTTTTTAATCACAAAAAGTTTGGAAGGATTTCAGACTAAAGTACCCCGTTGAGGATATTGTTTAGTTCTTACAGATATTATTTGTATGTTTCTATGTTTTCTTCAAATTAATTATTTTTTTTTTTTTTGTGCATTTGAGAGTAGATGGAGATGCTGCTAAAATGGCATAATTCTATTCACGATCTAAAATTACTAACAGAGTGCATATGCAGTCTAATATTTATATAAATAAATACAGATTAAGGAAAAATGCCAAATATAGAAGGGGTTTTGAGCATTCAAATCCATAAACAAGTTCTGTGTTTGAAAAAAAATACATCTAATGCATACAGTGGAGTAAACAGGAAACTACACATAATTTCAAAGGCTGCACTTTGAAAGGATTTAAAGAAAGAAAACATTCACTCTCATGGCATTCTATAAACAGCATTCTATATTACTTGCATGGAAAGTTTGAACAAGTTGTTGAATTAACCCATCAAGAAGTCAAGTGCCGAAGCAGAGCAGCACACAGCCAACATTACAGAAGGTCACTTAGTCTGCGCTCACTCCTACCACATGCTCTGCAAAGGGCAGAACCAAATCATATCCCACTTGGATTTTATCTTATTGCCATCCTAAGCACCTACTCATCAGCCCTGGTCAACTTGCTGTGCCATGCTTTGGATTTTGGGGCCTAGATTAAAGACTGAAGGGTTAATAGTGCTCTAAAGCTATGTTGTTGCATCTTAATTTCAGCAAAATTTCTTCTAATGAGGAAATGTAATCCAAATACTATGTTTATGTTAAGTCTTGTCACCTAACTATAGAGTCAAAATGCAAAAAATACAAAAGTAAACTGGGTATGTTGATAATACTGCAACAGGATGCTTTTCAAATGCAATATTGCATTTGAACAATTTCCAAAAAAGCATACTCTGAGAATATCTGTTGTGTCAGATCAAGAGAAATAAAAAAATCTAAAAATCAAGAGAAATATCTCACCTTATAGTATGCGAATGAACTACAAACCTGGCTGTTAAATATACCTCAGCTCTGAGTAATAACTCAGAAAATATACAACTGGGTGAACTGTAAAGTGTACAGGTACATAGTAACTCCATATTTAGGTACAGTGTAAACATAATGTTTCAACATTTAAATGTTTTAACTATATTGCCAAAAATAACAACTACGTCCTTTTGTATATCTACCACACACATCTTTTTTTCAATCTATTTCTAAAGCGTTTTGGCTTCTTGTTAAATTGTATATTGTGTTTTATTTTTAATGTGTTAGAATTAATTACTTGTACAATTTTATGCTTTTTTCTTATGTAGACCTAATTCAGAGAATCATTCACATCACAACAAGTTTCTGAACAGTGATGCTTTTTTTCAGTCAAGACTAGAAAAAAACAGAAAATAAAATGTGCTTATTGAACTGTTGACTTCTTCAATACCATTCCTCCCTGTTTTCAATGTCTTCTATGCATATATTAGAAATGTTTAGATTGATAATGAGGAATTGCCCTGTCAATAAATTGCGACCTTATACTAATACACAAAAATAATATTTATGTCTGCAGATGATGTTCTTACTCTTTGAAATAGTAAAACAGGCAAGGGAGAAAGATCTTTCTGTTTGGCATCTTCAGCTCCTTAATAACTTTAAAAAAGAAATTCTGTTCTTCAATTACATTCCATTTTTCAATTACCCACTTACTGGACTGATGAGACTTCTGATGGGTCATATCATCCAGACAGTATTTAATCATTGATGTTTGAGTAGAAAACAGAAGAAAAAGAAATAAGAAAAGAGAAAGGAAAAAAAAAAGTATATAACCTTGAGTTCACCAATAAACTTTGATTTATATGTAAATCCCAAATTATGTGCAATTTGTATTTTTTTGAATTAAAGTTATCTCTAATGCCATATGACCTATAAGGCTGTCCTTCTTTTCTGTGCTAGAAATGCTGTAAATAATTTCCTCTCTTCATATAAATCTGGAAACATGTAAATGTGTACACACACTGCAAATGGAACAAAAGTGGTTTTTTAAACATTAGCTGAGAATCAGAAATGAAGTTAGTACTTCTCAAAGTCTATTTTCAATAGAAGAAAAAAAGAAAGTAAGTTTCTTCTTGCAGTAAAATTAAAATACTATCACTTTGTCTGGAACATGAGTAAAACAGACCAATTGTTTCAGAGTTTGTCAGAGCCTCGGTTATCCCTAGTTGTTATAACAATAAGCTCTCAGAGCGCGGACCTACTAAAGATGAAATAAGATTGCTGGGACCTATTTTGCCTTTCATTTATGTGAAAATAATTCCAACTTTTCTGAATTTATTTCTGGAATTATGACATTATTGAAGTATTAGGGGAGCAATTTTAAACACACAGTCTGGGGACCAGAGGAAAACATAAAATGTAAGTGGAACAAACATACAGTTAAATTGACCCAGCCTCTGGAGCCTGTCTTTTCTGGTAAATTACCATTTTTACCATTACAAAGTTTTTCTCTAGATGGTCTGCACTGAATATAAGGTGGAGTAGGATCTTTAAATACCAAGACCAACCAATCTAAGTACATCTAATTTAGCCAAAAGAGTGTCTTCTATCTCCTTTTCCTGTTCCAGGCAGGGATCTCACTCCTTTGGCTCCAGTGCTATTTGGCCTATCAAACTGCACACAGAAAATGAAAACACATAGTTACCACACAAAAACCTTTAACAGTGGATTTTATAAAAAAACAATTAAAACCAAAAAAGAATGCCTTTGCTATTCTGCTGCATGTAACTCCTTTTGAAATAAAGCAGACACTCAGCAGACTTTGAGGGGTTTTTTTAGCTGCAGGGTGGTCTGAGGTTGGATGAGAGTGTTGCCACTAATGAACACACTAGAAAAAACTGAGATTCATCATCATTACTTATCAAGCAAAATGTCTATAAAGTGATATTTTAAACTTCATACTAATCCTTTTTATGTATGTTATACAATTCTAAGTTTAAAAAGTGCATTTACTTCCATGACAATGAAATATAAAGAGATTGAGTGCAGTAAAGCATCTGTTTGAGAGCTGCAATTTGAGAGGATGCAGTCATGACATAATTGCTTTACTCTCATATAACAACATGTCATAAAGTTAATGTTTTCCAGTTAATGCTCTTCTTACCCTTTCATTGAAAGTTACTATGATAGGAGCATGACATGCATATTGAACATTAAATATATTCGTGTAGGGCCAGATAAATGGTAACTGCTGGAGATTTTTCCTTTTTTTTAAAGTTGTATTCTCTGCATTTTCCACCTTTTTTTTTTCTTCTGTAGAGAAAAAGAAAAAAAAAACTTTCAGTCAAATTTCAGTTTGGAAATCTTACTGTAGTGTCTGATGGGAATCTTTCCTTCTCACAAGTCACTGCATTATTGTCCCACAATATAGTCAAAATCTGCTGACTTGGACAGTGCGTTCTATGTAATACTATGCTCTATCTTCCTTAGTCAATGTGATACAGACTGAAACTCTGTTTCTCTCATTCCATGAAAGATGTTGTCCAGTTTAAAAAAATACAAACATATATATGTGTGTGTACATATATACATATATATATATAATTCATTGGTACTTTCAATGACAGAGTAATTTCCAAATGGAACTTTCTTCAGTGGTAGGCCAAAAATGAGGGTGCTAATTTCTTTGCCAGAGAGCTAATATTTTTCCACTAGCAAATAGTTTTCATAAGGGAATCCAAGTAGCTGAAAATCCCTTCAGGAGTCAAAAATGTTTTTGATGGAAAACATTCAATTGTCTCAAGCTAAAATACTGTGATCTGTTATTTAGAAAGAAAGGCTGTTTAGAAATCATACAAATGAAAATTCCAAATAATCAAAACACAATTTCATAAAATAAGGATATGGAAATGCATACAAGTTACAAGCTAGTGGCAGCAGGAGAGAGAAAGATATAATTTCACTGATTTCCCAGGTAGGAGAATGAGTGAAAGGTCAAAAGCCTGCCTTAAGAAAAATTAATCTACAGAGAAATAAAAAAAAATAAAATATTGGCATTGGGTTTGATGGACTGGTGAGCCCTAAAAACAAAAAGCCTTTAAAGAATCAGTTACTAAAGGAGAAGCAAATTCTGCAGATAGATTTCTGGAACACAAAATCAATGTATGCGGAAACAGAAAGCATGGAGGCAGAGAAAAAGCATGATGGACCGTAATGTCAAACTTCTTGGAGTAAATGAATGTAAAGAGATGGGAGATGAAAAATGAAGTGAAAAGAATAAATTCATATTGGAGTTATGAAGGTAAGATGGTTTTCTATCAAAGAAAAGAGCACTAATTACAATTTCTTAGGCAGCAAAATTACTCGTAGAATCATAGAGAGGGTGTCCAAGAGAGCTGGTCAATATTCAAGCACCACTTCCTCCCAGCTCAAGATTGGTGCATCTCAAAGAGTAGGAAATCAAGCAAAGGAGGCAGGAGACCTGCATGGATGATCAAGGAGCTCCTGGAAAAATTGAAAGGGAATAAGGAAGTTTACACTATGTGGAAAACAGGACTGGCCACTTGGGAGGAATATAGGGATGTAATCAGAGTATGTAGGGGTGTAACAAGGAAGGCTAAGGCCCACTTGGAATTAAATCTGGCAAGGAATGTCAAGGACAACAAGAAGGGCTTTTTCAAGTGCATTAGCAGCAAATGGAAGACTAGTGAAAATGTATGGAGGATACAGAGAAGGCGGACTTACTGAATGCCTTCGTTGCTCTGGTCTTTACTGCTAAGGCTGGCTCTCAGGAATCCCAGACCCTGGAGTTAGGAGAGAAAGTCTGGAGAAAAGATTTTCCCTTGGTTGAGGAGGATAGGCTTAGAGAACATATAGCCAAACTCAACATCCACAAACCCATGGGCAACTGATGGGATGCACGCACGAGTGCTCAGGGAGCTGGCAGATGTTATTGCTATGCCACTCTCCATCATCTTTGAAAGGTCATGGAGAACAGGAGAGGTGCCTGAGGACTGTAGGAAAGGCAATGTCACTCTGGTCTTCAAAAAGGGCAAGAAGGAGAACCCAGGAAACTACCGGCCAGTCAGCCTCGCCTCCATCCTTGGAAAGGTGATGGATGAAACAGCTCATTCTGTGGGTCATCAATAAGCATGTAGAGAAAAAGAAGGTTATTGGAGGTGGTCGACATGGATTCAACAAGGAGAAATCATGCTTGACAAGTCTGATGATAGCCTTCTATGATAGCATGACTGGCTGGGTGGATGAGGAAAGAGCAGTAGATGTTGTTTACCTTGACTTCATAAGGCTTTTGACACTGTCTCCCATACTATCCTCATAGGCAAGCTTAGGAAGTGTGGGTTAGATGAGAGGACAGTGAGGTGGGTTGAGAACTGGCTGAATGGCAGAGCCCAGAGGATTGTGATAAGTGACATAGAGTCTAGTTGGAGGCCTGCAGCTACCGGTGTGCCCCAGGGGTCAGTACTGGGTCCAGTCTTGTTCAATATATTCATCAGTGACCTGGATGGGGGGACAGAGAATACCCTCAGCAAGTTTGCTGATAGTACAAAACTGGGAAGAGTGGCTGACACACCAGAAGGCTGCGCTGCCATTCAGTGAGACCTGGACAGGCTAGAGAGTTGGGTGGAGAGGAACCAAATGAAATTCAACGAGGACAAGCGTAGGGTCTTGCACATAGGGAGGAATAACCCCAAGCACCAGTACAGGTTAGAGGCTGACCTACTGGGAAGCAGCTCTGCAGAGAAGGACCAGGGAGTCCTGGTGGACAACAAGTTAAGCATGAGCCAGCAATGTGCCCTTGTGGTCAAGAAGGTCAATGGTATCCTGGGGTGCATTAAGAACAGTGTAGCCAGCAGGTTGAGGGAGGTTATCCTCCCCTTCTACTCTGCCCTGGTGAGGCCACATCTGGAGTGCTGTGTCCAGCTCTGGGCTCCCCAGTTCAAGAAAGACAAGGAACTACTGGGAAGAGTCCAGGGGAGGGCTACAATGATGATTAGGGGATTGAAGCATCTCTCTTATGAGGAAAGGCTGAGAGACCCAGGTCTGTTTAGCCTGGAGAAGAGAAGACTGAGAGGGGATCTAATCAAAACTTAAAAATATCTAAAGGGCGAGTATCAAAAGGATGGCGCCGGACTCTTCTCAGTGGTGTCCAGTGACAGGGCAAGGGGCAACAGGTACAAACTGGAAAACAAGAAGTTCCACCTGAACATGAAAAAAACTTCTTTACTCTGAGGGTAACACACTGTAAGGCCCTGATAACAAGTGGATGTTGCAAACACCCATCTTGACATGGACAGGGATGGGCTGATGATGACGAGGGAATGTTGAACAAGAACGGAGCCTGAGGAGGCAGGATAACATCTTGTGAGACCACTCCTGTATTCCTGAAACATGTAAACAAAGACCATCTGTGCCCTGTGCACCATGTGCCTGTGACAGATCACCACTTGCTTGATCAGCCCTGAAGGGGGGGTGGGGGGGGTGGCGGGCAGTGAAACCCCCATAACCCACTGACTCATTTCTAGAACATTTCTGAACATTCCTGAGCACATACTGCGCCTGCTCAGTGATGACAGACCCCCGCCTATGGGGTGGGCACATCGCGTTATAAAAGGGGGAAACATAAGTTTTCGGTGCGCGCCCACCACCCGAAGACTACAACTACAAGCAGAGAACATTGCTGGATCCAAGGGTGGTGATATCTTTTCTCTCTCTCTCTCTTTTCTTTCTCTCTTTCTTTTCCTCTCTATCACTCTCTTTGTAATGTAATTTTCAGCACATTAGGGTAATATTGTCACACATTTTGCTAAATGCTTACCTTTCATAGTTCTGCTAAGTTTTGAGCATTGTTGTGACCTTTGCCAAGCCTCTATCTTTTGTAGTTCCACTGAATTTTAAACCTCAGAGTTTGAACCTCTGAAGTAATTGTCGTTACTTCTCATTACCGTGCAGAGAATTAAAAAGTTAACCTCACCTTCACCCCCTGAGTGGGACGAGATACACACCACTGGAACAGGCTGCCCAGAGAGGTTGTGGAATCTCCTTTTCTGGAGATATTCAAAACCTGCCTGGATGCATTGCTGTGCAACCTGCTTTAAGTGATCCTGCTCTAGCAAAGGGAGTTGGACTAGATGATCTCCAGAGGTCCCTTCCAACCCCTACCATTCTGTGATTTTGTGATAGAATCATAGAATGATTTTGGTTGGAAGGGACCTTAAATATCATCTAGTTCCACCCCCACTGCCATGGGCAGGGACACCCTCCATGAGACCAGGTTGCTCAAAGCCCCATCCAACCTGGCTTTGACCAGTTCCATGGATGGGGCATCAATAACCTCTCTGGGCAACCTGTTCCACTGCCTCACCACCCTCACAGTAAAGCATTTCTTCCTAACATCTAATCTAAATCTACACTCTTTTAATTTAAACCCATTACCCCTTGTCCTATCATGCCCTTGTAAATAGTCCCTCTCTAGCTTTCTTGTAGGGCCCCTTTAGGTACTGGAAGGCTTCAATGAGGTCTCCCCAGACCCTTCTCTTCTCCGGGCTGAACAACCCCAGCTCTCTCAGCCTGTCTTCAAAGGAGAGGTGTTCTAGCCCTCTCATCATCTTCGTGGCCCTTCCCTGCACTTGCTCCAACAGCTCCATGTCTTTCTTGTACTGAGGATCCCACAGCTGAACACAGTACTCCAGGTGGGGTCTCACTAGGGTGGAGTAGAGGGGCAGAATCACCTCCCTTGACCTGCTGGTCACACTTCTCTTGATGCAGCCCAGGATATGGTTGGCTTTTTGGGCTGCAAGCGCATGATGCTGGGTCATATTTACTTTCTTGTCCACCAACACCCCCAAGTCCTTCCCCTCAGGGCTGCTCTCAATCCATTTTCCACCCCGCCTATATTTGTGCTTGGGATTGCACCGACCCATGTGCAGGACCTTGCACTTGGTCTTACTGAACTTCATGAGGTTTACACGGGCCCACCTCTCCAGCCTGTCAAGGTCCCTCTGGATGGAATTCTTTCCCTCAGCATATCGACTGTACCACACAGCTTGGTGTTGGCAAATTTGCTGAGAAGGCTCTCAATCCCATGGCCTAGGAGTTTTAATGGGTTTAACCTGGGTTTAAGACATAAAATCAGTGATGGTATGAACAGAAGAGCTATAATTATGGCATCATTTATTGACTTAAAAAAGCCTTTCAAGCTCAAACCAACAATTTTATCTATAAAATGCCAAAATGGCATCAATGCCAAAATTGGGGAGCAGAACCATGGCAAATATAATGAGAAATACCGTGTAAATTGCCACAGCTAGGATACCAGAGCTATAAAAGCAGTGCATCTGATGTCAGGACTTGCCTCAGAAAAGCACTGCCCCGACAAGGATGGATGGATGGATGTTCCCAGTTGGTTCCAGGGCAAAACAGGATAAGTAATTTTAGGAGAAAGCATATACTGGCTTTGCATTCTCCATTAACATAGAAAACTATCATCCAAAGACCAGTATCAAGAAACAATTTCCAGTTTGCTGTAGAAAACTGCTGTTGGCTGGAATGGTATTGTAATTCAAAGAGAAATATCTATGGTCACGTGGCTGTATATTTATGTATCTTAGCTTTACAGCTTACACAGTTAATGTAAGTGCAGAGGTAAGTGAACAGTTTAAGAAGAATGCAAGGGATAACCGCAGCATGACACTTTCATTCTTACTATGTGTGTCTGCCATTAACTGACAGAAAGTCTGACAGTTACAAGACAAACATCAAATGACTGGAAAGAGTCATAAAATCATAGAATCATTAGGGTTGGAAAAAACCTCTAAGATCATCAAGTCCAACCATCAACCCAGCACCATCATGCCTACTAAACCATGTCCCAAAGTACCATGTTTTTTGAACATCTCCAGGGATGATGACTCCACCAGCTCTCTGGGCAGCCTGTTCCAATGTCTGGCCACCCTTTCAGTGAAGAAATTTTTCCTAATATCCAATCTAAACCTCCCCTGGTGCAACTTGATGTCATTTCCTCTCATCTTATCACTTGTTATTTGGGAAAAGAGACTCTTTTTGTTGTTAATGTAATTGTAAAAACATTTTTTGTTATCTTGTACAACAGTGGCCAGGTTGAGTTCTAGCTGGGCTTTTGCCTTTCTAATTTTGTCTCTGAATTACCTAATGAGATCCCTGTACTCTTCTTGAGTTGCCTGCCCCTTCTTCCAAAAGTGGTAAACTCTCCTTTTTTTCCAGAGTCCCAGCCAAAGCTCCCTGTCCTTTTGAAAGCTGGTGAATAGAGTTTTGTTTCTGCTCTGGTACTAAGGATTCATGAGACAACATAGTTACACACTGTAGCTAATAATTTTACAGTTTCATATATGACTTTTTTTCCTACCTTTGAATGACTCCTCCACTTTGGATACTGGGGATTTGATACTGTGTATTTAATTGATTAGATGAATTTAATTAATTTCATTTGGTAGGTGGTGGCATTGATGAGGCCATTGGCTGTTCAGTTTGGGATAACACCTTAGACTCATTCCTATAAAAAGCGGTTCCAGGGTGAGAACTTGTAAGGCAGATCTCTAGATTGTTCAAATACAAAAAAAATTTTAAGCATAACATCCCTTCACTCTGATGTCTGTACCTCTTCTCCATTCAGCACTCCCCTCTCTAATGCAGCATAATCTTAGAGTGGAGAAACACGAGGTCAGACCATGTAACCAAGAATATCTGAGAATGCAAAGATGCCTGTCAGCACACTTTTGCAGAACACAGCCCACCCTGGGTTATGCAATAGGCCAGTTCTTCTGTTCACTGTAAAGCTGAGGGAACATGTTCTATATACTTTGTACAGGTCTTAGTATTCTCTTCCAGCAATAACCACTCTAACTGCATTTTACTACCTGCACAACAGATTATTTATCTGCAAGAGTTTTAGATTAAAAATAAACAGATGATGCGAATATAAAAATGCACTCCAGCTAGAATCAATTGAAAAAAATAAAATTACCACAGTGCTGTGGACACTGTGGAAAACTATGACAATGGAAAGTGTAAGTAAATAAGCAAGCCTGTAACATCAAGTAAAGGATTATCCTTACTTAGGAGGAACCTACTCCAGAGAAAAATATTTATAGTATTAATATTTAAAATAGTCATAAAAAAACCAGCTATAATGCTAGTACTCCAAAACAAACTCCTTCAAACATAGCAAAATCTCTTGTCCCTATTTAAGGTCATATCTGATCTGGTTCTATGTACCTGTGTAAGATACTAGAGTGTCATCATTTTCCATGACCTGCCGGATTTCTTCACTTTCAACTCAGCACCATGCAGGATTTGTTCCTATTTCCAGACCAACTTTGATGCTTGAAATCTGTCTGGCTATATATGTATATATATACACACACACGTATATTTATCTTTATACATAAATAAAATTTCATACTGACACATACGTATCTATATATAACTATATATGGTGTCTTAATGTTTTTGCACAAAACAAAGTACTGGATCCAAAATGTGACTCCCTGTAGTCCGTTAAAAAGCAGAGAGGTACCTATCTTTGGTGGATTAGAAAGCTCTCTGGAGGTTTTGACAAATGCTTCCTTTATTCTGCTTGAGTTTAGACATATCTAATCTAACACATAAATCAGAAAAGAAATGTTGCTGTATTCATTAAGAGCTTGGGTGATTATCTTAAACCCAGCTAGCTGCTAGTTGCCTTATATGATGGAAATTCACTTTTGAAGCTGTCACCGAGCTTATGGTTTCCAAAACAAGGCAGGTAAGACCATCATTATTTGCAGATTTATGATGTATGAGGGAATTGTTTAAACTAATAATCAGTAAACTACATTCTCCCCAAGTTAAACATTGACACCATTCTTATGCCGATACTCATTTTTAGATTTACAGAAAGATTTGTTTTCTGTGAAGCTGATTACAGTATCTCAGCCTGTGGTCAAGCTTCATTGCATTTCTATGCTAAAATGAGTACAATGTAACCATTTTCTGTCTATTGTGTTATTTCCTTGCTTATTCTTACACCTTCACAACTTAAAAATTAAACCAGTGATTTAAATGATTATAGAATGTGAGGGGCTTGTAATGAACGTTCCTTAGAACTAAAGACAACAAAGAAATAGATGCAGCAACTGTGACAGCGATCCCCTGCAGTGATGATATACCATGTATTTGAAAAGAGAAAAAAAAAATTAAAATACTTTTAATTTAATTTCCATGCAGTCTGAATCCCTCTGAAATGATTTCTTGACAAAGAAATCAAACTCCACAATGTTTAGTTACAGGGAAAAGATTTTTTTCTCCTTCAAGAATTCCAGTTTACTAGTCAGAAATCTGAAAGGAGTAATGATTTATAACATTTTATGACATTTAACATGACATTTTAAAAAAACTGAGTATCATTCCCTGCACACTTCATTTTATATGTGTAAATGTAAGTTGCTATTTCCAAAATAATGTAAAATGTCTTCTGAATTGATATTTTAGTGGTTGCCTGGGTTGTTGGGTTTTGTTGGGGTTTGTTTGTTTGTTTGGGCGTTTGTGTGTGTGATTTGGTTGGTTCGTTGGTTTGTTTGTTGGTTTGGTTTTTTTGGTTGTTTGGTTGGTTTTGGCATGGGTGGGTTTTTGTGTTGTTTTCTCTTAGCAGCCTAGTACAAGATGGAAGGCAGGTTATCTTTTGTCTAAGTCCATCAGAATACAGCTACATCCCCACCTCCGAAAGAAAATGAATTGAATGATCAAGCTACCAGAGCTTATGATAGTCTGAAGTTGTGTTAACCAGCGGTTAGGTTAAGGACAAAACATCATCAAACAGAGAAACAGCTTCCAACAGCTGTTTCACTGTCTTTTTAAGCTCACTGTTGTCACAGGAAACAATTTCCAGCATCACAGCAAAAATACTGAAATATTGATATCATTATTGAGAGAATTTTATTGGTTTTGCCAAGGTAAGTGCTAGGAAATATCACCATCAAGTTGCTCGCACCTTAATGTAGTTCCCATAGTGTTAGGACAGGCAAAACATGTTATTTATTCCCTAACTTTTCCTCCTATGCCATTCGGTGTCTTGGTCTCATAGAACAATGGAATGAATGAAGTAGAATATTTTGTGTGAGGATGGGGCAAGAGAAAGGCTAAACTCTGGTTAAAATAACTGAACACTTCCCTGAAAAGCTAGATCCTACTCTTCCTTTGGCCAGAGTTCCTTCCTGTAAGCACCACCTTATTTCCTGGGAAATGCAGTCAAGATCCTGTGGCTATACCAGTACTAAATACATCCAAATTCCCAGGGTTATGGCATGAGCTGAAGCACTGTCATATATTAAAAGACTGCTAGTTTCATACCTTGTATGGTTTGGCATAGGCTAAGACTCTCTCTATCAGAGCCAAGGAGACAGCACAAGCCAGAGACTATTCACAGTAGGTGGTGGTTGGAGGTTAGCGGGGAGCAGGGCGCACCTTGGGTATTTTTAAAAGGGAAGAAGAAGAGGAAAGAGATTGGAGGGCTCTTTAAAGAGCATTGTAAACCCAATATACACAGGCTTTGATTTGCAGTGACAAGCACTTACAGAAGTCCTCCCTGAAGTCACCAGTTGTAATTTTAATATATGTACATGATGGTATGGTAAAACTCTGGCCCTAGCACTTCAATCTTGGTAGCTAAATGTTGTGGCCAATTTTGATATTTCTGCAAAATGGGATTAATGTCACTCCCTCACCTCAAAGTTATGCTGTCAAATAATTAATTAACATTGAAATCATAAGGATAAATAGCACAGCAATTTCAAGAGTCGGTTATTAAGATTGTCCACAGAGCCTAGTTTGAACAGGACATCATTAAGTGAACTGTATCTACTACTGACACTGAATGAAGTAGGATGTCCTGTGGAAAATACAATATATGCTCTCAGACAGTTGAACTAAGTTTCCATAGTCAATACTCATTCTACTATTTCCTAACTATCAACTAATTAATTCTGAAACATCATTAATTTTCTTTTAACACTTTTATGCTTGTTTAATAAGCAAGTATACTTCAATTAATACATATTTTCACTAGAAAAGGCATATGATCAACCACATTTGCACTCCACAGTTGTGATTCAGATTACCCAATTTACTGAGTACTTAGTTCCAGTAAAAATGCTTGCTTCTTTTAATTATTTCACAATATGAGAATGCATAAACAATAGAACTCATGCATTATATATAAATCTATACCTATTCAGATGAAGAAACCTGAAGAACTTAAGCCTTCTTAAGCACTACTGTAAAATTAAATTAATTTATATTTAAATACAAGTATTTACTGACCAATTTAGTAAAAGATACTCAACAGTGGCAGAAACAAAAGGAAGGCAGCAATTTGTTTTGAATTAAAATAAATTTGTTTAGGAAAAAAAAATTCTTCCAAAGCAATAGGATTTAATGAGAAATAGAAATACTTCTAATATGCCTTTCATAAAACAATTTCAAGGTATAAAATAGTAAGTGCTCCCTTACTAAATAAGCTACTACCTTCAATAGCTGAAAGCCTAAGCAAGTAAAAAGATTCGACCGTATTGTCCCACTAAATATCAAGCAAAACTCTACAGTGATGCTTTCTTTAAAATGTGATGGCATAGCCCACTTTCTATTTTAAAAGCAGCTTTAGACCAGATTCAATAATATTCAACTACTGGGTCATAGGCAAAGAGACCTCAAGAGGGAAAGATAATTGTGACACAGAAGGGACCAAATGTAAAGAAAAAGGGAAAAATAATTTAAAAAAAAAAGAAAGAAAAGAAAAAAGAAAAGGGAAAAAAGAGACAAGAATTAAAAAAAGAGGCAAGAAGGAAAAAAAAGAAAGAATATTAGTACAAGAATGAAGTAAATGTCTTAATCATTAGAGCTTCTTTAAGATGTTTTTTATTTATTTTCGCAGCATATTTCATACTGGCTAAAATTTTTCATCCTTAATTGGAAAAAAATATTGCTAAAAAATGAAGTTTTTCTTCATTAAAAAGTCAATCAAAATTTAGAATCTCCTCTTGGCCACAGCTGAGGTTTCAGATTTTTCATTTCAGAATATATATATATTTAAGGAAGTCCATGAAATGGAATTTCAAAAGCCACAATTTTCCTGTGGCAATTTCTGTTTTATTTCAGAGTATTTGTATGGACATGTATTGAAAATTTCAATTTTTAGTCAATAATTTTAAACTATTGAATCATGTCATGAAATATATAAAATATATGTTATTATGATGTCTATATGGTAATATATTAATTTAAATATTGTATTATGTCCAAGTTAGTCTAAATGTAGTTGTGACCCACTGAAAAAACTTCTTTTTCAGAACTCTGTGCCACCTATTTGTGATATAATCAATCAATGTAATGTTAATAGCAAAATACCTTTAAAATAACTTAAAACCAAAACCCGAACAAAATTCCAAAACTTTCCAATGTTAGCTGTAAAGGTTACAATAGGAACTTTGAAATCTGTCCTCTTGGAAAGTTTTTGATTAAAATTGAGACAATTTCACAAAATGATCATAGAACAAATTCTCCAAGGAAAACCAAATTGATTTGGTTAATATTTTCTAGTGAACTTGGAGAAGCATAAGGCAAAACCTATGGCAGTAGTCTCTTGAAAGGTATCATTCATGCATAATTTGACATTTGAGAAATAGGTTTACTTTTGGTATTTGTCGTCTGCTAAACAGTTGTTAGCTGAGATCTTCAATATAGCAGGCAGAAACATTTTTCCACTGGGCATCTTTTCCTGATGTAATATTTTCTGAGGGTTACATCTAAAGGAGCTGTAATTACAAGAAAAGTGTGTATATAAACAACTGTCAAATAATGAGGATTGTGGGCTTGGTCTCTTGGTCATCCCTGGGCAGGCTTTGACTGTTTTCATGGAGGGTCTGATAGCCTCTATGCTGGGTGCTCTGAGCTTTCCTTGAAGACAACCTTTTCCTGCAGCTCAACAAATGTTGAATTTATTTATAGGAGATCAGTTTAAGCAAAAGAAATTAAGCAAGAGCCACCCCAGAAAGGCCACTAAGCTGCTAATCAGAAGCTGTTTGTGATCCTGTCCTGGTTCTGGCAAGGACAGAGTTAATTTCCCAAGGAGCCAGGACAGGTGAGCCAAGCTGGCCGGGGGCTATTCCATGCCATGTGACATCATGCTCACCATAAAAGGGGGCTAGTCGGGCTGGGGCGGGTTCGGCGTGTCTCCGGGACCGGTCGAGCGTCCGGGTCGGTTGGTCGGTCGGTCATCGGATCGGTAAATCGTTCTGTTATCACCCATTGTTACTATCTGTTATCAGCACTGTTGTTGTTATTTCCCTCTCCCTTGCTGTCCCAGTAAACTGCCCTTATCCCAACCCTCGAGGCTTTGCCGTTGTTTTCCCGTTCTCCTCCCCATCCCGCCGGCGGAGGAGTGAGCGAGCGGCGCGTGGCACTTAGCTACCGGCTGGGGCTAAACCACGTCAGATCCTTACACTATAAATGTATCTCCAGCCATTCTTTCAAAGAACAGAGGGAGAATCATAATTTTTTACAGTGCTGTTGTAGTCTGCTTTTTGTAGTGAAGTACCCCCTTTCATACAACATGTCCTGCTTAAAGCTTTTGCCCAAACAGCAAGATCTGAATTCCCTCCTCATCTTGAGGAGTTCAGACATTCCTGACTGTTGGGACAATGCTCTGACAGTACTAAAGACCACAGAAGTGAGTGAACTTTGGTTTTAGTATGGTATTTCCGAAGTTCTTCTGATGGAAAACTGTAATAGATTTAAAACAACCAAGTAAAACCAGAGCTCTGTATTAACTTACTCAGTTATCAAGCTAGATAATACTGCAGCTCCACAAAGCAGACAAATGGTTTTTCAAGGTCCAAATTAAAAAAAGACAGACTTTACATTAGTTCGTACTGAAGATTCACATTGTATGCCACCCAGTTCATACCTTCCACCAGGTTAAAAATCTCTTGTGAGTTGAACACACACTGAATTGCAACAAGGGTAAGTATTACATTCCCTTATCAATTATTATTAACTTTTGATTGGCTTTTTTCCTTTTATAAAAAGGTTCGACTCAAGTTCATATTTACAGGCTGCTTTTAAAGCAACATTTAAGGTTTTCTTCATTGTTAAATTTCTTCCAGTATTATTTAAATGGAAGGAAGTTAATTTGTATTCCTTGTAGAGCTAGTCAAACTTATTTAATTTATTTTGGCTCCAATACATCTTTTCATGCTCAGGTGTTCTTTATTCTTTTCCGCAAAAGTTTTGTACATATTGTTATTATTATTTTTATTATTGTCTTCTTTTTGTTTGTTTCTTTGTCTTGTTGAACTGCTTTTATCTCAACCCACGAGTTTTCTTACTTTCACTCCTGCAATTGTCTCCCTTGTCCTACCGGAGCAGAGGGAGTGAGCGAGCAGCTGCATGATACTTAGTTTTCTTTTAATCATGTACATTTCCCTGTTTCTTTGTTTTCCAGAAATTACTGTTTGTATAGAAGCTGGCAGAAAATTATAGATTAAAAAAAGTGAATTCAATGGTTCTCCAAGGCTTTAAATCTGGAGCTTTTCCTGGTAACCCTCCTACTCCGCAGACACAGAGACAGTAATCTGGTATTCAAAGATTCCTCAGCATTGCCATGTGGCTAGAAGTTTCCTTCCTTATCTGTCAGCCAAAGAGATAGTTACGAAGTTTTCTTACAAGTTTCTCTAGTTGTCTTGGTTTCAGCTGAGAGAGTTAATTTTCTTCATAGTAGCTTGTATGGGGCTATGTTTTGGATTTGTGCTGGAAACAGTGTTGATAATACAGAGATGTTTTTGTTATATATAGATGTTTTTGTTGTTGTTGAGCAGTGCTTTCACAGAGCCAAGGCCTTTTCTGCTTCTCGCACCACCCTGCCAGCAGGATGGCTGGGGGTGCACAAGGAGTTGGGAGGGGACACAGACAAGGACAGCTGACCCCAGCCAACCAAAGGGATATTCCATACCATACTCCGTCATGCTCAGTTTATAACGAGCTTGGGGAAGAGGAAGAGGGGAGGTGGCAGTGTTCAGAGTGATGACATTTGTCTTCCCAAGTAACCATTAGGCGTGATGGAGCCGTGTTCCCCTGGAGATGGCTGAACACCTCCCTGCGATGGGAAGTGGTGAATGAATTCCTTGCCTTGTTTCACTTGCGTGTGTGGGCTGGGAGGCTGGGCGTCTTGCGTAGCATCAAGTTTGGGTGATGAGAAATTGTGCTGTTCATCACTTGTTTTGTACATATTATTATTATTATTTTTATTATTGTCTTCTTTTTGTTTGTTTCTTTGTCCTGTTGAACTGTTTTTATCTCAACCCACGAGTTTTCTTACTTTCACTCCTGCAATTGTCTCCCTTGTCCTACCGGAGCAGAGGGAGTGAGCGAGGAGTGAGCGAGCAGCTGCATGATACTTAGTTGCCATCCAGGGCTAAACCACAACAGACACCCGCTCAATGCCATGCTCTTTCGCCCAGCTGTCTAGGAGGTTGTTTCAGAAATGAGTCCTGCTGTCTGACTCAGTTCTTTGTAGGGTGCCATGTTGCCACAGGCCTTGCTTTCCAAGGCACAGGATAGCGTTCCAGGAGGTGACATGGGGCACAGGATACATTTCCGACCATCCAGTGGTTACTTCCACCATTGTAAGTACATGGTGCGTGCCTTGGCAGGTTTGTGGGAGTGTGATGTAATCAATCTGCCAGGCCTCTCCATGTTTATATTTCAGCCATCGTCCTCCACACCACAGAGGCTTTAACCACTTCGCTTGTTTAATCGCAGCACACGTTTCACATTCATGGATGACCTGTGCAATAGCATCCATGCTCAAGTCTACCCCTCAATCACAAGCCCATCTATAATGCTGCATCTCTTCCTTGACAGCCTGAGGTGTCATGGGCCCACTGAGCTATAAATAATTGACCCTTACATTGCGAGTCCAAATCCGCCTGAGCCACTTCAATCTTGGCAGCCTGATCCACCTGCTGGTTGTTTGGATGTTCCTCAGTGGCCCAGCCCTTGGGTACGTGGGCATCTATGTGACACACTTTCACAAGCAGCTTCTCGAGCCAGGCAGTAATATCTTGCCCCAATGGGGCAGCCCAGATGGGTTTGCCTCGGCGCTGCCAGTTGCTCTGCTTCCATTGCTGTAACCACCCCTGCAGTTCCCCACTATGGCTTGCAGGCTTTGTGAATGCCCTAAGCCAGTGTCTGCTGTGCCTTACACTCTTGTGGATCTGACGTGCAAGGCCAGTGGATCCACACAGTCCAGTAAATCTGGTTGTCTCTCTCCTCCACTTGCCTGGTGGCAGGGCCCCTCTAATCCTGTTCATCGTATTCACTACTCACTTGTTGCAAAAATTACTTATTTAGAAATCCCTTCAAGAGGATCATACATAAGAGTAGACCTTCCAGTTGGTTTGGGGGACTGCCTGCTGGAAAGTTCTGTGTTACTTTCCTGGAAGAATCCCCTTTTGTGATTGTTTTGCTTTGCAGCTCACGTACTTGTGCCTCTAGGGTCGAGGTAGATTTTCCATCCCACTTCCTCATGTCTTCCTCATGGTCACGCAGGTAAAACCACAGGGTGCCTCATGGTGTGTTCCCTCTATATCCCCTCTCTTGAGCAGAGGAATGCTTACTCCTAATAGCTGAGATACTGGTCTGTACAGGTGGGGAGTAGGACATATCCTCTCTGAATTGCCAGGACAGTTTCTTCATAGTCAAGATGAAGGAAGAAGAGAGATTACTTCATATTGCCGGAGTCAGCCAGCCACTTGATGCACCGTTGGTGCCTCTGCTTTTCCAGTCCATTACTGCCAAAGAGCTGGTGTACAACAATGGTGTGCTCTGTACAAACTTCTGCCATGTGGGTTGGGTACATAGGACTTCATCAGGAGCTGTGGGTAATTGCATGCCATCTGGGTCATAATAAACTATCTCCTGCACAGCTAATTCCCTCAGGTACTGGATATCTCTCTCCATGGTGATCCACTTGTCTGTCTGACATATATGGAATACCTTTCCCTCCTGCTTGACAGGAGTTGCCTCCAGAGGCTGAGGGCTTGTATCTTTTTCCCAATCGCCTTGTCAATGCCCCTTCCCTAGATAGGGATCTCAGATGCTTGGCCTCCCTACCCTCTAATTCTAGGCTACTGGCCCCATTATCCCAGCATCAGAGCAGCCAGATAATGATGTGCTCACCTGGAATGCAGCTGAAATCAGGTTATTACCTCTGGTTCTGCCTCTTCCTCCTGTTCTCATGATGGTCCAGGTTCATCATCTCTTAGTAAGCACACTGATTTTTTTGTGTATTTCTTCTTGTACATAGAAGCAACTGGTCCTGTCATGGGTTGTTTTTTTGATTCAGCTGCAGTGTCTGCCACAGTGTTTTGAGTAGCCACAGTGCCTGTCACTCTGTTTTCGCTCTCTTTCCCCCAATGTTGCTGCCTATTATCGAGCAGTGTTTGCTAGACAGTGGCCAGGGCCCAGCACAGTGCAGTAAGTTGTACCTCTTTGGAATAGCCTCAGCATTTTCCTTTCAAATATTCTATCACTTTATCAGGGTCCTGTAGTTGTTCAGGAGTGAAGTTCCAAACCACTGGGGATGAGAAGTTCTCTAAATACCTGCCCATATTCTCCCACATGCCATGTGTCCCGTCCCACTCAGGGGGTGAGGGTGAGGTTAACTTTTTAATTCTCTGCACGGTAATCAGAAGTAACGACAATTACTTCAGAGGTTCAAACCAACTATAAATTTACTTAAAATTCAGCGGAACTACAAAAGATAGAGGCTTGGCAAAGGTCACAACAATGCTCAAAATTTAGCAGAACTATGAAAGGTAAGTATTTTAGCAAAATGTGTGACAATATTACCCTAATGTGCTGAAAATTAAGTTACAAAGAGAGTGATAGAGAGGAAAAGAAAGAGAGAAAGAAAAGAGAGAGAGAGAAAAGATATCACCACCCTTGGATCCAGCAATGTTCTCTGCTTGTAGTTGTAGTCTTCAGGTGGTGGGCGCGCACCGAAAACTTATGTTTCCACTTTTTATAACGCGATGTGCCCACCCCATAGGCGGGGGTCTGTCATCACTGAGCAGGCGCAGTATGTGCTCAGGAATGTTCAGAAATGTTCTAGAAATGAGTCGGTGGGTTGTGGGGGTCCAGGGCACTCACTGCCCCCCCCACTTCAGGGCTGACCAAGCGAGCAGTGATCTGTCACAGGCACATGGTGTACAGAGCACGGATGGTCATTGCTACGTGTTTTAGGAATACAGGAGTGGTCTCACAAGATGTTATCCTGCCTCCTCAGGCTCCGTCCTTGTTCAACACTCCCTGGTCATCATCAGCCCATCCCTGTCCATGTCAAGACGGGTGTTTGCGACATTCGCTTGTTATCAGAGCCTCACACCATGTCACTCCTGACTGTTCAGCCTCAGGGCAGATTTCTGGGTGGCATTCTTAAAAGAATTTTTTGTAACCCTGAACAGGACTTGAAACACATTCAGGAGCCTTAACAATAGGAACATGCTGGCTTGAACATCCCAAGGGTGTTCAAAATTCTCAAAAGCTGCTGTAACCAGCTAAAAGAGAAAAGGAGAGGTGAAAGAACAGGAGAAATTGTCCCCCTCTGTATTCCCCATAGATTGGGTCCGATTATTAATCAATTCTGAGAGATATCATCCAAGGTATGGGCATGTGCATTGGGTCTGGCTGAGATGGAGTTAATTCTCCCCACAGCAGCCCTCATGGTGCTGTGTATTGGTAGCTAGCAAACTGCTGATAACACACCAGTGTTTTGGCTACTACTGAGCAGTGCCAGCACACATCAAGGCTGTCTTTCCAACATTTCTTGTTCCCCAGCAGCAGGCTGGGGGTGGGCAAGATCTTGGGAGGGGACACAGCTAGGACAGCTGACCCAAACTGACCAAAGGGATATTCCATACCATATGACGTCATGCTCAGCAGTAAGAAACTGAGAATCTGAGAATAGGGGGAGGAACAGGGCGGGGGCATTCGTTGTTTTTTTTTTGTTTTTTTTTACAATGTTTGTCTTCCGGAGTAAGGGGCACGCTTACTGAAGCCCTGCTTCCCAGGAAGTGGCTGGACATCGCCTGCTGATGGGAAGTAGAGAATAATCTTTGCTTTTTGCTTTGCTTCCGCGCGCGGCTTTTTGCTTTAGCTACATTAAACTGCCTTTATCTCGACCCACGAGTTTGGGGTTGTTTTTCTCCATCTTCCTTTCTCCCCTCCCTGCCTTGCTGAGTGGCTCTGGTGGGCACCTGGCCCCCAGCCAGGGTCAACCCACCACAGCATGACAGCAATGCCACATTCACATACCAGCTTAACCTCATGACTATTGATGTTATCATGTTGTCACTGAAATTCGGGAATGAAAGAAAACTCCTTAACACCAATTTAGCATTAAGAAGCAGGCATTTCCTTTATTGCAGTGCTGAGTGTCAGGAGGATAGTTCCTCAAATCAGGCACACCTAATGCTGGTTCTCTTGTCATATTTATACACAAATGTTACAAAGATTACAAAGTGGTACACTCCCCGTTCCAATAATTGGTTCATATTTCTTCGCCTAGTATGCAAACTAGAACGCATGCTTAGTTCTATTCTCTGCCTCTATCTTTTGAGTAGGTGGTATAATTTGGGTAGGGGGCTTATGGGTCGGTGGTCGTGGGGACCCTGGCCCAAATTACCTTTCCCCTAGTTTCTCAGTATTTCGGTGTTGGTAATTGTTTGCTATACGCCTCAGAAAGATAAGGATGTTGCTGGAGGCAATTAATGTCCTCCCTTTCTGCAAAGTATGTACGTAAGGACCTTGAAGTGTCTTGTAGCTCCTCCTTTTTCTCACGATGTGTAGCAGGTGCTCATTCTAAGAATTGTTAGCCTTCTACCTAAAGTAATAACGAATAGTTTCTTATCACATATAATACAAGTAGGCCTTCATTACAGGCCTTTCTTCTTGGCTACATTTTCTTATTATGTATAATATAAGCAGGCCTTCGTTACAGGCCTTTCTTTTTGGCTACAATATCATAAGTCAATATTACACCATACAGCAAATTCAGAATCCTAATCCCTCTTCCAGAGGTGATAAACAGCGCTGCAGGGAATACATACAGCAAGTATGGGTTTACATAGCACAGCCACATGAACAAACAAAACACCATTGCGACCAGCAACTGTTTACCTAATATAATAAATGCTTATAACAACTTTGTTTTAACACGCTCAGGTCAGATCTGTGGTTATCTCAACCCCTTGTGCCCCACATTGGGTGCCAAAAAAGCTGTCGTGGTTCAACCTCAGCTGGCAGCTGAGCACCAGGCAGCCACTCGCTCACCCCTCCCCCTCGGTGGGATGAGGAGGAGAGTGGGAAGAAAAAGGTAAAACTCGTGGGTTGAGATAAGGACAGTTTACTGGGACAGCAAAGGGAGAGGGAAATAACATCACTACTTAGAATATATAAAGCAGGTGATACACAATGAAATTTCTCACCCAATGATGACCAGACCAACACTCAGACACTGGCCCTCCCCGACTAGCCTGCTTTTATGGTGAGCATAACGTCATATGGTATGGAATACCCCTTTGGCTAGTTTGGATCACCTGTCCTGGTTGTGTCCCATCCCAGCTTCTGGTGAAAACTAACTCTATCCTAGCCAAAGCCAGGACACTCCCCTATGGAGAAAATTTTGCACCATTGTACTCTCTTGAGAAGGTGATATCACTAGCCTTAGGAGTGAAAGCAGTACTTGAGAATACTTAAAAATAGGATATTGTCGTGGTGCAGCCCCAGCTGAGCACCAGGCAGCTGCTTGCTCACCCCTCCCCCCTCTGCTTCCCCGGTGGGATTGGGAGGAGAACGGGAAGACGAAGATAAAACTTGTGGGTTGGGATAAGGAATGTTTAATGGGACAGCAAAGGGAGAAGGAAATAACAACAACACTCAGACCTTTCACAGAGCCATGCTGCTCCCCAACTAGCCCCTTTTTATGGGTAGCATAACATCATATGGTATGGAATACTCCTTTGGCTAGTTTGGGTCACCTGTCCTGGCTGTGTCCCATCCCTGCTTCAGGAGAAAATTAACTCTATCCTAGTCAAAAACCAGGACAGATATCTACATTGCACATTGACTGGTTATATAGGGTATCTGAACTGGCTTCAAATGCACTCCTTAGGTACCAGAAGCAATGATAAACTGTAATAGATGGAGATAGGCAGAACAAAGTAGCCAACACCAAGCAGCTGGAAGGCTGCTGGAAAATGTACTAATCTGTTTAAATTTACTTGGTGCATCACTACACTAGACTGCAGCACAGACTTCAAATCTGCACTGCTTACATGCAGCATTCAGGTTTTTATCTCAACTAATTGCCTGCTCATAAGAAGATAAGTAGAATCCTTAGTTATGACAACTGTTTTATAGCACCCAATAGCCCTTCTCTGCCTCCAGCACATTAGAGTGATTTTGGTCCACCTGCAATTTGAAAGGGAGTGCCGTTGATAGGTGCTTTCTGCTTGACATGGATACCAGATGTGTTAACGCTTCTTGTGAAATAACAATGAACAGCTTTAAGAAGTAGGTGAAATGATTGATTTTTTGTGTTAGTGGCAAGTTAAAGTGAACATATTGTACCCATCATAATCTCCTCTGTAGAACAGTTTTAACTACACCTCATATATCATGCAATGGTGAAAAAGGTGTTGGGGAGGGAAAGGCCAAGGCTTTTTTTTTTGTCAAATATTTCAGGGATTATTTTTTTTTTTTTTAGTTTAACATAATCTTATTGTAAAATGGAGTGGCTATTGCACAAAACTGTGTTCAAACTACTTTTAGCAGCTCTGTCCTATAAGAAAGCTTCATTTGAATCCCAGAAAGGAAACAAATTGATATGTGGGAACAGACATAGTAATTCATGGACTATGTCAGGATTTATGTCAAGTGAAAGCAGTTGCTAACAGATGAAAAAAGAAGGCCTATCTTAAAATGAAAACGTGTAATCCTAACCCCTATCTAATAGGATTTTATTTGTAGCCAGAAGTCAAGATCTTCCAGCAATGAGAAGAGAAGCTGAATAGTCCTAACCCTTGTTCATCAGCTTCCAGGCAGTTCTCACACAGTAATCTATCCAAGGAAAACAGCAATAAGCCCTAAATAATCCAGTCAATAAATACAGAGCTAAAATGGCAAGAGCAAACTTATTTTTACTTCACCATCCTTCCTCTGTACTTCAGTCAACAATATTTATGTAAACTCTAGCTTTAAAAAGAAATCAGAATACTGAAAGAATGGAAATGGGCTACATTTGGTGTTGGATTCTTATTCAGGTGCCATATCCACCATCTGTCATAATTGCAGTATGAAGCAGGCCAACACTATCCTAAGATCACAAGGACTGATTTTCAATACCTGTCTAAGAAAAGAGATAGAACATAAAAATAATAATAACCTGCCATTGAATACAAAACAACCCATCCATGTTAAAATCCAGATTTTAGTGGGATATAGGAAAGGTATCAATGCAAGATGTGATGATTATAATACCAATAATAACTGCAACTTAAGCTGGGTATCACTTGACAAAGAAGAATCTAAAAATGCTAAAGAAATTACATGGGAGAAAGAAAGCTAACAAATCTACACTACGAGTTAAATCTACCTACATAACTTGTAGTTCTAAGTCTAAACAGAACATATGCTTGATACCTATGCATTCCTTTAAGATAAATAGTAAAATAAATCCTTTGTGCATTTTTTATAACTTTTAGATCAAATACCAGACTAAACCCCTTTTTTAAGTTGGCATTAAGCACACAGAACACATGCTTGATTTTATGACCTTTTAGGAACTTAAGGATGCAGAAAAATATTCCTAAATGCTTGTATCACTCAGAAAATTCTTGACTTCAGAATACCCTTTCTTTCTTTTTCTCCCCAGTTAGAAAATAAAATTTTGAAGTACATGTATATTACTTCTGTTGTCTGATTGCTTACATTTACAGCATAGGTTTTCACTTTATTTTTGACATTGATCATCTATAAAATGACTAATCTTGTTCTCCTGTCATACAGGAATCAGGAATTTATGCACTGCAAGCTGAGTCTTAATTAGTTTTATTTTGGCTGTGATTATACTGTGAAACAAGTGAAACTCTCCTTCCTAGCTGCTAGCACCACTATGCAGATATCCAAATACTGAATTTCACATGACCAAAGCCTGCCTGAATTTAGTTGCATCATTGGTACTCTAGATGGAAACTCTAGTCCTTGTGACAGTAGGAAAAACACAATGTAAATGTCCAGGCCATCACAGCATTTCTCCACAGCTATCCAGGATTTGCAGGCTTCCAGGAATCTGATTTAAAGTTTACATTTTTAAGGATATAAAACAATGAAAGAAAACAGAGCAAATATTAGCAAAACGGTTTCTAAATTAAGTATAATTAAGAGATAAAGCATAAAAGAATATAGATTCTTTTGAGAACAAGCATCTTATTGTATTGTTATATTTACAGCTCTATTCTCTCCTGACATGCCACAGAGAAGGACTGCAGTAGAGCTGTGTGGGGTCAAACTTACCTGCTTGCCAGCCCTCTGGGACTTATGCAGTAATTCTCATTTCACCCTGCCACTTCAGATTTCTGCAGCAGCTGTTCCATATGAGCTGCCAGAAATGGCCAACTGAAAGAGAGGAGCAGTTTCCTACCACCTCTAGCTTTGCAGTCCTCAATCTGGCAAGTAAAGGTCCTCGTCCAGGTAGCATTATAGGGTGGTAACATTCCTTGTAATAGATCATTTTTCTTGAATACATAGCTGTCTTTATTGGGGATGACTATTTAGTCAGCAGAGGGCAGAAAAACTCAGCAAAATCATAGTATGAGATGGTGAAGTTGATGCTAGTTTAATTTAGATATTGTCTGTGATGATAGAAAAATAATTTTGTGTAATAACATAAATCAATGACTAACAAGGACGTTTTTTGCTGGATAGTAGTAGATGAACATACTAATTCTAAATTCTCTTTAACTTAAAACATTAGGAACCATATATTACTTTTAGAAAGCTCATCTGTTTCTGAGACCAGGACACTCAATTTCCAGCGTAGCATTTTAATCACCACAGATACATTGGGCAGCAGCTTGATTTATGACCACCATAGTTTCAACTGCTCAAAGTCCTCAATTACACCAAAATACCATGATTTGGTTGGCATTTTGCTTTTGAATAAGATTCCAGGATAACTTATTCCAGAAAAAGAATAAGTTGCTGCTGAAAACTACATTGACCTTGGGAACACTTTTTCAGTATTGGACATTAATACAGCTATGCCGGCAAAGCAGATTGGGAATGCCCACCTAGACCTGAGCTTTCTACCATCTCTCTGGAAAAATGTGGTGGTCTGAAAAGTACTTTTGTCACATACACTTTGACTTAGAACACTTATGTATTGTTAAAATCAGGGACCAGATTAATTGCAAGTGGTGTTAAATTAGCCCATTGGTGTTACAGTTTGATTATATAACAGTTAATTTGCCACATCATTCCAGACATCTTGAAAATACAGGGGAATTTTGTTTGGTTTCCAGTGTGTTGTTCTTTTTTGGGGGAAGCAGAGAAGAAGAAATTATGTTGAAAACCTATGTTAGATAATGGAATCTAAGGTGATTAGTTCCTATATGCATAAAAATTTCATAGTTAGTGATATAGTATTGACATTCTTACAATTCTGCAGAAAAGATCTCTTTTTAGAGAAAAAAAATCTTCAATGGGGCTAAATCCATGTTTTTTCAATTCCTCTATCTCCTGGGTCTGAACAAAATTGAAGTGTCATACTTCAGCAAGAGAAAATGCCAGACATTCTGAAAAATCACTTGAACTTTTTTATTGCCTTTCTTTTCTTTTTTATTTAAAAAAAAATAAATACCAAGAAAAGACATCAGCCTCAGAGAAGTAAGTCTACTTTCTTTAATGTGTTTTCCCAGAGGCACCACTGTCTTGACTGAGGGGTTCAGCTGTGCCCTGTGTTGGGTCTCTTGAAGAAAGCCAGAACTGGCTATGTCTGGCACCAGACAGGCCCAGTCTCTCCTTACAGAGGCCACCCCTGCAGCCCCTCACTGCCAGCATCTGGGCACCTACACCTAATACATGCACCTAATTCTACTAGGCAGTAGGAATACTAAGGGTTGAAAATCTATAGCAGGAGAGATAATATTGATGGATCCTCTTGGTGTCACTGCCAGCAACTCATATGAGACCGACTAAATGCACAAAGTTTCTGCCTTGAGAAAAGGTTTTAGTTATAGTACCTTTTTTAGTCTCTACGTATGTCAAAAATGGTGACTCCTAACAACAGAAATGCAAAGAGCTACTATGTCTCTCCTCTTGTAGGCTCATACATAATCTTTTTCTCTAAATTCCTTAACACTGTTAATAGTACTTATATTTTTCCACCAATATATTATCAATCACTCCTCCTTTTGCCACATTGGAGCTTCCCAAACTTCATGTGTCGTCCAAAGATTATTATTAGATGTGCTAGAAACAAATAGATCATTTATTTAAAGAAGTTCGTAGCTCAGCTTCCAAAAACTATTTCTAAACTGCCTCTGATGTCATGTTACACTGCTGAAGACCTGAGAGGTTTCTCTTAAAAGTACTTCTGCAGAAAGGAATTAAAATGAAGAAAGTAACAGGGGAAAATGTGGTGGAAATAGGTTGCCCTTGGGATTCATAGCCATATATCATTCTTATCTAGCACACTTTGGTTTCCTTGTGCAAAAGGAAACTGAAAATTCTATGTTTTGCTATTGAGAATTACTATTCACTGATAGACATACAAGTGTCTAAGTCATTACTGCACATATGAATGTGAACATATACATTACCAATGAGATACAAATAAATGGTACTCAAAAAGGTGTAATTTCTGAAGTATGAAACATCTTGTACATTGTCCAAGTTCCTTCTTCCTGTAGAACCTCAGGATTTATTATTTGCAATATTACAATGTGAAGTGCACCAGATTTCATTAAAAGGGATTCTACATCACCATCTAACAAAAAGGCACCTATAGATTTTCCAGTCTGGGTAAAATCAAATTAATTTCTATGCACAACTAAGTATCAGTATAAATTATACTAGAAAAAGAACACTTTTACCACTTATAAACAAGATATAACTAATTCAAAACTATTTGATTTATTATTTATCATTTATTTTGGGGATATGCCACCATCTCAAGAGTCCCCTACCAACTAGTGTCAATGTGTTTTAGCCACTTTATGTGTCATCAGTGCAACCCACTTATTCCACGTAGCATCCGTTGCATGGTGTGCAGCAGGAGCCCTCTCTTTGAACATCCAACCCAGCACTGGCAGTCGGGGTGCCAAGAGGAGCTGTGCTTCAGTGCCAATCACCTCTGAAGCAGCTCGAACCCCTTCATATGCTGCCAATATCTCCTTTTCCATTGGAGTGTAGCGGGCGTTGGATCCTCTGTATCCCCGACTCCAAAACCCCAGGGGTCGACCTTGAGTCTCCCCTGGTGCTTTCTGCCAGAGACTCCAGGTAGGGCCATTCTCCCCGGCTGCGGTGTACAGCACATTTTTTACATCCGGTTCTGCCTGGACTGGCCCAAGAGCTATGGCATGAACTATTTCTTGTTTAATTTGTTCAAAAGCAAGAAAATGAGAAGCAATATGCCATGTTCACTGATGGGTCCTGTCACATTGTGGGGAAACATTGGAGGTGGAAGGCTGCTGTATGGAGTCCTACACAACGAGTCGCAGAAGCTGCAGAAGGAGAAGGTGAATCAAGTCAGTTGGCAGAGGTGAAAGCCATCCAGCTGGCTTTAGATATTGCTGAAAGAGAAAAGTGACCAACACTGTACCTCTATACTGACTCATGGATGGTGGCCAATGCCCTGTGGGGGTGGTTACAGCAGTGGAAGCGGAGCAACTGGCAGCACAGAGGCAAACCCATCTGGGCTGCCCCATTGGGGCAAGATATTACTGCCTGGCTAGAGAAGCTGGTTGTGAAAGTGTGTCACATAGATGCCCACGTACCCAAGGGCTGGGCCACTGAGGAACATCCAAACAACCAGCAGGTGGATCAGGCTGCCAAGATTGAAGTGGCTCAGGTGGATTTGGACTGGCAACGTAAGTGTGAATTATTTATAGCTCAGTGGGCCCATGACACCTCAGGCTGTCAAGGAAGAGATGCAGCATTATAGATGGGCTTGTGATCGAGGGGTGGACTTGAGCATGGATGCTATTGCACAGGTCATCCATGAATGTGAAACGTGTGCTGCGATTAAACAAGCCAAGCGGGTAAAGCCTCTGTGGTATGGAGGACGATGGCTGAAATCTAAACATGGAGAGACCTGGCAGATTGATTACATCACACTCCCACAAACCTGCCAAGGCACGCGCCATGTTCTTACAATGGTGGAAGTAACCACTGGATGGCTGGAAACATATCCTGTGCCCCATGCCACTGCCCGGAACAGTATTCTGGGTCTTGAAAAGCAAGTTCTGTGGCGACATGGCACCCCAGAGAGAATTGAGTCAGACAATGGGACTCATTTTCAGAACAATCTCCTAGACAGCTGGGCCAAAGAGCGTGGCATTGAGTGGGTGTATCACATCCCCTACCTACCATGCACCAGCCTCTGGGAAAATTGAATGATACAATGGACTGCTAAAGACTACCCTGAGAACAATGGGTGGTGGAACCCTCAAACATTGGGATACATATTTAGCAAAGGCCACTTTGTTGGCTAACACTAGGGGATCTGCCAATTGAGCTGGCCCTGCCCAGTGAAACCTTCCACGTACTGTAGAAGGGGATAAAGTCCCCGTAGCGCACGTGAAGAATATGTTGGTGAAAACAGTCTGGATTAGTCCTGCTTCAGGCAGAGGCAAACCCAATCCATGGGATTGCTTTTGCTCAGGGACATGGATGCATTTTGTGGGTGATGCAGAAGGATGGGACAGTCCAATGTGTACCTCAAAGGGATTTGTTTTTGGATGAGACTAGACAATGATTTTCATTGTATGATGTTAATTGCAATATGATAATCTGTGTCATCATTATAATGATTGCTATATGCCATAGTATTACAGTAAGAATTATCCAGTTTAATGAAGACTGTCAAAGCAATTTCATCACAGTATCACCTTCATATATGTCATGCTGATGCAGGAAATCTCTGATGCCTGTGGAAATAACACATTTCCTCCATAGCACCTTGAATAGGTTGGCATGGTATGTAGATAGAATTCATTATTAAGAAAAATACATATTTGGAAGAGTCAGAAAATAATTATGTCCCCTGTATATTTCCATGGTATCACCTCAATACCGTGCTTTTTGCAGGGTATTCATGTGTTTATTCAAATGTTAATGTTCCATACAAATTTTCAGGCTGATGTGCAGGCTCTCTCTTCATCATGCAATCCCTTAGTTCATAAGAGAGGTCAGCATTTATGAACAGCATTAGAGAAGCTGATTATTAACAGTGAGATATACTATGCCACATTTTTTTCTTTCTAATGAATCAAACTGAGTCCTTAAAATTGCATCTAATTTTATCCTCTCTCTTCTTTATTACATTTCACAAACATCCTCCAAAAATAGATGCTAATTATTAGATTAAAAAACTCTATGACCAATTTTTATTCATAATTATTAGAAGGATTAGTTTTATTATTGACAACGAGTGCTCTCTGGGCATATACAAACTTAATAAGAAATATAGCTACATCTTTAAATTTATAAAAAATATAGGTCAGACATACCTTATAGTTCGATCAGTTATTCCTGTGTAACACAGAAGAATGCAGCTAAGGAAACTTCACATTTTAGCTGTATAGATTTCCACCTGGATAGCATGACATGAGTCTTTATATGGAGCTATGGAAAAGATCAGTCATATGAGAAAGAAGAGTGGTCAGCATGCAGATTTTATCTGGAGGGAGCTATCACAGGTAGTAAAACTTCTCACAGGAAACTGATGCTTAATGTCCCTCCTCCTAACATTGGTTTGTGACAGCAATATATTCATTTTAAGTTAAAACCAAGGACACAGCATCTACAGGCAGAAGTAATTGTCTTTAGTTGGATTTTCAGGACAAGTCCATTAGGTTGTATTTCCAAGACAAGACTGTGTCATAAAATCATAAAATCAAAGAATTGTTTAGGTTGAACAAAGACCTTTAGGATCATCAAGTTCAACTGTTAACCTAGCACTGCCATGTCCAATGACTAAACCATGTACTTAAGCACCATTTCTATGCATCTTTTAAATACCTTCAGGGACAGTGACTCAATCACTTCACTGGGCAGTCTGTTTCAGTGCTTGACAACCCTTTCAGTGAAGAAATTGTTCCTAATATCCAGTCTAAACCTCCCCTGGCACAACTTGAGGCCATTTCCTCTCATGCTATCACTTGTTATTTGGGAAAAGAGACTGACACCCTCCTCACTATAACCTCCTTTCAGGAGTTGTAGAGAGGGATAAGGTCTCTCCTCAGCCTCCTTTTCCCCAGACTAAACAACCCCAGTTTCCTCAGCCCCTCCTCATAAGACTTTTGCTCTTTACCCTTCACCACCTTCATTGCCCTTCTTTGGACATGTTCCAGCACCTCAATGTCTTTCTTATAGTGAGGGGCCCAAAACTGAACACAGTACTCGAGGTGCAGCCACACCTTTCTGAGTACAAAGTGACAATCACTTCCCTAGTCCTGCTGGCCACACTATTTCTGATACAAGCCAGGATGCTGTTGGCCTCCTTGGCCACTTGGGCACAGTGCTGGCTCATACTCAGCTGACTGTTGATGAACACCCCCAGGTCCTTTTCTAGAAGGCAGTTTTCCAGCCACTCATCCCCAAGCCTGTAGCGTTCCATGAGGTTGTTGTGACCCAAGTGCAGGGCCCGGCACTTGGCCTTGTTGAACCTCATACAGTTGGCCTCGGCCCATCAATCCAGCCTGTCCAGATCCCTCTGTAGAGCCTTTCTACCCTCAAACAGATCAACACTTCCACACAATTTGGTGTCATCTGCAAACTTACTGAGTGTGCACTCAATCCCCTCATTCAGATCATTGATAACGATATGAAAGAGAACTGGTCCCAGTACTGAGTCCTGGGGAATGCCACTTGTGACTGGCCGCCAACTAGATGTAACTCCACTGAGCACATCTCCTTGGGCCCGGTAATGCAGTCAGTTTTTTACCCAGAGGAGCATACAACCATCCAAGCCATGAGCAGCCAGTTTGTCCAGGAGAATGCTGTGGGAAACAGTGTCAAAGGTTTTACTAAAGTCCAGGTAAACAACATCCACAGCCTATCCCTCATCCACTAGGTGGGTCACCTGGTCATAGAAGGAGATCAGGTTAGTGAAACAGGACCTGCCTTTCATAAATGTACACTGGCTGGGCCTGATCACCTGATTGTCTTGTATGTGTCATGTGATGGCACTCAAGATGATCTGCTCCATAACCTTCCCCAGCACAAAGGATATACTGACAGGCCTGTAGTTCCCCGGGGTCCTCCTTCTGGCCCTTCTTGTAGATGGGCATCACATTTGCTAACCTCCAGTCAACTAGGATGTCCTAGGTTAGTCAGGACTGCTGATAAATGATGGGAAGTGGCTCAGTGAGCACTTCTGCCAGCTCCCTCAATACTCTTAGGTGGATCCCATCTGGCTCCATAAACCTGTGTGTGCCTAGGTGGTGTAGCAGGTCATTAACCATTTCCCCTTGGATTCTGGGGCTTCATTCTGCTCCCTGTCCCTGTCTTTGAGCTCAAGGGACTGGGTACCCTGAGAACAATTAGTCTTACTGCTAAAGACTGAGGCAAAGAAGGCATTAAGCACTTCAGCCTTTTCCTCAGCCTTTGTCACTATCTTTGGCCCATCTAATCTTCTCCCTGCATAACCTCACAATGTCTTTGTAGTCTACCTGAGTTGCCTTCCCATTCTTCCAAAGGTCATAAACTCTGGTTTTTTACAGGCTGCATGGAGAACGGATTGAGAGCAGCCCTAAGGAGAAGGACTTGGGGGTGTTGGTTGACAAAAGCTCAACATGATCCAGTGATGTACACTTGCAGCCCAAAAAGCCAACCATATCCTGGGCTGTATCAAAAGAAGTGTGATCAGCAGGTCAAGGGAGATGATTGGCATGACACTTCGAGTACTGCATCCAGCTCTGGGATCCATACTACAAGAAAGACATGGACCTGTTGGAGCAGGTCCAGAGGAGGGCCACAATGATGATCAGAGGGCTGGAACACCTCTTCTATGAGGACAGGCTGAGATAGTTGGGGTTGTTCAGCCTGGAAAAGAGAAGGCTCTGAGGAGATCTTATAGTGGCCTTCTAGTACCTAAAAGGGGCCTACAAAAAAGCTGTAGAGGGGTTGTTTACAAGGGTATGATAGGGTAAGTAATAATAGCCTTAAGCTGAATGAGGGTAGATTTAGATATTAGGAAAAAACTCTATGAGGGTGGTGATACACTGAAAGAGGTTGCCCAGAGAAGCTGTGGATGCCTCATGCCTGGAAGTGTTTAAGGCTAGGTTGGTTGGGTCTTTGAGCAATCTGTTCTAGTGGAAGGTGTCCCTGCCCATGGCAGGGGGGGTTGGAACTAGATGATCTTTAAGTTCCCTTCCAACCCAGGCCATTCTATGATTCTATGATGATGTTGTCCTTGTTTCGGCAGGGATAATTTTCTTCCTAGCAGCTGGTATAGTGATGTGTTTTGGATTTAGGATGAGAATAATATTGATAACACACTAATATTTTAGTTGTTGCCAAGCAGTCAAGGACTTTTCAACTTCTCATACTGGCCTGCCAGTGAGAAGGCAGAGGTGCCCAAGAAGCTGGAGGGGACACAGCCAGGGCAGCAGACCCAAACTGGCCAAAGGGATATTCCATACCATATGATGTTATGCTCACTAAATAACTGGACTTTGGCTGAGAGGCGGCTTGGCTCAGGAACTAGCTGAGCATCGGTTTTGGGTGGTGAGAAATTATGCTGTTCATCACTTGTTTTGTACTTTATTGTTATTATTATCATGATCATCAACAACATCATTATTTTCATCATCATCTGTCTTTTCTGACCTATTAAACTGTATCTCAACTCATGAGTTTCACCACCTTTTTTTTTTTTTTTTTTTCTTTTTTATTCTCTCCCCCATCCCACTGGATGGAGGAAAGTGAGTGAACAGCTGTGTAGTTATTTTAGCTGCCTGCCAAGTTAAACCATAACATATGGGCAACTAAATCTATGTTCTTTTTTGTATTCCACCTACTGGCAGTCATGGCAGGGTACATATGGAGCCCTTCCATTAAGATGAAATTTTAAGAAATGTAAAAACTTGACAATATGCACACAGATGTGTGAAATAAGAGTTTAAGAAGGACTTACCACTTTCATAAAGTGTAGAAACATGAAAAAATAAAAGCAAGCAGAGCAAGGAGTGCCTAACTGGGATTAATCATGCTGTCAGTGATTCTTAGCAGGAGAATTCTAGACAGTAAGAGGGCAGAGAACTGAATCAGTCCAGAAGATTGAACTACAGTTACTGCTAAGGAACCTTTCGTAACCACCTAGTCTGACTTCTAGTTCAACAGGAGGTATAGGTTTTCGTGAATTGGTGGTTGCTGAACAACAGTGTCCTCGTTCTGGCAAGGATAGAGTTAATTTCACAAGGAGCCAGGACAAGTGACCCAAGCTGGCCGGGGGGTTATTCCATGCCATGTGACATCATGCTCACCATAAAAGGGGGGCTAGTCGGGTGGGGGGGGGGGCAGCGGTGCAGTTTTGGCGCGGTTCTGGGAAGGGATGAGTGGTCGGTCGTTGGTTTGGTAAATTGTTCTCTATTATCACCCATTGTTAATATTTGTTATCAGCACTGTTGTTGATTGTTTTCCCTCTCCCTTGCTGTCCCAGTAAACTGCCCTTATCCCAATCCTCAAGGCTTTGCCGTTGTTTTTCCATTCTCCTCCTGGTCCCGCTGGGGAAGGAGTGAGTGAGCGGCCACGTGGTGCTCAGCTGCCGGCTGGGCCTAAACCATGTGAAACGGCAATATGCAAGGAGAAACTAGGATCTAAGGTTTAGATACAGAGAGACATAGGATGTGAAGTATCTGATATATAGTATCTGGGTTCATGAGCTTTTTAAAAGGAGTTAATAATTTTAATTTGGCTTGCTTTATGTTTGAATGGTAGTATCTTACTGTAGCCTTGCCTGCTGGATTAAAAAGTCTCTGTTTACTACATTTATGGTAGTTATTAAAGGATCTACAAATTTGATAAAATAAGTAGATGGAAGTTATTTAGTTTCCCTCTGTGCTAATCATTAGTATGATTCCTGCTGAATGTTGTTCAAGTGAATGAGGCCTTGCAGAATTTGTGGGCACCTGAACTGGGCATATTACTTCAAAATAAGTTCAAGCTCTTACTCAATTCATGTTACTACATCTAAAGAGGACATTAGTGACTTTTGATCACGATGTTGTACTAAGGTCTCACATTTATTTGGTTATCCTTGTGTCCTCCAACTTTGTTCAGGAACACTTCATACCAACTTGGAATCCTACGCTTCAAGTCAACAGGCACTACTTTCTTCTTGCTTCCCAATATATCACTTTGAATATTGATATAAAAATGGATATTGTTTGCATGTTTTCAGATTACCAAGTAATCCAGATCCACCCCTGTATTCTTCATTACTTAAATTTTCTTTCAGTAGCTCTGTGAATTGGGATAACCTTTATTATAATGATTTTATGTTTTCTTCTAAGCCACTAATAAAAATGTTTAATAGTGTTGGAGCAAGAACAATCCATATGAAACACACCCACTTCATTGCTAGGTTATACCTGCATTTTGAAATCTACTAGATTCAGACTATTTAAGACATTGTACCAGTTTGGTGTCTCTTTAAAAGTGTTACCTTGTGTCTGCCTCCTATAAGTCTATGATTATTTTTTAAATTTATTTCTTTGTTAAGTAAACCTTTAAGATAATAAACATAACCAAGATAGTAAGATATCAAGCAAACATAAAGACCTCTGTTTTTATAGAAAAAAATCATTAATAAATGTTAACTGCATTGCCTTTCTGGTTATTCTTACTGAGTTGAGTTTCATATTAGTTCAGTATTTTGGTAAGGGCTGTTGCCACACCTAGAAGTCCATACCTGGAATATTTTCGGTTAATAGTTTTCCCTCCTCTGAGACTACTCCAGTGTTCCATGATTTATCACTGATCCAGCTAAACAGCTCCTGAAAGCTTCCTTAGAAACTGCTGCTTAACATCCATCTCAGTTCTTATTACACTTGCAAATAGTGCAATAGCCACTCTTCACTTCATACACAATAAAACCATAATTTGCTCTTAATAATTGTTAGAACTATATTTTTCTCAGAAGCTTCTCAATAATATCTTTAAAAGGTCTTTTGTTTCTTGTATACTTTTCAGAAAGCAAAATAAATCCCTTCATTCCCAGATGCCAATTATCATCTTTGAAATTTTACTCCCTTTGTCAATTTACAGAAGTTTCACCTTCTAATTTATGTTAATGACCAACAATCCCTTTTTAGTTTCAGAGACAGAATCATAGAGTGGTTTGAGTTGGAAGGGACCTCAAAGATCATCTAGTTCCAACCCCCTTGATGCGGACAGGGACACCCTCCACTAGACCACGTTGCCCAAAGCCTCATCCAACCTGACCTTAAACACTTCCAGGGATGGGGCATCCACAACCTCTCTGGGCAACCAGTTCCAGTGCCTCACCACTCTAAAAGTACAAAATTTCTTTCTAACATCTAATCTAAATTGACCCTCCTTCAGCTTAAACCCATTACCCCTTGTCCTATCACTACACTCCCTGATAAACAGTCCCTCTCCATCTTTCCTGCAGGCCCCCTTCAGGTACTGGTAAGCCGCAATTAGATCTCCCCAGAGCCTTTTCTTCTCCAGGCTGAACAATCCCAACTCTCTCAGCCTGTCCTCACAGGAGAGGTGCTCCAGCCCTCTGATCAGCCTCGTGGCCCTCCTCTGGACTCGCTCCAACAGCTCCATGTCCCTCCTGTACTGGGGCCCCCAGAGCTGGAGGCAGTACTCCAGGTGGGGTCTCACAAGAGCAGAGTAGAGGGGCAGGATCATCTCCCTTGACCTGCTGGTCACACTTCTTTTGATGCAGCCCAGGACATGGTTGGCTTTCTGGGCTGCAAGCGCACACTGCCAGCTCGTGTTGAGCTTCTCATCAATCAATACCCCCAAGTCCTTCTCCTCGGGGCTGCTTTCAATCCATTCCTCACCCAGCCTCTAGTTGTGCTTGGGATTGCGCCGACCCACGTGCAGGACCTTGCACTTGGCCTTGTTGAACTTCATGCGGTTTGCACAGGCCCACCTCTCCAGCCTGTCAAGGTCCCTCTGGATGGCATCCCTTCCCTCCAGCGTGTCAGCCACACCACACAGCTTGGTGTCATCTGCAAACTTGCTGAGGGTGTGCTTGATCCCATTGTCCATGTCACCAACAGAGATGTTGAACAGTGCCGGTCCCAGTACCGACCCCTGAGGAATGCCATTTGTCACCGTTCTCCACTTGGACATTGAGCCGTTGACCACAACCCTTTGAGTGCGACCATCCAGCCAATTCCTTATCCACTGAGTGGTCCATCCATCAAATCAATGTCTCTCCAATTTAGAGGCAAGGATGTTGTGCAGGACAGTGTGAAATGCCTTGCACAAGTCCAGGTACATGACGTCAGTTGCCCTTCCCTTATCCACCGACGCTGTAACCCCCATCATAGAAGGCCACCAAGTTTGTCAGGCACGATTGGTTTGTCACCAATCACCTCCTTATCTTCCATGTGCCTGAGCATAGTCTGCAGGAGGGTCTGCTCCATGATCTCGCCAGGCACGGAGGTGAGACTGGCCAGCCCGTAGTTCCCTGGGTCTTCCTTTTTTTTCCCTTCTTGAAAATGGGGGTTATGTTCCCCCTCTTCCAGTCAGCGGGAACTTCACCGGACTGCCAGGAGTTCTCAAGTATGATGGAGAGTGGCCTGGCCACTTCATCCGCCTGTTCCCGCAAGACCCGTGGATGCAACTCATCAGGTCCCATGGACTTGTGCACCTTCAGGTTCCTTAGATATTCTCAAACCTGATCTTCTCCTACAGTGGGCGGTTCTGCATTCTCCCGGTCCCTGCCTTCTGCGACCTGGGCAGTGTGGCTCAAGCATTTGCCAGTGAAGACTGAGGCAAAGAAGTCATTGAGTACCTCAGCCTTCTCCATATCCTGGGTAACCAGGTCACCCATTTCATTCTGGAGGGGACCCACATTTTCCCTCGTCCTCCTTTTATCACTGACATTCCTATAGAAGCTTTTCTTGTTGGCCTTGACATCCCTGGCCAGACTAATCTCTGTCAGGGCTTTGGCTTTCTTAACCTGCTCCCTGGCTGCTTGGACAGTTTCTCTGTATTCCTCCCAGGCTACATGCCCTTGCTTCCACCCTCTGTAGGCTTCCTTTTTTTGTTTGACTTTGCCCAGGACCTCCTTGTTCATCCACATGGGCCTCTTGGTGTTTTTGCTTGACTTGCTCTTTGTTGGGATGCATTGCTCCTGAGCTTGGAGGAGGTGACCCTTGAATATTAGCCAGCTGTCTTGGGCCCCTCTTCCCTCCAGGGCTTTGTCCTATGGTATTGTACCAAGCAGATCCCTGAAGAGGCCAAAGTCTGCTCTCCTGAAGTCCAGGGTAGTGAGCTTGCTGCACGCCCTCCTCACTGCCCTGAGGATCTTGAATTCCACTATTTCGTGGTCACTGCAGCCAAGGCTGCCCTTGAGCTTGACGTCCCCTACCAGGCCCTCCTTGTTGGTGAGAACAAGGTCCAGCATGGCACCTCTCCTCGTGGTTGTCATCGACACATTCCAGGAACTTCCTGGATTGCTTGCGCTCAGCTGCGTTGTCCGTCCAACAGATGTCAGGGTGGTTGAAGTCCCCCATAAGGACCAGGGCTTGTGCGCATGAGGCTGCTCCTATCTGCCTATAGAGGGCATAATATGTCTCTTTTATGCTTTAGCAATTATTTCACTTCTCTCTGCCAGTTTATGTTCTTAAACCTGTGTAACTTTCTTCAGAATTGTGGGGTTTATGAATTTTATGAAAGATCCATCAGGAGTTGCCAGTTACAATCATATATATCTTGTTCATAATTTTCTCTAATGTGATTTGGCTCATAATTGCTTTCAGACTTTTGATACTAGGCCTTTTAAATTAAAAATATACAAATACTTATGCCTTAATTCTTCATCTTTGTTTATATTATATTATATTATATTATATTATATTATATTATATTATATTATATTATATTATATTATATATTTTGTAAATAAGCTATTGCTAATGTTTATCCTTTCCACTAGTTTCTTTTGCATGACAACAAGTTTAATATTCATTTTCCATACTGGATACAGCATTTCTTGAATGATAAATTGCTCTATCTTTTCCAGTACATACACATGTGTGTCTCTTTTTAAAAATTTGATATTTTTAACATTATTAGTGAGAAACCTCTGGCTCACATCAGTCAGACTAAGTTCACAGTATGAACTCACACACAAATTTTCTCCGCAGAACATTTTAAACAGAATCTGAAGCAACTAGTCATTCTGTCTTTAGTATGATATGGTGGTGGCTGGAAGAGAAGAAATTAATAGCTTATCCTTCACATCATCTGTTGAAGTGTCAACTCATTCAAGAACTTTTCTATCCAAGCTACCAGTCCTGCTGAAAGAAAAAAACCCAAAACCCCAAGCCTTTTTTTCATTTTTTTCTTTTTTTTTACATTGAATGTCATTCTCTCTCCTCTCTTGAAGAGAGAGCTGTTTTCTTTTTTTTTTTAAAAAAAGTGAAAAGTGAAAAATAATACGAAATAAACTCCTTTAATAAATAAGTTCCTTTATTCATTTCAGTCTTGTCTCCTTCCACTAAAGAACTCTCCTTGACTGTCTCATCACTGTTTTATCCTGGAAGGTACCCAAATGGACATAGGATACTCACCTATCACTTCAAGAACTTCTAACCTGTGCTTCAATTCATGCTCAATCAAAACTTGGCCCTGACTTTAGGAAAAAAAGGATTATGGCCATTTTTCCTTAGTAGTTACTTTCAAGCCTAAACAGTCATAGAGACAATGAAATTTCCTTTAAATAAGCTAAAATTTGACTTGGAGATATCCAAACATTTTTTTCACACAGAGCAGAAAATCCGTAATGAACAGAATACACCTGAAAAAAAACAAGTAAAAGATTATTTCTTCTGCCTTGAATGACATGTCTGTCAGAAAGGGGGAATATCTATCAGTGCTGCCATACGGACACTATTTCCCTTATTCCACCGGGCCTACAACTGTCATGTCTATTACATGTCATATTACATCTACTGAATATAAAATGCAAGCATCTTACACAAACAGTTCATCTTACCTGCCAGACATAAGCATCATTGTTCTTTTTGTTGGTTTGTGTTTCTTTATTTGTTTTTTCAAAATATCATAACATTCTAGTATCTTCTGTTTATTTTGCCTACAGGTGTTTACAATCTTTGTTTTTTATTCTTTTTTCTTACTTTATACATAACATACATTTTAGACTTCACAACTGATCACCTTTTCACTTGGAAAGGGTTACTGCTTCTACTATTGTTTATGTCTTTTATAGCAGAAATTTTAAGTAAAACAGATAAACCAGGGACCAGCTAATATGAATGAATAGGTTTACTTTTCCCACTCATTTGGCTTTCTTTATCATGAATGCTTATACATGCAGCACAGAGAAGTCTACTAAGGCCATGTGGCTCTATATTACTAAAATGATGCTAGAAAGCCAGAATTAAAAAGTAGTATAATTTGGATGAAAAATTACCTTAAATGCCAAACACATCCTACTGACAATTTTACTGACCTGTGGCATGAAAGATTTTAATTAATATATCACCACAATAGACTGGAAGAAAACCAATCATATTAATTGGTTTCTTGAATGAGAATCAATGACTCATTAGTCTTAACCATATCAGTCTACTAACACTATTTTACATCTGATAAAATAACAAGTAACTTTACAGGGAATACAACATGCCACACAGAGAATGCTTTTACCCCCCATTAACTCCACTCAGTACACACTGCTGCTTGCACTGTTGTATGTAGGCAGTAAGGCTAGCATTGTAAATGAGAAAGAAATCACACCATACAGTGCATTTACTGCTTCTGCTCCTGTCTGTAACTGACCTTTACTCAATGACTCTAAATATAATCAGAATTTTTGTCTAAGCACCACCTATGATGGGAATTATATTATGCTGATGTTACTGAGCCAGGGATTTCATAGACATTTACAAGGTAAGATTTAAGGAAGAGAAAATAAAAATGTTGGAAAAAAATATTCCCTTCTTTATTGTCATTAAATATTTGTAGTGGGCTCTTCAGTGACTTAAGACTACATAACTGCATAGTGAGTTCACTCTCACTTCTGCAAAATACTGGAGATTATTTTATACTAATTGTTTGGAATGGCATCCAGTTAATTTAATGTAGATACTGATTTGGGGCATCTATCACTGAAATTTTAGACTCAGTCCAGAGAAGTGGGGTTAAAGAGAGTTGCAAACTTACCCATGTTGTCTTGCTCCGTCAATGAACTGAGCCAGAAGTACTGGAAGATTCACAAAAGGTGATCCAAACCACTCAGCCCACCCAACTTTACCCTGCTGATTGTACAAGACAGTTCAGGGTACTAGAATTAACCCTTCCCAATAAGACTGGAGGGAGCCACTGGGAAAACGCCCAGTGCTAGTTGACAGGAGGATACAGTCCACTGTGCTCAGTGGCCTTCTGCACCTCTTCAAGGTAGCTAAGAGGATGGCAAGTGAAATTAATGGTAATAGTTATATCTTGCATTGCAATTGAGAAATTAGAAGGCTTTTTCAGGAAGTGGGATATCTCAGAGGTGAGCCCTGTCCAAGGAGACTTAAACCTATCGCTCTCGCACTACAGGGAATTGCCCAAATTTGGGATCTAACCTGCCTATGCTTGGCTGTAGGTGTTCTGACTGAACACGTTCCATCATCATTAGCCAGCTGTGTGGTCCAAAAGGCAAAGATTTTGGAAAAGAGAGACAGGAGAAGGCTTTGCTTAGCCCTAGTGTTCACAGTACTCAGCTAACTGGGTGTCCAGAGCTAGCCCTCTGGAAAAAAATTAGCTTATGCACTGGCTAAAGCTGAAAAAATAAGCTAAGGAAACAGGAACCAAAAATCCCTTTGGTCAGTGTCCTAGGACAGAATCAATATTTTCCTGATTTGTGTCTTTCTGAACCTTTAAAAATTGCATTTCTGTGTATTTCACAGTTTCCAGAAGCTGAAAGGGAAAATCTAAACTATGGCCTGCTTATTTGGGGCACTGGATAATGTGAGCCTGTTTCAGGCTAGGTAGCAATATGAACCAAGATCTTTTGCTTTCTACTGTCTCTTAGACCTATATTTCTACAAGTGTTTGTTATTTTACAAACTGTAAATTATTCATCTGAATTACAATCTCAGTTTGTGGAGAACTACTGTACAAGGATTTTCCTTTTCTGTCATACAATTATCTGTCAGAATTGCCTTCTGTGAAATTTACTATGATTGGGTTTGAATTCAGTGCTCTAGTTGAGCATCATCTTGATGTCAGATCTCATTGATGTGCCTTATAATAAATCTTGTATAAAACAATATCCAGAGACAAATATTCTATTAGTGAATCTATCAGAAGGCATTTCTGTTTGGTTTTCTAGAGAACAGTCCAGTTAACATTGATAACATACTGTATAAAGTAGTTGTTATAATTTTATGTTATAAAATAATAGTAAATAATTACTAACAAGAAAATAAAAGAAAGATATCTAAAGTATAAACAAGATATATGGCATTTTATGTTAACATAAAATTTTATTCAACATGAAGGGCAAAGCCACTCACAGCTAAACCAAAAATAAGCTCCTGTAACTTTGTCCACACCAATAGTTCACTGTATGAAGAGTCATTGATTTCACCATAGCTCTGCATGAGCAGCAGGATTAATATGTGACCTCTTGTCTTACAAAAAAAAAAAAAAAGCTCTTTGCCACATTTCCATTAAATTTCATCTTTGAACTGGTTTTGGAAACAGTTCCTCAATACACGGCTGCAAGATGACCTCATCTGAAAAGCCATCTGATTTCTTGTTTTTCATAAGGAAGACATTTTTTTACAATGAGGGTGGTGAAACACTGGAGCAGGTTGCCCAGAGATTTGATAGACACCACCATTCAAGGTCAAGTTAGACAAGGTTCTGAACAATCTGATCTAGTTGAAGGTGTCCCTGCTCATTGCAGGGAGGTTGGACTAGATGACCTTTGAAGGTCCGTTCCAACTCAAACTGTTCCATTATTCTGATTCTGTAAAAAGTATTAAAGTAAAGCTAAATGTCTCTAAGTACTGACAAATCAGGTATTGCAGTGAAACGTATCTTTCCACTTACCTGTAAATAATAGACAAGAAGAGATGGGAATACACAGACATTTGTGAGTAAAAGGGTGGGAAAGAGTGCCCAGTCGATCATTTGTAAACATACTTTTTAACTAGGCAAATCTAGATCCTAGTTACCTATTTTTCATTTCAGCTTTCTTCCCTACATTTTTAACATCAATCAACAGCTTTATTTTCCTTGTTTTTACATAAGATAGTAACAACAACATACACAATTTTGAAACAAAAGTCAGAAGGAGATTAATGGGGGAAGCTTGCAACAGACTAACAGACTCCTAGCATGCCTGAACTACATAATGGGATGCCCTCCTGCTGAAACTGTGAGCTAGCAATGATGGAGCTAATGCTAAAACAAGAGGTTGTCGGGAAAATCAGTTCTGTGCTCACCCAAATTAATCAGCCCAGGAAAAATCTCTGCACTGCACCAGTGCAGTCACATGGCTTTTGAGACTTTAGTTAGTACCACTGTATATAGCACTGTGTTATGCCGAGGGATGTAGTGGCCTAGGTTGGTAATAGCTTAGTGGTCTTCTATACCATTCAGGGACACAAACTTGCCTTCATTCACAAGCTTGCTTAGTTCCGCACTTCTCTAAAATCTTGCCTGAAATAGCTTTGAGAAAAACTGTAAGCAGATGTAAAGAATGCTCTGAGGAGATATTTTAAGTAATCTAAGTAGAATAACAGATAGAGTAACCCCTTTGTAATTTAATTGCAAGAAAATTAGTTTCAGTCCTGAAACACGGTCAGGCTACGGCTACAAGGTTCCTATGGCTCATAAGAGAAAGACCATTACTGGCTATTGATTTTTTTCCACACACAAGATATTATTGAGGTGGTTTTTTTTTTACATGTAAGAATCTTCAATGACAAATTCAGAAGGGAATAAAAGCTTATGTTTCCTTATAAGATTATATATTTTTCTAACTTAAAGAAAACACAGAATATATTAATACATAAAAAGTCAGGAAAAAATATTTGGAATGAGTCAAGCAAACAATTTAACATATATTTTGAAAATATTTCAGTGCAAATTTTTACTTTTTCAACTTTTTTGTTGCAACAGAAAACTATTTGGTGAAATGGTAAAATTATTTAATTCCTCCTTTAGACTTTGTTTTTGGACTATAACTTTATATGTCTATTTATTTTTCTTTCCCTTCCTATCTTAAGCAATAAAATAATTGCTGGAATGTGCCATAGGTACCAGTGTAGAAAAATCTTGTCTCCTACATCTGAATTTCCAACATAGAATAACCACTAAGGATTTTGTCATTTACTATAAAATCATCGGTGCCTTCCACTTACTAACAGCTGATTATTATTACTTTGCTTTATGTTCTTTTTTTTTTTGTATTGCTGCAATTTCTTTACTCAATGCAACAGTATCTCCAGTACAAAAATCTGTCTGAAATTATTATCATTGTAATGAAGCTGCACTACTGCCACCGCTGGGAGAGAGCACTGATTACCTCTTTAGTGAAAAACAGAGTAAAGATGGTTTTTTCCTACAAAAGACAGAACTAAAAGGTATGAAAGCCTCAGAGAATCCTTGGAGAGTCAGAGTGGGAAAAAAAAAGGACTCATTCAAACTCTTCACTTATCCTGTAAGCATTACTCCTTGGTACTGATACAGCAATCAAGGCCTTGCTTTTACACCACTTCAAAGATCAGAACAGATGAAACAGCTTGCCCAACACAAATGAGTCTGTTAACCTGCTTTTTTACAAAGTCAAGATAACATATAACAACCTGGGTGAAATTTTAATCAGAGCTTGCTCTTATTTCCTAACCTTTACACGGAAACTTGAAATTGCTGAAGGATCTTTAGCGTTTTAGTGTTCTATTCATCTTCTCTCCTGTGCAACTCCTTTGCCATGGTGAGAATCAGAACCATCTTCAAGCTAGCCATTCCTTTAACATTAAAGACTGTATTATTGCCAGATACATGGTACACTATACAAAATATTGTACATTGCATGCCAAACAGTAGATGAAATACTAATATGTTGACCATACAACTAGTTTAGTATGACATACTAGTATGTATGACATAACAAATAGTCTAGATAGGACAAGAGAAAGCCTACAGAGGGTAGTTGGGAGTTGGGGTTTCATACCAGTCTCTCTGCAGCCAGGTTTTTTTCACCCAGAACATAGGAGCCCTGTAAGAAACCTCTAGGATCCTGTCCCACAGTATTGCAAGAAAATACGTAACTTAATCCCAATTGTTTCAGCTCTGTTTTAAAATGGACTCTGTTTTCCTCCTCTGGAACTCCTCTTGGAGTGAAGCACAGTACTGGTGGAGTCAAGGCACCTTGCTGTGGCTCCTGCATTGCCAATCTGGGCAATCACAACCTGCGCTGAAGATTCTCCCTGCGTGTATTTTGTATAAACACCCATTACCCAAAGTTAAGGATTCAACAGTGGCACCAATCAAGACCTAGCTGTATGACTCTCCTTCAGTTATAGTGACCGGAATATTTAACAACAGTGGCAACAGTAAGCCTACGTGGTCTGGGGCAGATCCCTGGCACTGAGCTTTGACTCTTACTGGAAATTTGAAACTCATGGCTCTGATGGTGAGGACAGCTTGCCTTTTGAAAGCACCATTCCAGCAGAATTCAGAATAGGAAGGGAAATTCTCTTCATATTTAAAGTCCCAGAACCTTTACAATACTCTTTCCCACCCATTTTCTTCTCCTATCTCACTTCCCATCAATAATGACCAGGCATTGCTGACCTGTTAAAATAATTTTGGAAAAATATTTTACCTACTTTAGCAGTGCATATAGAAGTTTACCTGCCAGAAGTTAAGAGGAGAGTCACTTAATGAGACAAAAAAATACCAGGGATGGGGAAGGATAGTAAAGCTGCAATTATAATCAAGCTTTTACATGTATGTCACAGGGTAAAGTCTGTACAAACGTATCACTCAGAAACAAAATGAGACTTTGATTATATCTGCTCTGTTCTTTCTCAGTAGATGATTCTGGTATGTGCTAGGAACCCAAACAAAGCACAAACAATTGCTATGGGGGAGGCATACCTGAAGAGCTACATCTATTCCACTCTTAATGAATTAGGTGTGCACTGGAGAGAAACACAAAGCTCAGATGAGTTTTAGATCCATTTGGTGGGCGGACAGAAGATGAAGTGATTCAAGTAACACCAGCTCTAAATAAGGAGAAAGTCAAAGAGGCTGTCAGCAAGAACTCAAACACTTTGACTAATTGGAACACATGTCCTGTTGAGCCTTGATGACATGCAAGCACTGCTCAGCAATAGCCAAAATATGAACACTGTTTTAGTCAAAAATCCAAAGCATAGCATCATTTGGGCTGCTATAAAGAAAGTTATCCCCACCCCAGCCAGACCCTGAACCCAGTTACATTTAGTCTCTTCTGGACTAGTAGTCCTAAAACAGCAGCAAGTGAAGAGTCCACATGGTACAGAGGACATTTAGAAAGCAAGCTAGCTAGAAACAAAGAGAAAAATGGCTGTTAAGTACCCAGGCAGTCTGGACTCTTGGTAAAGCCCTAACAGGAAATAACCTCATTGTTTTGTGTAAATGGAACAAAAATAAAAAAATAAATACAGCCAACAAACCTACATTGCTGAAGCCAGAGGCATTTAAATTTGTATCCAAACCCAAATGATAAAGATATACTAAAGCTAAGTTTTATAAAGTCTTTCTAATGCAATAAAACTTCTTCTCTCCATGAAATTGTTTGCCACAGAGAAATAGGAACTCTGCAACAGTAGACCTGTCATTTTTACTGCTCAATCCGTAGGACTGCCGCAAAAATGAGAGCTGCATTCTCCCCAGGTAGATTTGGCAGTAATTAAGGAATATTGCAAAATTCAGTCAGGTCTAAAATGCCTGAAAAAAATGGTTCTGGGATCAATATTGTGTATAGCAGAGGGCAGGCACCTTGCTGAATATTCAAATATTTTATAAAAACACACCAAAAATTGAAAGTATTAGAAGGACAGCACTCATTATTTATCATTATGACCACAGTCCTGGGAATCTAGATTTCCAGCTCTTCCCACTAATTCAGATGTCCTATTGCACCAGTGGTTAAAGCCAGACTGTCCTTATATCAGTAGGTTAGTTGAGAGACACTGCACATAATGTGAATAATAATAATCTAGGAAACATTACGATCAGTCAGTTACCTAGGTAAGAAGATTTTAATTGCAGTTTAGAGCTGAGAAATGCATAATCATTAGAGAAAACTGAAAATTATAAAGAAGTGCCTATATCCTTCTTTCTTTAACAGAAACTTACGAAAACACACCCGCTTCCAGAACATACATGAACAAAATGTTCCGAGGGGTAGCTAGAGAAAATATTATTTAGTTCTTCACACAAATTTGTGAAGCTTTCACAGCTACAATTCATGTGATACAAACAACAACAGCAGACAGCTGTAAAACTGCTTTGTTACAGTAATACATCAAATAGTGTCAACATCAAAACAAGATCAGACAGTATAATGAATAAATACATTTATATTTAAAATATATTTACTGTGATGCCATTATTAATAACTAACGAGGTAACTGATGAGGCTCTGATCATAAAAGAAGAGCTATTCAGTGAGACTGTTTTGGCTGTTCACAGGTTTCTCTGAAGCTGATCAAGCCACATAATGCTCCTAAAAATATTAACAATTTGCCTAGTTATGCAAGAACCTTGGAATGTTCAGATGAACCTGCCCCTGACTGTATTTGTTCTATGTCTGAAAAGGTAGGTCTGACCTCTGAAACTTTTGTGGTTTAGTTCACCAACAATAACAAGCAGGAAATTGTTCAACTGTAGGAGAATTATGAGGATGACATCACCCTGGTCCTGCAACATTGATGACTTCATAAATATGATAAGTATGTGATAAAATTTTGTCATAAAATCTTACGTGGCTCTACAGTTAGCCCCCCCACATATATACACATGTGTTGGGTTTGTGTGGCAAGGTTTTGGTAGCGGGGGGGGCTACAGGGGTGGCTTCTGTAAGAAGCTGCTAGAAGCTTCCCCTGTGTCTGACAGAGCCAATGCCAGCCGGCTCCAAGACAGACCGGCCGCTGGCCAAGGCCAAGCCAATCAGCGCCTCTGTTATAACATATTTAAGAAAGGAAAAACAGATAGAGAGAGCTTTTTGCAGCCGGAGAGAGGAGTGAGAAGATGTAAGAAACTCTGCAGACACCAAGGTCAGTGCAGAAGGAGGGGGAGGAGGTGCTCCAGGCACCGGAGCACCTGGAGCCCTTGGTGAAGCCCTTGGTGAGCCCCTTCCCCTGCAGCCCGTGGTGAAGACCATGGTGAAGCAGGCTGTCCCCCTGCAGCCCATGGAGGGAGGATGAGGGGGTGTAGAGATTCCACCTGCAGCCCGTGGAGGACCCCACGCCGGAGCAGGTGGAGGCACCTGAAGGAGGCTGTAACCCCGTGGGAAGCCCGTGCTGGAGCAAGCTCCTGGCAGGACCTGTGGACCCGTGGAGAGAGGACCCCACGCCAGAGCAGGTTTGCTGACAGGACTTGTGACCCCATGGGGGACCCACACTGGAGCAGTTTGCTCCTGAAGGTCTGCACCCCGTGGAAGAGACCCACACTGGAGCAGTTCGTGAAGGACTGTAGCCCGTGGGAGAGATTCGCGTTGGAGCAGGTCATGAAGGACTGTCTCCCGTGAGAGGGACCCCACGCTGGAGCAGGGGAACGATGAGAGGAGTCCTCCCCCTGAGGACAAAGAAGCGGCAGAAACAACGTGTGATGAACTGACCGTAACCCCCATTCCCGTCCCCTGTGCTGCTGAGGGGGGAAGAGGTTGAAGCCGGGAGTGAAGTTGAGCCCGGGAAGATGGGAGGGGTGGGGGGAGGTGTTTTAAGATTTAATTTTATTTCTCATTCCTCTACTCTGTTTTGCTTAGTAATAAATTAGATGAATTCCCTCTCTAAGTTCGGTCTGTTTTGCTCGTGACGATAATTAGTGAGTGATCACTCCCTGTCCTTATCTCTACCCACAAGCTTTTCGTTGCACCTTTTCTCCCCTGTCTAGAGGAGGAGGGGAGTGATAGAGCAGCTCTGGTGGGCACCTGGCCCTCAGCCAGGGTCAACCCACCACAACACACTACTGAAGTAATCTAAAAACATTATTTTCCATTTTTAAAAATAACATATTTCTAAAAATACATAAATAGTAACACTTTACAGTTACTATACAGCAGTTAAAAATTCACAGCCAGTGGAAATAGATACATAAAAAAATAGAAAAGCACAGTAACCAGAATCAACAGATGGGCAGATTAATAATTCCCATTCTACTATAAAAATTATTCTTGTATTTTGTCTAGAAAGTGCTATAAATTCAGATATCTCAGACTATTTTTCTTTCATGATACTTACTACACGTTTAACATACAAGATGTAATGCCAGCAGCAGAAGATGCAGCCATTATGTTTTGTGATTTTAAAGATGTAATATGGTATTTTTTCCTGTGAGTTTGTCTACTGATTTTTTTTTCCCTAATTTTAATATTTTAGTAGCAAGAAATAAAAAAAGATTAATCCAGAACTGCTCTCTTGCATGGAATCTAGAATTCACACTAAAATCCCCTTTCTGCTGAAGATAATATTAGCTTGATTACGGCTTTAAAAAGGTACTGCTGTTCACAAGTGGGACTTACAGACAATCCAGATTCTTCAAAGAGAGGTTGATTAAGCAAGTCTTCACAAATTTAGTCCTATAGCTTACTTTTTTATTTTCTAGTAACTTTGCTACAAATATGCAACAAAATTAAGTAGTCTATAATTAATTGGCTAAAGTTTTTCTGATTGTGAGCACATAGCTTGCAGCTTTTAGTAACGTGTTTACAAACTGAAACAGTCACATCAATATAGAAATATACATAACAGAAGAATGAAGTACCATTGACCTAGCTGAAAAGCCTGACTGAGATCTAGCCTACAAAATTTTGCATATATCATTCCTGACATAACCCCAGATAATGAACACATTTTAAATGGAAGGTATTGAAAAGAAAAACCTTTAGAGAAAAATGGACTACGTTTCTTGAATATAGTGCTAGCTTAAGATAGTTGCTGCAGTTGTATTACTGGTGATACTATGGATAAAGAACAGCATTGTGAGTCAGGATATATGGGCTTTCACTCGAGATTCTGCCAAAAACCTTGTGTGCAACCTTGTCATCTCAATATTCCCAGCTGTAAAATGGGATAATAATGGTAGGATTACTGCAATGTTACAACACCCATTTTATTACTATTTTTAAGGAACTTTTAAGATTCTTGGATGAAAAAGTGTAAAACACTTTTTATTACTTAGCTGAACTGTAGCCTCTATTATGCTAGCTAGTAATTCTTGAAGTCATTTGAGAGAGGAAAATGAAAATAGTAACAGTCCCCCTGCCTGAATATTACCTTTGCTCCAAACAGTATTATAACAGGATTTCTGCATTTTAGAGACACTAGAGAAAAAAAGGCCAGTTATATGTCATTCATGATGCTATTTTAGCCCACATCTTCTATGTTTAGGATATGTGTATGTATGGAATCACAGACCCATGCAGGCTTTGAGGTCAGAGTAATGAATGTCTCCAGAACATTAAGTCTAAGCCAGCAGAACTCATTTCTAAATGAAGGATGACAAGGTAGTGTGTTCATCTTCTATGTTTCTACAATGAAGAACTCTGATGACAATCTTTCATCACTGTTCTGAAAACTAAAGATGAAATCTAAACTCCACTAAAGACAGTTAAAGTTAGATTTTATTTTTAATAAAACAAAGTATCAGCCAAAATTTTGATGTCTCAATGCATAGCTAATAAAAAGATGCCAAGTGTCATATACATTCAGCAACTACAGGTTTTAGCATATTATTTACTTCGGGTTTGGTTTTGCTTATGTCTACAACATTCCCTTCAAATAATTGGTGAACAAATTCCAGCAATCAGATTTTAAAGCTGCAGATATAAATGTTTTGGAGTTTCATATTTGCAAAAATATTATATTAGAAATACCAGTTTGCTCATCTGTCACATTACTTGAGGTCAGGAAACAAAAGTAAAATGCAACACAATGAAAAAGAATTGTGCACATTTCTATTAGTTTCAATCAGGCATTAATGGAGAAAATTAATGTGTAATCTGATTCATTTTAAAACAATTTAAGCAGTTAATACAGTTTAAGTCATCATTGGTTTAGCCTGTTCAAATGTGAATTTGAAAGTACTAACATAGAGTGTACACCCAGTTGTTCTTTGTTACTTATTAGTTTTGTCTTGTAATCATATGTGGAAGTCTATATTCCGACTCGTATCCCAGAGGAAAAAAAACCCACACTTTTTTTTCTATTTCTGTGAAGCTGAACATCCTTAACACCTGCTATCAATTTTTAAAAATGTTATATATTTAAGGCTATAACTATCTAAAATATGAAACAGATCACTTATGTCTGAAGTTCTTACCTTGTGATACTTTGTAAATGAAGCATGCTATAATTCCAGAGAAGAGCTGTAATTCTTGGTCACTGTGAAGAATTCAATTTACAGTGTACGTTTTTTGTCTGCACTTTGAGGAAGTTGTATAGAATATATTATGTTTCTGAAATTCATTTCAGCAGGTGCTAAGATAGTAACAGATAAAGAACTAGAACTATTTTTATGGACACTGAAGTGCTATATAAATGGTGCTGTGAATAACAACATAGTCCATTAAGAATTCCTTGAGACAAGTAGTATTATATGAATTAAGCAAAAAAAAAAAAAAAATCTAACCAGAAGGATTGATTGAATAACTCACTTTAAATAAGAGAGCAAAGATAATGGTTTTGAATACTTGCTTGCTTGTGAATTATCAGATGTTGGGACACAATTTAATTTCAACACTTCATTGGCTATCATCCTAATAACATGATTTTGTATCACAGATTGGTGAATTAAATTATTCACATTATGTGACTATTCACCTTTAGATAAGAACTGACATGACAGTATTGTTCCCTACATAAATTATTTGACATAAAATATTCTGCTTTTTGAAATTTTTTGTCCTTCCTTTATTCCTTATCATGTCCAAATAAAAATATGAGCTTTATCAAATGGTTGTAAGAAACTAATTCCCTTGAAAATTTATGACAATTACGTGCAATGCTCTGTCTCACAAATAAATATTTGTTTATCCAAATGTTTATGAATATTATGAATATTTTTGCGTTTGCATATGATTACTTGTCTAATATAACTCTCCTTGAATGCTGAGTTAAATCAAAAAATGTAATGGAGAACTCAACATGGAACAACCAGTGAGTCACAGATAAGTATGCTCTGGAGTTCCTGATGGTGGAAGTTATTACCTGGTGGAAGAAGTACTTCTTGCTTTGCTTCAGAAGATGCCTTCTCACCAAATCCAAACCATAGATTAAAGAGAATACTGAAGCCTTAAAATACTGATCCAAATATGAAACTAGCTAAATCTGTGGTCAGCATACCAACACTCAGAGGTCGAGAGACAGACCACACTGTAGGCAGACCACTTCACAGCTTTTGTAAAGAGATGTGTTTATCTGTGCTAGGAGGAACCTGCAAATGTTCACAGCTGAAGTTTAAGATTCTGCCTGTAAAGAATACTGCCTGTGAAATGTGAAGCAATTCATCTTCTATATTCAGTGGCAGTATGATCTCTGTTGCAGTACAGTCTGGGGTGTAACAATTTAAGAACACTAAGACACTGATGAAGAAGGTCCACAAAAGATCAAAGACAGTGTGTGGAGATTTAAGAAATGTGATGGGGGGAAAGCTGGGAGTTGGTTAATGTGAAAAAATGAAGACTGGGGAGCATTCAGTTGTGGCCTTAATACACTATGAAGCTGAAGCAAAGAAAAAAAGTAAAATTTATTGTCCATATCCAGAACAAGAAGTGGTGGTCTTCAATTGCAGTAAGAAGAATTTAGTTTCAGTATTGGGGAAGATCTTCTGATGGTGCAGCTAGACAGCAAGGGAATAGGATGTGTAGGGAAAGCAACTAGGTTACTAAGAATAGACTGGGTAAGCCTCTATCAAAGTTAGCATAAATGTAATTGATCCTAATTTAAGGTAGGACCATGGATTAGATGGTTGATCTCTTGAGCACCCTTCAGCCATATGTTTCTGTAACACAGGACCTGATGAGGGGAAGTGTGTGTCCACAGTCCTTCATTATAGTAACTCCTTGCTCTACAATCTAATAGGAAGAAAAGAATAAATATAACTTTCTTATTAAAATGCCTGCTTTGAGTTATTTCAGTCCTCTGTCTGTTCTTAGGCAAAGCTTACATATGCCAAAATTATACGGTTCTGTTAAATAATTGTGAGTAATTGATGTAAAATTACCAAACACAGATCTAGTCTAAGTACCTCTGGTCTCGATGTTACCTCCACAGTTTGATACAAAAACCACATTTATACCACAGGATAAGAATTACATTGAGTTTAAAGTAAATATCACTAGGGGAAAAAAAAAAAATGTTGTCCCTAGTAGAAATCTAAGTCTATGGGTTTGACCAGAAACAATTTTTCACCCCTGTGTTTTTCTCTATCAGATCTAGGTGAAACTAAAGAAACATATTCCAAGGTTTATCAGGATACTGTCTTAAAAGAAGTGTGGGAGGCCTATTTAAAAACAAAACAAAACAAACCCCAGCACACAGAAAACTGAAAAATATAGAGCCACAAAATAAATTTCTGGAAGCGGCTTAGGTGGGTGGTAGTGACGCGTGGAAGACAGACTCCACAACTTGTAAAGTTGTAAAGTAGGTATGTTTATTTAGCGCTGGGCAGCACGGGGGGGTCACCCCACCACAATGGTGCGCGCCCGGTGTGGCGGCTCGCCCTGAATTTATACATCATTGTAATTACATATTCACGAGGTTTCACAATACGGCCATACATATGCATGACCTATCCCCGCTTAACTCCTCCTTCCGGCGCTTGCGCAGTACTTCTTGGTGGTCACGGGCTGGGGTCCCGAGGATGAAGTAAGACGTCTTCTTCTTTGTGAACTTCTGACCCTGCGGGTCTCGAGGATAAAGACGCCTTCCTCTCTGTGAACTTCTGACCCTACTTTCTGTGGTGGTCGCGGGCTGGGGTCTCGAGGATGAAGTGAACTTCTGACCCTACCTTCTGCGCAGGCTCAGTTACCTCTTGGCTCAGGTCCAAACTGCAGAGTTGGTTTCAGCCCGTTTCCTAAGGATGTTTCCTTTGTCTGTCAAGAACTATCCTTAGCAAGCAATATACCCTTGTTTACTTGCTCCCTTTTGTATTATACAATTGCAAGCTAGCCAGTAGAAACGAAATTCCCAGTTCCCAGTTCCCCATCTCAATAGACTGCATGAACTACTATGATTCATGGAGTTCCCTATTATTAATTTCTTCTCTTCAATTACCTAGTTTATCACAGGAAATAAGATTATTAAAAGAAGGAATTTTTTGGGAAAAAAAAAAAAGTCCTTTATGATCCAAGGTGATTTTCAGGCAGTAAGACTGCTGTTTACTTATTCAGAAACGTGTAACACTAGACGTTGGAGAAATCTTCAGTAACTGGTTATTGGTTGAGAGGCAATGGAAAAGCAGTTATAGTTTGGGAATTACTTGTATTTGCTTCACAACTTAGATACACGTTGAGTTTTGCATGGATGGTTATCGGGTTTTGTGACTTACTGTACTGTGTCTTAATACACCAGAAGCCACTGTAGGATGTTATCATCCAACTTTGCCTAGCACATTTAGCATGTGCAACAATATAACAATGTTCTAGTGTAAAAAGAATGAGATTGCTCACAGTGCAACATTTTGTTCTCCAAGAAGTTTCAGTTTTAGATGAATTTACCTACATAGCAGTAGGTATCACCTATCAATTTTGCAAAGTAGTTTAACAGCTGAAAAATAAAAGCTAGTAAGTGCTAGGCCAATGGGTCCTTTGCTAGGTCTGACACAGTCTCCCTAAAATTCTGTTGTCTCTCCAGGGTAGCACCTGCAGCACAAGCTTTTTTCACTTTTGCAAGGAATGGGAAAGGAATAATTTTCTGGCTTTCTTTGACTATGCTTCCCAACTTGGTCCACCTAACCATCTTCTTACAGGTGACCAAATTTGTCCTGTCACCAGTAAATGCAGCTAGACATTGCAAAAATCTACACTGCCATGAGGACCATTTCAACTCATGAAAATTCTTCAATTCAATTCATTCTTTCTATGCATAAAGGAAGGGGTAAAATCTGTATCACCACAAAGATCACCACAAAACTGTACACAACATGTATTCCTTTTGTTGTTAGAAAATGTCACACATGAAAAACATTAGCTTCTCAAAAGTCAAAATGAACTTTGAGTTACTTGTTTATGATCATAGAGCTGCTACCATGAGAGAGATTTCCGTAGGGTAAAAGCTGAAAACATCTGGGCAACTGGTATTTCCAAGCTTTTGAGTGTATTACTTTGCAACCCAAACTACCCCTCTGCCCCTTCCCCCAACAGAAGGGAGCAGAAGATACTTAATGGTGTTCTTATTCTCATGGAAAACCCACCAATAAATAAACAAATACTAATACTTACAAAGCAGTCACAGTTGGGTAGAAAGTAATTTAATCCCTTTCTTTACATAAATGAAGTCAGCTTTCATTTTCTAAAGGACCACAGAAAAATATAGACTGTAAATCTCACCTGGGGAAGAAGCCATCACAACACTAAAGTTCTCTTAGTTCTCCTGTAAGATTTAATTGCTGTATGAACAATGTGTCACCCCTCTCCCCCAAAGGATTAAAACATCATTTTATATTATAGGACTCAATGTTAAATACGATTTCTGTAACTGAATTAATTTAGCAATGATTAACAGTTGTAGCGGACCGCTACTGTATGCAGCTTGTCTCGACATTGCCGCCGCACCACCATTTGCCTGCGTTGACGGCCTGCCTCGGATGCCACTGCACCGCCCCCCCCCCCGCGGTCTGCGGACGAGCGCCAGCGTGCGCATGCGCAAGAGCCAGGGCGCGAAAAGGCTTCCCAAGGAGGCAGCATGTACCGCACAACGGGTGCTGCCGTGCGCATGTGCAAAAGCTAGGGCGCGAAAAGGCTTCCCGAAGGGGCTACACGTACCGCACGTGACGCACGAACTGCACGTACGCAGCCGCGATCTGCGCATGAGCTTGGGACCCTATATAAAGAGCGCACGTGCTCCGGTAGGTGGTGGGGTTTTTCCTCCTTTTTTTCTCCTCCCTGTGCATCTTTTGGGACCTGCTTCGACAAAACTTGCGACGCTTGGACACCATAGAGGGAGCTAACGGAACATCACTGGACTCGGAGTGGTGGTAATGAGACTCCCCAACTTGGTCCCTTCCCCTCTCTATCTCTCTTCCTCTCTATCTCACTACCTCTCTATTTCTCTATCTCCCTATCCCTCTATCTCTCACTCTCCTTTGCCCTTCCCTGCTCTCCCAGTTGTCTCCTTCTATACAGTCCTTATCCCCTGTTCATAAATAAAGCTAAAAGGTTGTACGACATCTGACCTCGTTTGTGTCTTAATCTCGCTCTTGGGATTGTATCGAAACCTCCCCGATACTGGATCAGGACAACAGTTTGATCAAACAAGTTTTCTGTTTGCTAGGAAAAAGGGTATGTGGAGGACAGAAGATGACCTTTTTGAGGAGTTCTGTTAGGCTTACAAAATAATAAGATTTGTGTCACACTAAGCAACTGAGAATTCTTGTATGAAAGCAGCATATTATTAAACATACCCATCAGAGAATGTTTTCCAGTTATTTCGCTCCAAATCTGCTGTTCTGCCTTCCTTTACAGAGATCATATATTCCCAATATTTCCTTTTTCAGGGATTAGTGATAGAACAGACTTTGCAAAGGAAGAGACAGATACATTATGTAGGGAAGATTCTCTTACCTCTCACACCCTGCTACATCCACTTCTGAGATCTGATCTGACCACTATTATCTGTTTAATTTGCCTGCTTCATGGGGACAGACTGCTAGGTTTGGATGCCACAAGTACCACAATCCTGGCATTACACACACTAGTGGGAATCAGTGTATCAGTTGCTACGTTGACCGATGTTAGGAAGTTTACTTTTACTGGTTCTCTTAGTCATTCCAGCCTCCACTGTTCCCTTCTACCCAACCCACTACTATTCTATGACTTTGTTTCTGCCAAAAGCTAAATCAATTATTTGCATAGCTGCTCTCTATCTAAATGAGAGCATTAAAAATGTTGTGGTGTAGGGAGAAAAATAGTTATAATTCTTGGTTTTCACCCTTTTTCACCCAAAGCAGTTAATTTTTGCCAGATGGCAAAATGGGCTATCTTATTCTGAACAGCTGTCATGACCATCTGCTCCCAAAATACAATTCAATAATCCAGGACATGTATTTTAAAGAAAGTTGGCAGCTTTGTACTATTGCAATTCTATCATAAAGACTAGACAAACTGCATTAATTATTTATCTCTACATTCCAAAATTAAGTTTGCTTCAAACTAAATGTGTTTGTGCCATTTTGGCCACCATTCTGAAGGTATAATAAGATTTTTTTTTGTATTAGAGTTTCATGGATGATGCCCAACTCTTATTCTGATGGTAATGTGGTAAGTTGCATATAATTATTGTTGATTTTCATGAGAGATAAAATTATAGATACAACATCTTACAGAAGAAAATGCACAGAACTCACAGCTAGTTTTAAGAAATTTATCATCAGCATCATATCACAAATAAGCCCACTAGAAAATCACGGGGGATGTTAAACGTCACATATTTTACCAGAGAGTTTACCATCATTCATATTTAAAACAGCTTTCTCAAGCATTACTTCAAACATCTGTATGTGACACTTAAAATATTTTTAAATAATCTAGGGAGCCACAAAGCAACTTTTGAGAAACAGGGACTAAATCACACACAAACTACAAGGTGGTCTTATTTACACATATCAAGATTTTCACAAAGAACAAAATGCATTGGAAAGGAAAAAATCAACAGCATTCTTGTTCTTTCCCCTTTCCAATTAAACCACATTAATCACCAGATCAATTAAAAAAGCAGAAAGAAATTATTGATTTGTGAGTATCTAGCAGAGAGAGGTTTCAGATCATAATTGAAATCAAGGAAACTATGATCCCATGCCAAACAGAAGCAAGTACCAAAGAATCCTGATGTACTTGGTCGAATGAATATATTACTTGATGTATAGACTATATGAGAAATTTTTGTGACATACTGTAGAGTGGAATAAGGAGATTTGGAAAGCTAATGTGGCAGACTTAGTTACTTCCAGTCTGTCTCTGCAGTTCTTAACATTTCAGTACAAGAAACATTCACAAGGATATTTCATGAACAGTCCTTTAAAGGACGGGATAAGGATATAGACACTTAATAAATGTATTGGAACAATGAATAAAATTTAAATGAAACCACAGTTTTATTAAAAGATGCCAGCAAATTTTTGGGATCTTTACGTTTGTAAGCAAAGAGTATCTTCTATAGTTAAAACCTTGCATACGTAGTTGTTAAATGATTTAAGAAGAGCATGGATAACACTTCCTACTACCCAAGAATCCCACTGAATTTCCAGTTACATGACTACCCATCAAAATATTTTACTGTGACTGATTTTATTAACCACATGGACCAAGACAGTGAATGTTAAAGATCAAAAAAACTGAATCTAATATTGCCATTGTCTTAAATGTATTTAGATGTTGTTTCATCTAGTCATTGGGAACAGTAGAAAATAGTTTCTGTGGAAAACAGAGCAGGGTACCCTATGATGTATTTTCCATATTCTGTATCAAGAATGCAGGGGTTAAATTAAAATATGGGGTTATCACATGCTAAAACCTCCTAGACTGATAGCAATTTCCATCACATTGAATGCATAATGATCCCTTTCATAATCTGGGAAAAAAAGCCCCTGATCATTTCAACATTCATATGTCAAAGGTATATAAAATGGAAAATGTATAAAGGAATATAGTGATCAGCAAAAACACAGCTGATGTGGTCAAGTATTTGTGTCTACTGTATATAACTGTTGAGCCTAAAAACACAATCCAAGCTTACAGCCGTGGCAAATACTTCAAACTTAGAGATTAGGTTGTATCTAGTTGCCATGTACATGCCTCTTAACCACTTAGAAATTGCCCTAAGGCAGGATCAGTGATCAGAAGGATTAACTCTATAGTGCCTAAAACTGAATGAATGGCTAAATACCATTAGGCTATATTAATGATAGAGTGCATCACCACAGAAACAGTAGCTCTTGAAACACATTTCAGGAAGAAAAAATAAAAAGGAACATGTTAAAGACAAATATAATTCAAAAGATTTCTAAGTGTGAGTTGCAACAAACTCTGAAAAACAAACAAGAGCTACCCTTAGAAATCATGGAACAATATCATAATGAATTTAACTTCCTTTTCCAAGATTAGCTATTAAATAATAATTAAATAAACCATTATAACTTCAAGAGTTCAGTAATATTTTTATGCACTACCCATATTATTAATAGTATTTTATTGCATTAGTAAAGCATGTTTACATTTTACTGTGCTTAATCTCAGAAACACTGATGTCTGTGGCTGACCAAATGAATAGTCAGAAAACCCATGTTTACTATACATCATTCCTTTGTGTATGTCATAGTCAGCTCTTCTCTCTACTATGCACCCTGCATGGTTTTAAACAGAGCATTAATTTATACAGATCCAGTGAGGGAAGTAACTGAAGGATCAGCAGACTACGGAATTTAGTAATGGCCTGTAGAAGTTATTAGATCAGACTACAGTAAAAGCAATGCAATATTATTTCTTGTCTCCTGCAGGGGAGAAAAAACAACCCCCCTGACATATGTGTCTAACTTTTATGGACCAAGACAAATATGGTTGTTCAAGTTAATTAATCCCCTTGTGTTTGATGCAAGTATAAGATACTATCCTCACTCAAAATCATCAACAGGTTGCCAGCTTACATTCTCAATGCTGAACCTGTTGTTTCCTGCCTTAGAGAATTATTCTCCCCTGCCTTGGAGAATGCTACTCAAAATGCTGGAAAGCTTTGAGAATGAGCTTTCTGCTGCAACAACAGGTACGAAGACAAACTGTAGGGTATGTCTTTTATAGGAATGTGAATTTTTATAAAGGCTTTTTAAAATGTCCACAAATAATATTATTCAGTCCACTATGAGTTGCCTCATCTGAAAAATGAATTGATTTACTAAACTGATGCAGAGTTAGGATTTGAAACTGAAAGTTCTGTGCAGCCTTCCTAGCAACCATTTTCTGCCACTGACATACATGAAATTTGTTTAATGCAATCCATACACTTTTAGAAACATTTTTTTTTCTCATTTTAATACTCTCTTTCATTCTGCAAGCAAATATTATCAACTATTCATGGAAAATCGAGACTAGCAAAAATAATTTCTTTCATATATGGGCTTTGAGAGAAGCAGCTGTTCCTGTACAACCTGAGGAAAAGGGTCAAATTAGAAACACAGGCTGAGGCATTATACTCATGACTGTAATTTTTTGATGCATCTCTAAATTGTCTATATGTTGCAGATATGTTTTTACTTACCAACAAACAACTTTTTTTACCCTTGCATTCTGCTTCACTGCTTTTACACTGTAATTACAAAAATATTTGCGAATGCCTATTAATTTTTTCTTGAAGTCTTTATCATTTTCCAAAATATTCACCAGCATCATTCTAACAAAGTGACTTGTGGAATAGTGACATGGTTTAGGCCCAGCCAGCAGAGCACCACCCGTTGCTCGCTCACCCCTCCCCCAGCAGCATAGGGAGAGGAACGGAAAAACAACAAAAGGATTGGGATAAGGGCAGTTTACTGGGACAACAAGGGAGAGCGAAAACAATCAACAACAGTACTGATAAAAAATATTAACAATGGGTGATAACAGAGAACAATTTACCGAACCAATGACCGACTGGACACTCAGCCCGTCCCGGAACCGCGCCGAAACCGCGCCGAAACCACACCACCCCTCCACTGCCCAACTAGCCCCCCTTTTATGGTGAGCATGATGTCACATGGCATGGAATAGCCCCCGGACAGCTTGGCTGACCTGTCCTGGCTCCTTGTGAAATTAACTCTATCCTTGCCAGAACCAGGACATTATCCACCCCTTATTCTATACCATCTACGTCATGCTCAGATTATTTCACTGACACCATTCTCTTACTCCATGGGCCATCACTCTAGAAAGTGTCCATTGAGTTCATTTAGTCCATGGCTTCGGGTTCCATCTGCCATTACAGTCTCTCAGGGCAGGAACAATGGTGCGTGCTGCTGGATTGTTGCACGCTGCATCGGGAGTATTTTTCATGGCTGGTGTATCTGGTATGGTCCATGCTCACAGTCTGGACGTCACAGATGTAATTTTCGATGAAGTTCCTGGGCACCAGTTGAAGTCAGTTCCAAAGTCCATCCTTCATTAGTTTTGGGTGATTCTTACGGTCATAACATTGATACAGTATATAGCTATTAACATCATACAATTTAATTTATGGGCTATTTTCACCCAAAATCAAATCCCTTTGGGGTACACACTGGACTTCCCCATCCTTTCTCATCACCCACCAAGTGCTCCCTGGTCCCTGAGCAAAAGCAATCCCGCAGATGGGCTTGCCTTTGCCTGAAGCAGGGATAACCCAAACTGTTTTGCCCAACCTATTCTTCATGCGCACTACAGGAACTTTATCTCCTTCTACTGGGCATGGAAATTTTGATTGGGCAGGGCCAGCTCGATTGGCAGATCCCCTAGTGTTAACTAACCAGGTGGCCTTTGCTAAATGTGTGTCCCAGTGTTTGAGGGTCCCACCACCCATTGCTCTCAGGGTAGTTTTTAGCAGTCCATTGTACCTTTCAACTTTCCCAGAGGCTGGTGCATGGTAGGTAGGGGATGCGATACACCCACTCAATACCATGCTCTTTGGCCCAGGTGTCTATGAGGTTGTTCCGAAAATGAGTCCCGTTGTCTGACTCAGTTCTCTCTGGGGTGCCATGTCGCCACAGGACTTGCTTTTCAAGACCCAGAATACTGTTCCAGGCAGTGGCATGGGGCAGAGGATATGTTTCCAGCCATCCGGTGATGACTTCCACCATTGTAAGAAGATAACGCTTGCCTTGGCGGCTTCGCGGGAGCGTGATGTAGTTGATCTGCCATGCTTCCCCATATTTATATTTCAACCACCGTCCTCCATACCACAGAGGCTTTACCCGCTTGGCTTGCTTGATTATGGCGCATCTTTCACATTGATGGATGACCTGTGAGATGGCATCCATGCTCAAGTCCACCCCTCGATCACGGGCCCATCTGTATGTCGCATCTCTTCCTTGATGACCTGAGGTGTCATTGGCCCACCGAGCTAGAAATAATTCACCCTTACGCTGCCAGTCCAAATCCACCTGAGCCACTTCAATCTTGGCAGCCTGATCCACCTGCTGGTTCTTCTGATGTTCCTCAGTGGCCTGACTCTTGGGTACGTGGGCATCTACATGACGTACCTTTACAACCAGCTTCTCTAGCCGGGCAGCAATATCTTGCCACAGCGGGGCAGCCCACATGGGTTTGCCTCTACGCTGCCAGTTGCTCTGCTTCCACTGCTGTAACCACCCCCACAGGGCATTGGCCACCATCCATGAGTTGGTATAGAGGTACAGTGTTGGCCACTTTTCTCTTTCAGCAATATCTAAGGCCAGCTGGATGGCTTTCACCTCTGCAAACTGGCTCGATTCACCTTCTCCTTCAGCAGCTTCTGCAACTCGCCGTGAACAACTCCATACAGCAGCCTTCCACCTTCGATGCTTTCCCATGATGCGACAGGACCCATCAGTGAAGAGGGCATATGGTTTCTCATCTTTTGTTAGTTTATTATACAGTGGGGCTTCTTCAGCAAATGTCACCTCCTCCTCTGGTGACATTCCAAAACCTTTAGCTTCTGGCCAGTCTGTGATGACTTCCAGAATTCCTGGACGACTGGGGCTTCCTATTCGAGCTTGTTGTGTGATCAGTGCAACCCACTTACCGCATGCAGTATCAGTTGCACGATGTGTAGAAGGAGCCCTCTCTTTGAACATCCAACCCAGCACTGGCAGTCGGGGTGCCAAGAGGAGCTGTGCTTCAGTGCCAATCACCTCTGAAGCAGCTCGAACCCCTTCATAGGCTGCCAATATCTCCTTTTCCGTTGGAGTGTAGCGGGCGTCGGATCCTCTGTATCCCCGACTCCAAAACCCCAGGGGTCGACCTTGAGTCTCCCCTGGTGCTTTCTGCCAGAGACTCCAGGTCGGGCCATTCTCCCCAGCTGTGGTGTACAGCACATTTTTTACATCTGGTCCTGCCCGGATTGGCCCAAGAGCTATGGCATGAACTATTTCTTGTTTAATTTGTTCAAAAGCTTGTTGTTGCTCAGGGCCCCATTTGAAATCATTCTTCTCCCGGGTTACATGGTAGAGAGGGCTTACTATCAGACTGTAATTCGGAATGTGCATTCGCCAGAAACCCACAACGCCTAAGAAAGCCTGTGTCTCCTTTTTGTTGCTTGGTGGAGACGTGGCTGCTATTTTGTTGATAATATCCATTGGGACCTGACACCGCCCATCATGCCACCTTATTCCTAAAAATTGGATTTCCTGTGCAGGCCCCTTCACCTTACTTCCTTTTATGGCAAAGCCAGCCTGCAGCAGGATTTGGATTATTTTCTTCCCTTTCTCAGAAACTTCCTCTGCTGAGTTGCCCCATACAATGATGTCACCAATGTATTGCAGGTGCTCTGGGGCTTCACCCTTTTCCAGTGCAGTCTGGATCAGTCCATGGCAAACGGTGGGGCTGTGTTTCCACCCCTGGGGCAGTCGATTCCAGGTGTACTGGACGCCCCTCCAAGTGAAGGCAAACTGTGGCCTGCACTCTGCTGCCAAAGGGATCGAGAACAATGCATTAGCTATATCAATTGTGGCATACCATTTGGCCTCCTTTGACTCCAGTTCATATTGAAGTTCCAGCATATCTGGCACGGCAGCACTCATCGGCGGTGTGACTTCATTCAGGCCACGATAGTCTACTGTCAGCCTCCACTCTCCATTGGACTTCTGCACTGGCCATATGGGACTGTTAAAGGGTGAGCGGGTTCTGCTGATCACTCCCTGACCGTCCAGTTGACGAATTAGCTCGTGGATGGGAACCAGGGAGTCTCAGTTGGTGCAGTATTGCCGCCGGTGCACAGTTGTAGTAGCAATTGGCACCTGTTGCTCTTCAGTCTATGCCCAGGATGCACGGAGCCTCTGGCCCAGTCACAATGGGGTGCTTTTGCCACTCATTCCCCGTTAGACTTACTTCAGCCTCCAACAGAGTGTACTGTTGGGATCCCCCCGTCACACCAGAAATAGATATTGGTTCCACCCCTTCATAGTTCGACGGCATTAGGGTACACTGTGCACCCATGTCCACTAGGGCCTTGTACTCTTGTGGGTCTGATGTGCCAGGCCATCGGGTCCACACAGTCCAATACACCCTGTTGTCCCTTTCCTCCACCTGGCTGGAGGCAGGGCCCCTCTAATCCTGCTCATCATAGTCACTACTCACGTCTTGCAAAAAGGACTTAGAAGTCCCTTCAAGAGGATCATAAGTGCGATCAGGCCTTCCACTTGGTCTGGGGGGCTGCCTGGTGGAAACTGGAGCAGCATCCTTTCTGGAAGAGTTCCTTTGTACAGCTGTCTTGCCTTGTAGCTCATGTACGCGTGCCTGCAGGGTTGAAGTAGGCGTTTCCCATTTCCTCATGTCTTCTCCGTGGTCACGCAGATAAAACCACAGGATACCTCGTGGTGTGTATGCTCCATATCCCCTCTCTGGAGCAGAGGAATGCTTACTCCTAACAGCTGAAATACTGGTCTGTGGGGGTGGGGAGTACAATATATCCTCTTTGAGTTGCCGGACGTCCTGAGACAGTTTCTCCACAGCCGAGATGAGGGAGGAAGAAAGGCTGTCTTTATATTGCCGGAGTCGGCCAGCCACTTCATCCACTGTGGGTACCTCTTCACTCTTCCAGTCGATTACTGCCAGTAAATTGGCGTACGATGATGGTGCACTTCGCACAAATTTTCGCCACGTGGGTCGGGTACATTGGACTTCATCGGGGTTTCTGGGCAACTGTGCGTTGTCTGGATTGTAATAAACCATTTCCCGCACAGCTAATTCTCTCAGATATTGGATACCTCTCTCCATAGTGGTCCACTTGCCTGGCTGACATACGACATCTTCGCTGAAAGGATACCTTTCCCTCACACTGGACAGGAGTCGCCTCGAGAGACTGAGGGCCTGTGCCTTCTTCCCAATTGCCTAGTCAATGCCCCCTTCCCCAGACAAGGATCCTAGCTGCTTGGCCTCCCTGCCCTCCAGTTCCAGGCTACTGGCCCCGTTATCCCAGCAGCGGAGCAGCCAGGTAATAATGTGCTCCCCTGGAAGGCGGCTGAAGTCTTTCCGCATATCTCGCAACTCACTCAGGGACAGAGATCGGGTGATCACTTCTGGTTCTGGCTCTTCTTCTTCTTCTCGTGATGGCCCTGGTTCATCATCATCTCTCACTAAGAGAACCGATTTCTTTGTGTATTTCTTTTTGTGTATAGGGGCGACTGATACTGGTATGGGTTGATCTTTTGGCTCGGCTACAGTGCCTGTCGCGGGGGTTTGGGCAGCTGCAGTGCCTGTTGCAGGGGCCTGGGCAGCTGCAGTGCCTGTGGGTCCACTCTCTCCCTCTGGGTGGTGCTGTCTACTATCAAGCAGTGTTTGAGAGATTGTGGCCAGGGCCCAGCACAGCACAGTAAGCTGTGTCTCCTTAGAATCCCCACAGCATTTTCCTTTCAAATATTCTACCATTTTATCAGGGTCCTGAACAATGCAATTGTTCAGGAGTGAAGCTCCAAACCATTGGGGGTGAGAAGGTCTCTAGATACCCACCCATACTCTCCCACATGCCATGCCAGCCCAGACCATCCAGCCTTGGGGAAGATCCCTGGGTAATATTCTTGAAACAATTTTTGCTAACCCTGAACAGGAGTGGGAAAACATTCAGGAGACCTAGCAATAGCAATATACTGGCCTGAACATTCCAAGGGTATTCAAAATTCTTCAAAAATTGTTGTGACCAACCAAAAAGGAAAAGGGGAGGTGAAAGTGTGGGAGAAGGTATCCCCCCATCTTCCCCATAGATTAGGTCCAATTATTAATGAATTCTGAAAGATATTGACTGAGGTACAAGCCTGACCGAAATGCTACATACAAGTACCAGCTCAGACTCATGACTGTCGATGATATCTTATCATAAGTCATTATCACACAATACAACAATGACGTGCGGAAGACAGACTCCACAACTGAGAAGGCTGTAAAATAGGTATGTTTATTCAGCACTGGGCAGCACGGGGGGTCGCCCCACCACAATCGTGTGTGCCTTACAGCAGCTTTTAGCTTCCTTATATGCTACAAAGTATTACATATTCATAATAGTTTTGCAAGGCGCCTATACATATTCATAACCTTTCCCGTCTCGTATTAAAATTAGCTCTTTCCCCGACCCCTCCTCCTGGCACATGCGTAGTCTCCTCTAGTCAGGGTGGGCAGGGGTCTCTGACAATGAAGTAAATATCATCCCCTTCATAACCTTTTGACTTTCTTCGCTTACACATGCGCCGTACTCTCCCTGATCCTTTCCCAGACTGCAAGGTTAGTTCGTCTTGTAAGATGTTTCCTACTGCATCAGGGATTCTGTCCTTGGTTCTTCCTCTCATCATTGTAATATGTGTAAACTATTCTTAATCACACTGTTTGTTTTAAGTTTACTTGTGTGGGAACAAAGTTTGTGCCTCCCTTAACAATATGAGAACAGGAACCCCTCTCCCAGAGGTGATAAACAGCACCGCAAGGATTGCATAGAGTAAACACGGGTTTACAAACCAGAGCCATGTAACCAAACAGAACATCATTATGACCAGTGACTGTTTCAATAACATCATAAATTCTTATGACAATTTTGCTTTAACACACTTGGGTCAGACTTGTCCTTATCACAACCCCTCGTGCCCCACGTTGGGCGCCAAAAAGGACTGACGTGGTTTAGCCCCAGCCGGTAGCTAAGTGCCACGCGCCGCTCACTCACTCCTTCCCCAGCGGGATGGGGAAGAGAACGGAAAAACAACGGCAAAGCCTCGAGGGTTGGGATAAGGGCAGTTTACTGGGACAGCAAGGGAGAGGGAAAACAATCAACAACAGTGCTGATAACAGATAGTAACAATGGGTGATAACAGAGAACAATTTACCGAACCAACGACCGACCGACCCACCGACCAGACACTCAGCCCGTCCCGGAACCGCGCCGAAACCGCGCCGCCCCTCCCCTACTAGACTCGCCCCCCCCCCCCCCCCTTTTTCTGGTGAGCATGACGTCACATGGTATGGAATAGCCCCCGGCCAGCTTGGCTCACCTGTCCTGGCTCCTTGTAAAATTAACTCTCTCCTTGCCAGAACCAGGACACTACCTAACAAACAGGGACAGACATCTTCTAATGAATATGCCGAAGTCTTTATTCAATGGGAAAAACTCCTTTGTTACTGGGTTTAAAAAGACATGTAGATAAATGAAAAGTTGCATCATTTTTCTAACACCTCAGTTCTTGTTCTCTCCTAGAGAAGAACATTTTCTCCCCATAATGTGCCTTAAGCCCTCTATATTTTACCTTTACATAAAGAATCTTTATCTATAAAGTGTTTTGCAGTAGTAACATTATAATGACAATAAAGTTTAAATGTGCAATATAAAATATTTTGTTAGTCTTGTACCAAAAAAGTAATCATCTCATTGATTTTATAGTGAAAAATAATGTGAAGTTTAAGGGAAGAGATTTGCTTTTATTTTAAGTTTAAAACTTTCAAAAAGCATTAATTCTGATATTTCCCAGACCCCAATACTAAAAGAAGATACAGTGTCTCTGATTTCCAGAAGATCAATGCAGTGGCAGGACACTTCTTTTAACAAAACACAAAAAAACCCCAGCACAAAGTACTTACTTTAGTTAACCTCTTCTGGGAGGCTGCTGCAGTAGCAGTGGTGGAATGGCCACATGAGAGCTAGCGTTCATGTAGGAGACTGCTACTTTCTGTCTGCCCATTGTTTTTTCCTTCTAAACAGAATTTGGAACTGGAATAATAATATGAACCTATGTTCCTCTTCAAGAAAGTATTGTGTCATTCTTATACCAGCCACCTCCCTTCTCTCTTGAAAAAAAAAAAAACAAACTCAAACCAACAAAAAACACTAAAAAAAACCCCAAAAAACAGCAAACCCAAAACAGAAGCCCTTACAACAACAAAGTCCGTTCTTAGCTTGATTACACAGCAGCTTCATGATAGTAAAAATAATTAGAAAAGCACGTATTTACCTGATGGAATATTGGGTAAAACTGAAATAAATGAGAATATTTTACATTTTCTTCAGCATCAGAATTTACTTAATATTTGTTTAGTACTGACGTTTTCAATATGTTCTAGATGCTTATCTGAATCATTCTGTGTTATGAAACCTGCTGCTAAGTATTATGCATCATAGTGCATTCTTCTAGCCTCTTTCACAGCAGAACCTAACCTAAAACCCCGAGTCTCATTTACCTCACTGGATGGCACAGCTAGTGACTTCCTAAAGACCTCACACACTTTAGCACATGCTTGGGTTGATTTCATCCAACTTAATCTAATCTATACTGTATTCACAAGTAGTGGGCAGATCATATAATTTATTAATTTTCTTTTTCCAGTGATCAATGGTTTTGGGGAAAGTGTTTGTAGAGGCACATTCTCCTTTCTTGCTCTCACTTCAAATACATGATGTGCAGTAAAATACATCCCATGAGACACAGTTGCTAAGGGAGTCACAGGACTATAAAAACTGTTTTTCCAGAGGTACAGAGCACCTGTGACTCCCTTTGGACAAACGTCAAGCTGTGCTAAAACTCACTAATACCTTGGGATGGGATGTGCAAGAATATTGCTCTGTTTTCTTGGTTGAGAATGATATTACGATTTTTGATGATCATTCTTACTATAAACTTCGGAATTTTTAAATCAGCTGCCACAAGAAACAACAGATGATTCTCTGCAGCAATGTCACATACCCAAGAGGCAAATGGCCATACAAACATATGTTGCTCAAAATTTTCTTGTTCTAAATACTGTCACTCCTTATTCTAAATGACTAATCTAATGAATCTAAATACATATATGTATATGTTCATGAGGGTAGGAAGAATTTTTCCTTTTCACTTTCTTCTGACTTTCATAAGTACCTTAGGCTTACAGGATTTTTTAAAATTTACCCACTCATTTAAGCAACAGGCTCCTTAATATAGGCACTTGAGTTATTTCTAATGAACTTGTATGTGATTTTACACACTGTCATGGTTTAGCCCCAGCCAGCAACTGACCAGCACGCAGCCGCTCACTCACGCCCACTTTCCCTGGCAGGATGGGGAAGAGAATTGGAAGAGTAAAAGTGAAAAAACTCATGGGTTGAGATAAAGACAGTTCAATAGGTAAAGCAAAAGCTGCGCACACAAGTAAAGCAAAACAAGGAATTCATTCACCTCTTCCCATCGCAGGCAGGTGTTCAGCCATCTCCAAGAAAACAGGGCTCCATTATCATTAGGTTACTTGGGAAGACAAACACCATCACTCCGAACGTGTGTCTCCCCCTTCTTTCCTTTTCCCCCAGCCCATTCTATGCCGAGCATGATATCATATGGTAACAAATATCCCTGTAGTCAGTTGGGTTCAGCTGTCCAGGCTGTGTCCTCTCCCAACTTCTTGTGCAACTCCAGCCTACTCACTGGTGGGGTGGTGTGAGAAGCAGAAAAGACCTTGGCTCTGTGTAAGCACTGCTGAGCAATAATAAAAGCATCTCTATATAACAAAAACATCTCTATATTATCAACACTGTTTTCAGCACAAATCCAAAATATAGCCCAATAGCCCTACTAGGAAGAAAATTAACAGTATCCCAGCCAAAATCAGCACATTCTCCACCCCTACCAATCCCTCCCCCCTCCCCCCTCCCCACCTCAGGTGGAGAGAGGGGAGAGAAGGGGGGAAGGTGAAGGAAGGTGTCTCTCCCACGTATTGGCTCTCCAAAGAGAAAAGTAAAAAGTATAATTATTATTAGCTTCTGACAGATGGCTCCTGAAGTATGGACATGGAGCCATTGCTGTTGCTTTGCTGCCACTGAATACATTCAGCCACTGAGTACAAATACAAAACCGGTCTATCAATGATTTTATCATACCATAAGCCAGTAGTACACTGAACAGCAGTACAATAACCTTAATCCAACACCCAGAGGTGACAAACCACACATAAGCACTGGTAATCAGTATATACAGCAAGGTATTACATGATACAAATCTGAAAACAACTCTATGAACAAATAAAGCAACATTGTGACCAGTGGATCAGTGATAATTAAGCTACTATAATGAATATTTACAAGAAATTTAACATGCTCTGGTAAGATATGTTGTTGTCTCAACCCTTTGGGCCCCAAAAAGGACAATTGTGGTTTTGCCCCAGCCAGTAACCAGTAACTAAGCACCAGGCAGGTGCTTGTTTACCCCTCCCTCGCCGAGGGGATGGGGAGGAGAATGGAAAAACAAACTCATGGGCTGAGATAAAGACAGTTTAATAGGATAACAAAGGAAGATGATAGCAATAGCAATAATAATAACAATAACAATAGTGATACAAAATTACAACTGTTCACCACATGCAAAAGGAAAATGAAACAATCCAATACCCAGTCTGTTTCTAAGCAATGATTCCACCTCCCAGCTAGCTTCCCTAGTTATATATGGAGTAAGATGTTCTATGGTAGGGAATATCCCTTTGGCCAGTCTGGGTCAGCTGTCCTGGCTGTTCTCTCCTGGCTCCTTGTGCACCTGGCAGGTGAAAACACTTTGACTTAGTGTAGACACAACAACTGCCTAGCAATAACTAAAAACATGAGTGCGTTATCGACATTATTCTCATACTAAATCCACAACAGAGCACTATACCAGCTACTAGGAAGAAAAATTAACTCTATCTCAGCTGGAATCAGGTCACACACATACAGACACATACACACGTGTGTGTATGTTTTGGGAGAAGTTCCACAAAATCATGAACTGAGTAAATATTTTATGTTCTTCATCAAATATTTTCTGTAAATCTTTTAACAATTTTAATGCAGCCAGACCATAAAAACTGCGACCATACTGTGAAGAATAATTATCCTCTCTAGAGCAATTATGTTTGCCTCCATAGGAAGGCATAAGGTCTCATTAGCGTTCATAACTACAGTGGTATAATATGGACAAAAATTTTTCTCTGATGACATTTTGTACCTTGAAGAATTAGGATATAAAAACTTTTACCCTTACTGAATAGAGCTGAAGTTACTCCTTTTAGGTGCCAATATAATATTCCACAATGGGGAGTTCAACAGATCAATTTCAACTTAACAGGGAAATACTATTTCTCCTCTTTTTAAAATATGTTATCTCTTAATTTCATTTAGTGACTACAGGTATATTGATTTTCTTATACATCTATCAGGTCTTTTTACTTCTTTCTAGATTCAAAATTTTCTGTATGTGACTCAGTATTGTTATACTAGGACATTGTCCCATACACATATACCATTATTTTTGTTACCTGTTTTGGCCTTTTCATTAGGCCTTTGGCCTATTATTTGTTTAGAATTTTTTAGATCATGCATAGGACGCCAAGTGACTTACTTAATTTTAATCACCCCTAAATTGTCTGACCAGTCTTAAACTAGTCTTTAAAACCACCTTAGCAGTGAAGACACATGAGTCATCCTCTATGGATGCCAAAGACTGATGTTTAAATAAACAGAATAAACTCCTTTCTGAAGGTGACATTCTGCTCCTCCACCAACTTTGGAAAGAACCTGAATGAATCTTGGACCAGACACTCAGCTATTAGATGGCTAAAAGAGGATATCTCTCCTCTCCAATCCGTGACTAGAACACAGTGAAAGTAATATTTTGGTATTAGGATGTATCCAAGATTTATGTACAGACATTTATCTTTGTAATATTGTCTTCTCTTAATGTCACAATATCATCATAAGTAATCTCTCTCAAAGGGCTGAAATTAAAGCATCAGCTTTCCTTTCCAGAGGTTACCTGAATTCATTTTCACCCAGGTTTAACCCAGAGCCTCAGCTCAAGCAAAAAGAATGTAAGTATGAAGAATGGTGTAGTCAATGGCAAAGACTCGTGTTGTCAAGGGCATTATAGGACAGAACTTGGATGGACCTCTCACATATAACCCGAAAGTTAACACTAAAGGCTAGAATTCTGAGTGTACCTAAGCAGGACTATAGAAATGTACCTGGAAGGATGACTGAATAAATCAGACACATTAGGAATTTTCAGAATGGTATTGAGCTCTTGTAAGACTATTGTATGTACTAATGAGGATGATTATGGACATGTCAGGTAGTTTATTTGCCCAGTTCCACATTCTGAAGCAGTGTGATCCTTGCTCTTAAATGGAAAAGTCCAAAGAATAGACTTAATCCAATTAAAATACTGATTGCCTTTTTGTGCACAACCATCTCCCAAGATGATTCAGTCTAGATGGATGATTGCTTCTTCTCAATCAATTCTTACTCCTTAAGTAGAATCTAGGTCAGTTAACAATCCCTTTTACTTTTAGTATAACATAGGCTAAGAATTGGTTACTCAAATTACAAAGCTGACTCTTCAGCCATAGAGTAGCAATACCTATTTGTCTGTTTTTAAATATTAAAATTTTATTGGTGACATGAAGTATAATACTCCTGAAAGATAAGCACTACTGCTTCTAGTACTCTCTTCATCTCAATTTACTGTAAACTCTTAGGAATAACAAACACTTCAGAAACAGCTATTGGCAGATATACCAGCCAAACATATTTCTCATGGTTAGTATCTGGTTTTTGCAGATTGTGAAGTGTAACTTTGAATCAAACTTAGAATTGTCCTGCACTTTCAGAAACTTTTAACTCCAGGGAGCTTTTGATTTGCATAAGACTGCTACACAAAGTTTTATTCCAGGTCACCCATATTTCTCAGAATTAGGTGAATTCAGAGGAAGAAGGTCTATTCTATTGAATGACTGAGTGAACATGAAGCTCCAGGCAGGACATCCAGTTCTAATCACATGTGAAAGTCTGCATGATTATTTCAATTCTAATGCACTTTTTAACGTTAGATATTAAGACCCAAGGGTAGGGGAGCTGTTTAGCTTTGACATATATAATAGAAATTATTTTCTAAAGGGTCTGTCAAACAAAAACACAAATACATGAAATCTCACAGAACTTTGAGCAATTCTTCCCTTAAATACTTCTACAGAATCTTCAGCGCTGCTTTATTTTTCCTAGTCTTTCTTCCAAATTGGAATCCTTTCTTTTTATGGCCTATGGCATTCTTCACAGAAAGGTCCTACAGTATTACACCCATTCATCTGACTGCTCTGTTTCTTCTGACATTTGAAATGAGCTAAAATTCCCTGGCTTTTCTCATCAGAAAGGGGTTTTTTTGTGTTCCTGATTAGTTTTAAAACTGAATTCTGTTCTGCCTTTCTGCAATCTCTGCACTTTTCATGGTGTTTTCTTCAGCAGAATTAGTTACACACAGACCTCATTCCTTTCTGTGCATATAAACATGATGATAGAATTTTGTTCCACTATTTTAATCCTCAGCTTTAATCATCTTTTCACTTACGTGGTTAGTAAGATTAAACTCTAGGTGACAATTTTCAAGTAGCAATCTTGAATTTCAAGACAAGAATATCCACTTTAATGTTTTGCAAATGCTGTAATTATTGATATTAATTTAATAAGAAATTAGATTGGTTTCTGAGTCAGTATTCTGGCTACTTGGACATTTTCCTGTGTGTAAGCAAGTGCTAGGAATATAGCTAAAAAAAAAAGAATCACAGCTAGTGGAGTTAGCAAATGTCTTGGACTATTGCCAAATATTAACTGCAGAATCAGCTGCAAGCAGGATTCAGCTGCAAAGACAGCAAGAAAGAAGCACTATGCAATCACTACTTATCTGGTTCAGTGTAAAGGTGACCACGTTAGAAGTAAATAGAAGTCAGCAGAGATATTCACTCAAAGAACTAATAAAATTGAAGTAAATATTTTTAAAGACGAGAAATATACTACATCTAGTACTACAGACTGCATTATTTGCTAATTGTAAAAGCTGTGGGGATGCCTATTTATTAAGAGGAGCAGCAACAACCATGACATACTTCTAGTATGTCCTGTCTGATTAAAAGTGCTTTTCAAACAAGCAGAGTGCTGTTATATTAAGCCAATGTACACAACACTGGAAGATTATTCTTTAGCAACAGAACCTTATTAGCCAGTAGCATTACTCTAAACACCAGAAGTTCAAACTGAAAATCACTTGGAGCCCAGAAAGCCATAGCTAAGTAGTAAAAGTTCAGATGGAGTATTTCAAATTTGAGTGAAGATAATGCAGTGGATTCAATTTATGTTTTCCAATATTTATTCTTCAATTTGGGTAAATATGTGTCTAATAAAAAATGTGTGTCTAAATAAAGAGTTAAACTTCAAATTTTACTGCTTGCTTGACTTTGAAAATATCCTTATGATCATATATTCAAAAATTTCTGCTTGACTGACCTGAGAGCCTGGGACTTCTGAAACAATTAAAGGAAGAATATCAGCACATTGGAAAAAATGGCAAAGTAAATTGGTATCCTTAAAATTATTAGTGTCTTAAAAAAACCTATAATTCAACTTCAAGGAATCCTGCTGCCATTATCTGGCTAGTGATGCAGAGCCCTAACAATTGCAGTGGTGCACGTAAGGATGTGTGGAATGAGAGTGCTCCTTCAAGGGTCAAGGGCTTTTTCAGTGCAAAAAGGGATATTAAGAAAAGGAGGTAGCCATAAACAAGAACAGAGAGAGACACAAACCTGTCAGACAAGTGATGAGGGAGGTAATGATGAGAACTAAAACTAATCAGCCACACTAATTGGTAAGGATATGTGGAGTGTGGGAATGTTTATTTTTAAGTAAGATTATATAAGGACCTTGCCAAATTGGGATGATAAATAGAGGGAGGGAGACAAAGGCTCAGAAACATAAAACCTGACCAAGTAATGTTAATGAAAATAACAAACCTAGCTATTCACAGTAACTGATAGGCTGTCAAGAAACTGCAGGCAAATGGGACTTTGCATTGACAAGGATGCAGACTTGAGGGTCCGGGATGTTGGAAGGTAGTCGGTGGGACTGTGCAAACTGATGAGGCAATGTGCAGGGAGGAAAAAACCAGGAATAGGCAGAAAAGGAGCCAGTCACGTGTAAGCCATGGCCAGTCAGTACACTTGTCTGGCTGAGCCCTGAGCCTGATTGCCACAGTCTGTCCTAACTCCCCGTTAAGTCTTTTCTTAACTACCTCTCTGCATAATCTCACTCTCCATCCCATGTGTGTGAGTACTGCAAGGACTCAGTGCCAACTGCTGAGGAACTGACGTGAGAAGACTGACTGCCAGCTACTGGAGTCAGGCTGGGGAGGTGGGTGCCCCTGGCCTGTGGTGTCGGCTACTGGAGTGAGTGTGGGGGGGGTCTCAGTTGCCCTCTACAACTACCTGAAAGGAGGTTGTAGTGAGATGAGTGTCAGTCTCTTTTCCCAAGCAACAAGCGATAGGACGAGAGGAAACAGCCTCAAGTTGCACCAGGGGAGGTTTAGATCGGATATTGGGAAAAAAGGGTTGTAAAGCACTGGAACAGGCTGCTCAGGGAAGTGGTTGAGTCACCATCCCTGGAGGTATTTGAAAGATGTGTAGATGTTGTGCTTAGGGACATGGTTTAGTGGTGGACTTGGCAGTGTTGGGTTTACGGTTAGATTCGATCTTAAAGGTCTTTTCCAACCTAAATGATTCTATGATTCTATGATTCAGTGCCAGCATCTGGAGCAAGTGGGGGTCCTTAACCTCCAGCCCTAGGGTGGGAATGGTGTGTGTTCCCAAAACCAGCTGCTGAGGGTCACCAGCATGAGTGAGGCGAGTGATGGACTCAGCATTGGAGGCTGGGGCAGGACCACAGATCACAGCCCATGTGCCTGGTGCTGGCTGCTAGGGGGGTGAGTGCCTGTGTCCTCCCCAAACCTGGTGTGCATGGGTAATCACCAGCAAACTTCAAGCTGGACGAGCCGGCAAGTAGCAGACCCTGGGTCAGGGCAGGAGTTTCAAGCAGGCAGAGTGTCTGTGCTGGGGTGCTGCTGAATGAGTGTGTTTGCAGCAAGCACAGAGCTGGACCAGCCGGTGCATCAGGGACCCAGTGTGGCAGGCAAGGGGGCCCAGGATCAGGGCAGGGATGCCAGAGGGGCCGTGCTGGTACTTGGGGATCCATGAACATGTGCGTGCTTGTGAATCTTGTGAATGTCCCACGTGTGCTGCAGTAGTGACCTTCTGTGTCTGCCAGCCCAGGAGGAGGAGAGGGCTGGGCTGCCTGCCCTTGGGTTTGTGTGAGTTCTCTGTGGGGGTGCAGTCAGAGGCTGCTCCTCCTCTGTGGCAGTGCGAATGACCGGCCAGGCAGGAGTGAGTCCTGGACCAGAGCAACTGGTGGTGAAGGCTGCTCTCAACTAACATTCCTTACCAGTTCATGCAATGTTTTATTAGTGATAGCCAACTCCCAGCTGTCCTCTTTTTTTCACTCTTTTGTCCAGTAGCAACTTTCTCTTTCAAAGTGTATAATTTCATCTTTTGAGATGATATAGTTGGCAGGATCCTCACAGGCCTTCAAATTATGATTACAGGATCTCTGTGTTGGATCATGTCTAACCACTGTCTGCAGCATGAAATAAAACCTGTATTCTGCATTATTTTCAGTTTTTATTTTCTTATTCTTGTAGGTGGAAGAGCTCTATTATTCAGCAAATCAGCATTGTATGTATTAGAATACTGTGTCCACATACAATTTATGAATTCATAATACCTGGATCTGAAATTACACAGAAATGACATGAGAAACTTGTAAATAGGAGAAACAATTGTTAAATTCCAGTGGATTGGAATCAGGATATTTGACCTCTTGGCTCTGCAGCAGTCTCCTCACATCACTCAGGACAATCCTTTATTTCAATTGAAAAGAAGATACTTATTTCTTCTACTTTCACCTTTTTCTTGTTTAGTCTATTGACAATGTCACATGCGGTTTGTATTTGGAACTGCTTTTTCCAGTCTTTGTCTAGCACAGACAGAGAGATAGAAAATGATAACATTTTAAAAGTATGTTGTCACAGGTCTGATAGTTGATCTGGCTGTTGAAAAGTCCAGCTGGCAAGTACATTGCTCGTAACCTTTCACATTTTACTTCCACTGATGTGTTCATATTCAACTGTGCTGTGTGTTTCTACAGTCCTTATGTGTTTATAACATCTAGCAATGTGTTAGATTCACTATTGATTATCAAAAGATTAACTGTAAAATAAAAACTAATGAAGAAGACTGCTCAGAAATTCTTGGACAAATAACAAAACACATGCTCATACAACTGTCATGGGCAAAAGACAGTTTACTGTTTTGAGGGGGAATTTCAATGAATGGAATTTATCAGTTAACAGAGTGCTAATCACCAGTTCTGGCATTGAAAGAAAAAAGCAAATAAGTACTTCAGGAAAACATCCTCACCACTGCGAAAACTCTCCTCACCCTCTTCCTGGTCCACAGTCTGTTGCTGCAAGCTACCTGGTCCCTTTGGGGCAGCAATGGGCACTGGGGATCAAGTGTGGCAGAAATACTTTGTCACCTCTTGAATTGTGCTAAGATCATTCTAACAAATACAACCATCCATAAATAAAGCTGGTTTTGAATGCTCGTGCATGATGATGGCTTTGGTTTAGGATGTCAGAAGTGTGGTCTTCAGCAGAACTCCAGCTTCTGTTATATATCAGTTCTTATCCACTGCACTGAATTCCCAGGTGAGGTTATGACAAGAGAAGACACTTGCCCATGGATCAGTGAAGCAATCTACTAAGGGCGTACACACATCAGTGAATTCAAAAGGTTCAAGTTACTAAGTACAGTAAATGGATAGATAATGTGTAATGCACAGCCCAATAGAGGAAGAAAAAGTGACAAGAACACTAAGGAAGAAGCACAAATTTAAGTAAAATTATAATGTAACTCAAAGTTTACTTTCACTGATCCTGAAAGCAAAGAAGGAATTACATGTTTGTAAATGGTCAGAGACAGTAATGCTGAGAAGTGTTCATCTGTTATTATATATTCACTAAAAATGCTTATTTTTCAGCAGTGATGTGTGTTTAGTATTCTGGGTCTAAAACTGTTAGACTTGCAAGCAGAGAGTCACAATAATCAAACAAACCCCACTAATGGAAAGAATGAAAACAAACATGGCTTTTGAAGAGATGACGAGAAGTGAAAGACCTTGTAAATATCACGGTTGAGCCTGGGGCTTATGTGGTGTGCGGCCAGTGAGTGTTCAGAGCAACAGGAATAGAGATGTGATTAAGGGTGCTGTTCTTGCCTAATGGAAAGAATTACTCCCAGTATTTCAGAGAACTGAGTGGGGTTTTAACCAAAACCACTGCCAGTAATATCTGTGGAGAACAAACGACTGCTTGAACTTTGTAAATGCTCTCTTTAGAGGTATTCAGCATTGAAAGATGGAGGAAAATAAAGACAAATTGCTATGCAATTATCATTAATGTATGAAAAGATCATGTACTTGACGATATCACAAATGCTGCACAACATACATAATTGAGTATTATTTGGAAAAATCCTGGCCAGAAAATAAGTTAGGAAAATATTCTGATTGTCTTCCAATTAGAAATTGCTTATGGTATGTACAGACAAAACTGATAATATTTGAAAACTCTTTTTGCTTATGTACTGAAAGTTTTCTTTAAAAAGAGAAAAATAAATACTTTCTCTGGAATACCATATATATCAAAGGTCTTTTTAAATACCTCAGTTACATTTGGTTTTGTTACTGTGTTGTGTAGCAATGTCACTAAAAAGTCAGAAGTGTTACAACATTTTAACACCAAGAAGAAGTTTGAAGAACAAACTCTTTGAGGTAGAAAATATCAACTTCTGTTTTGTCATCATTCTGTTTGTAAATGCTATAATTTTTGCATCATTAATTTTATTGTTATAGGATTGTATCTATTAGCAATGCCAGATAACTGAAGTTACAGATGGGGATCTCTAAGCCACTTTTCTTAGCAAAACACAGAACTATTTTGCCTTCAACAATTTTACAGTGTGATGTGTAAAGAATAAATAAATAAAGCATATTTATTTCTCCTCTTCTAGTGCTAATATGTACATAAATCTATGCAAAACATTCATGAATACAGAACATGTTACAGCACTTTTTAAAAATAGTCATTAAAATTAATGCAAGAAAATGCTGTAAATCATAGTTCATCTGTGAAAGCAAGGTTCTATTACATCCAAACTGAGCCATAAAATGGTAAAAATCAGTAAAAATGATGTGTTTACCCAAAGCACACTTTTAAAACTTACAGCAGAGATAACATCTATTTGCTGGGGAACCCGTATGAAATACACTAAGTTTAACATTTGCTTACTAGATAGCAGCAAAGAAAATAGATATGTCTATATGTTTGGCTTCTTACACAAAGCTAGTTGAATTGATCAACATACTATTTCCAAGTGAGTCAGTTTTGTTTTGTTTTTTTTTTTACTTTAAGCTTAATATATTCATAACATAAATGAAATGTAACATCATTGCTTTATGTCATTCTGTTGTATATATACATTAAGTTATATTGATACTATTTAATAACATAGAAAACCCAAGAAATAACTGATTATCAAGTAAAAACAGAGAAAAGTAAAAAGGAAAGTTAGGGCCATTCATGTATTCAATTGTGAGTAGATTATACACAGGCAGACAAATAATAGATAAGATGTAGATTAAATTATCCTTTTTAAACTGTATTAGAGGCTAGCTTTTTGCTTATTATTTCCATGCTTTAGCTCCACTGATTCTTTTACACAAAGGTACATCAGAGATATTCGTTTTGTGCAAGGTCATTTCTAAAAGAGACGTGCTGAGCATAGAATACTCAAGCAGTTCTGTAGGACTTTTTTTCATGTGTATGCTTACTAGCAAAAGGAACTAGCATAATGCTAACACGATAACATAATGCATAAAACTGGCAGATGGAAAAGAAATAAAGTATATAATTTTTTTCCTTTAAAGACAATTTGCAAACAGAAGAAAAAAACCCACACACATCCTTTTAAACTTATTCAAAATGCTTGAAAGACTTGTCCTGTATATCAGATATCAAAGCTATTCTGGCTAGCCCAGTACCAAAGCCCTAGAGATTATTCTGGGTTGTTGGAAGGGGAATGAACATCAAGATAACTATAGTACTTGGAAAGACAAAATGGTTTTCCCATTTTGGAGCAATTGCCTGATCTTTGAAAGAATCAACAGTTGTTTAGATTTGATGTTCCAATTCTAGAAGTGTTAAACACCTTTCCAGATAAATTTTCCTGTATCAATGACAGCCTGCAGAAGCACCTGGATATTTTCAGTACTGAAACACTGTGGGAGAGATATAATATTACCAGAAAATATCCAGAAGATGATGCCTTTTTTTTTTTTTTTTCTATGTAGCAACCATATTTTTCATCTTTTCCCCAGCCTATTGGAAGGGAAGATGATTATATGACGTATTTCTTTGAGACAAAATAGGGATACATTCCAGAGCTTAGTACAAGGGCCTTTTGCATTTTATCTTGGTTAAAGAAATGTTTGTTTGGCTTTTTTTTTTTCCCAGACAAGTATAACTTTTGAATAGTAGTTATTCATTCTTTATAGGGCATAAGAAGATGCTAGGGGTTAGACAGAAATAAGTCAAAGACTCATAGCATTGTACAGGCTTAGGTAAACATTAAAGTATATACAGTACAATCCTCAAGTAAAATAGCCTCACCACTCCTTGGGGAGAGTAGTATTCACTTGTCCTTTTCTTCCAGTTGGTGTATTATTCTCATGCCTGAGAATTACCGTGTCATGAAAGTAAAATAGTATCAAGTATTTGCTATCCAAGACTTCCTAAAAAATAGTGGAAAGATTTATGTGACCTTCATTCCCAGCATAACACCTATGACTAGAACATCTATCACTTTTCACTCATGTAAAATCTCATAGAAATACACAAACTAATGATCCCGATTCTAAAACAACTGTTCCTAAAAATCCTTGAAAGACTGGTTGAAAGCTTTCAATAAACACGTTTTGGAATAAGTAATCTAGTTAAATAACCACAAGACCAAAACCAAAACTACCCCCCCACCAACCCAGTCCTATTGTTTATAGTCTTGTCTTTTCTTCAGCTCTGTCTCTCATTAAATTGTAACCTTTTGCAGCAATGAGAGTATCTTTCTAGGTATTTAACTAGTGCCAAAAGTAATAAGGTACCGATTCTAAATTAATCTCCAGGAAAAATCAGCCGTTGCCTGGGAGATCAAACACAAAGTTGCCGTGTAGCATTAGTGAAGCAGAGTACACAGGGAATTCAATATGTTGTGTCTCACAGGTCTCATGTACCAGTGTTTCTTTGTAGGCAGAAGTTCTCCATGGCTATGAAGTGTGAAGCACATTGATAAGGAGAAATAAATACTTTGCTTAGAGATACATATAGTTTTATTCTCCAGCGATGAGAAAAATTAGATGCTCCCATCAGCTAACTGCTAAAGTTGGTAATGTAATGATCATAGAATTACTTTAATTACTTTCTGCTTATTTCCAGTATGGCTGTTCTAACAGTATCTCTGATTCAGGATGTCAGATCATATTTAGATTCAAGCAATACAGCAGAAGCAAAATTTGGTCATCTCAAATGTTGCAGAGGTAACTAGTATCAAACTTCTGCCTATCTTCTCCACTATACACTCAGACTAAATAGCTTTGGGGAGATGAAAGGGAAGAAGGAAAATGGGAGCAACATAAAGGTATCTAATCTGTCATCAAAAGACAAATCTATAAAATGCTCAAAAGACATCTATAAAAAAGGTGACTGAGTCAAACACATGTCCCTGTGTCTTGCAAAGTCAATTTTTAGGATAGACTTTATGGGACATTGACGTGGTTTAGGCCCAGCCGGCAGCTGAGCGCAATGCGGCCGCTCACTCACTCCTTACCCAGCGGAACGGGGAGGAGAACAGGAAAAAACAACGGCAAAAAGCCTCGAGGGTTGGGATAAGGGCAGTTTACTGGGACAACAAGGGAGAGGGAAAACAATCAACAACAGTGCTGATAACAAATATTAACAATGAGTGATAACAGAGAACAATTTACCGAACCAACGCCTGACCCACCGATCCACTGACCCACCGACCAGATACTCAGCCCGTCCCGGAACCGCACCGAAACTGCGCCACACCCCCAACCGGCTAGGCCCCCCACCCCCCACCCCTTTTATGGTGAGCATGACGTCACATAGTATGGAATAGCCCCCGGCCAGCTTGGGTCACCTGTCCTGGCTCCTTGTAAAATTAACTCTATCCTTGCCAGAACCAGGACAGACATCCTTTTTCACTGCAGGAAATTTGAAGCACATACATATTTTTTTAATTAGCTAAGCACCCAATTAATGCTATTTAAACTACTGAATATGTATGTGCACACAAACAAAGTCATTTTCTCCAGTATGCATCAAATAAACAAGTCTGTTTCTGACTGTGTTATAGCTTGAGCAAAAAGTCTTCCATCTCAGTGTGCTTATAAACGTGGCTGTTTGCCTGCTTGTAACGGTCTGAAGAGAAGCTTGCAACCACAGTGTGTGCAGGATGGGAGCTTACACTGACCAACACATCAGTACAAAAACCTAAGCTGAAAGTTCTGAAAACAGGGAATTCTTAGCCACGTGGAACCCAGATTGTTTTCACAGTTTCAATAATACTCTTTCTTTATATAAAAAATTCCCTCCAGAAATAAATAACAATGAACATGTTGTATTAAACTTCCAGTCATGCATATATGACAAATCTGAACCTTATCGCTAAACATTTGATTTGCTTTTCTTCTTCTCATACTGGGCACAGAGAAAACCCTGCATGAACAGAGTTTGCAGTTGTGGTAATGGATAAGAAGGTATTACAAGAGTTTCATTCTTCTATTTTGGAAAAAATGAAGTCAGTCTTACCAATCAAAGTAAAAATTCTGGACATGAAACATAAATACGAGTTTGGAATAGACAATACAAGCTTAATGAGTTTGGGCTGGGTTAAGATCAGTCACCTTTGGAGGGGAAAAGAGAGATTAAAAATATATATAAAAGATATGCTGCTGAATTTGTTTCCATTAAGATGGATTTTTTTTTTAATCTGTTTCTACTTCATCATCTCACATTAATATAATAGTAGTATCACCTGATCCTAGTGTTTAAAATAGCTTTTTTATATTTACAGTCTTATCCACATATGATTACTTCAGATTCCCTATAAGACGATTAGAGCTAAATATTACAGATTTTAACTAGCAAAACTACTGGGTATACATAATGCAGCTTTTGGCTGTAGTTAAAACTGGAAAAACTATGCCCAAACAAAAAAAATTCTGACTCACCAAACTGTTTTGACAGTCAAACTTTTTTAGCATTGTAGCCTAAAGGATCTGCACTCAAAGATGAATAAGCCAATACAATAATCCCCAAAAAGGACAAGGTGGAAAATTATTGATTCATCCTAACACTTTTCTTTTATACTGCTGTGTCAAATTTGCTGTCTATAAAATGCCAGAGGAACTGAAAATTGTAAGGCTAATAAGATGTTTGCACTGCAATTGTTTCTGATGTTATACAGCATATCACAATAAACTAAACAAGCTGGGCAGAAAAAGCCAGACAGTTGTCTAAGCAAGAAAGAAGAAAGAGTAGACTAGTTAAAGAACACAATGGAAGTGCAAGCAGAACAGCAATTCAGAGATATTGAACCTGCATTTCAAAGAGATTTTCTGCTGCCTTTTGTGTCTGGACAAACCTAACAATGCTTCACTCTCACCTTCACTGTTGTGGGATGCCGGACTTATCCAGGCTTGTTGGTGCCGAATACAGGGCCATTATGACCCAGCAGAAGGGGCCCTGGGGGAGTCCAGCTTGGGCGAGAGCAGGGTTTGAGCAACTTGCTTATCTTGCACTGATAAGCACTGGACCTGAACAGGGGCAGGAGATGAGCAATTTGTTCATCTTAACAAGATGCAGCGCCTGACGGGTCTGCTCCTTAATCAACTAAGTGACGCCTGGGGTGAGGGGGAGCCTTCACAGCTTGACGTTACTTTGGTAAAACTAAACAGACCACTGCTCCTCTGTACTGAATGCCTTTGTTCTCTGCCACTTCCCCCCCCCAGCCCCGATCAACTGCACAACAAGCCTTGTTAAGGGCCAATCGACACACAATACCTGACTTAGTCCCACCTCGCCAAAAGTATAAATCTGGCATTTAGAATCCTCTTTTCTGAGGACAAGAACTCCAACTATCCGGACGGGTCGACGGGCCTGGACCTCTCTCCTCCCCAAGCAGGGACGCCTCTTTGGTAAGACTTGTGCCTCCGATTATGTTGGATGTTACCCCGGGAAAACTATCATTAACAAAAGCGCTGAACTATTAACTTGAGCTCAAAATTATTGCAGTTAGTGCATTTATCAACGGCAATTCTGAACTTTTATATCTGTCGCTTCAATAAATTACCTATTTTTCTTTTCAACTTTGCGAAACTGTTTCAGTGAAAGTCCTTAGTGGGGCTCTGACAGGCAAACGTTGACTCTGATAAGTGGCTACACACATAACCCTTTAGACATAAACTGTTGACCAAGTCTGGGACTAAGACTGGACCTAGCCGCACCTAGGCTCCTCTCTGAGAAGGAGTTTAGAAAGCAAGGGGGTCCTTTCTGAACCTCGTGACTCAACGGGAGGGCCTCCCTCAGCCACATATCAGACTTGTACCCTTTCACGCGACAACTGTACATTGAAACAATGTACTGAATAGGGGAATCTAATTAGCGTATAACAATTAAAAAAAAAAAAATATAACTTGGCAATACTTGAGTCAGGCCCCACAAACTCAGGCTTCGCCTGTCTCATGCTCCAGTACAAAAGAAAACAATTAATAAAATAGTTGGAATGCAGAAGCAGGATAAGAGAAGCCGTAAATTAGGGAATAGTCCTTGGGTATGAACTAGAAAAGACACAAAGTTTGAGGCAACCTGATAAAGGGAGGCCCAACATGCCAACAAGCCTGGGACCATCTGGGCGGGATGGATAACAAGGTTGCTGAGCTTGGAAAAACGGGGATAATGAAGAAGAGGTCACCCAACTCTGTACACTGAAGAAGAGGAGAAAGAGGAAGATTTGAGGAGGACGACCCCTGACGACCACCTGAGAAAGAAACTGCGCAGGCGTATCAGGACATTAGCATATATTCAGGAGTTCCCGGAATAATAATGAATATGTATTAAATGTATCAGAAACCTAATGAATATGTAAACTCTTTTGTAATATAAATCACGAACAATTTGTTTCTCGTCGAGACGCACGTTCGTGGAAATATCCCGGTGCGACTCCCAGCGCTGCAATAAAGGATACCTGCTTAATAGTCACATTGGCTATTGAGTGAATTTTCTTTGATTCAGTACAATGATAGTAACAGGGAATAAGAGAAGGAAAAGAAAATAGGATTTGAGGTTCATCTCATTCATTTCCATTAATTTGTTAACCAATAATGCAGGTTATAACTAGAAACCAAGCAGCCAGTTTTACAAAGTAACTGAGATAGTGAACTAACACTGAAATGATCCCCTTGGCATCAATGATTGGTAGATGCTGAATCAAAGAAATTCACTCAATAGCCAATGTGACTATTAAGCAGGTATCCTTTATTGCAGCGCTGGGAGTCGCACCGGGATATTTCCACGAACGTGCGTCTCGACGAGAAACAAATTGTTCGTGATTTATATTACAAAAGAGTTTACATATTCATTAGGTTTCTGATACATTTAATACATATTCATTATTATTCCGGGAACTCCTGAATATATGCTAATGTCCTGATACGCCTGCGCAGTTTCTTTCTCAGGTGGTCGTCAGGGGTCGTCCTCCTCAAATCTTCCTCTTTCTCCTCTTCTTCAGTGTACAGAGTTGGGTGACCTCTTCTTCATTATCCCCGTTTTTCCAAGCTCAGCAACCTTGTTATCCATCCCGCCCAGATGGTCCCAGGCTTGTTGGCATGTTGGGCCTCCCTTTATCAGGTTGCCTCAAACTTTGTGTCTTTTCTAGTTCATACCCAAGGACTATTCCCTAATTTACGGCTTCTCTTATCCTGCTTCTGCATTCCAACTATTTTATTAATTGTTTTCTTTTGTACTGGAGCATGAGACAGGCGAAGCCTGAGTTTGTGGGGCCTGACTCAAGTATTGCCAAGTTATATTTTTTTTTTTTTTAAATTGTTATACGCTAATTAGATTCCCCTATTCAATGCCAACCTAAGAATAAGCACTCAAGTTTCGCAGAGCTAAATTTTTTGTTGATTTTAATAATGATAGTTCTTAATAGAGCTTTTTGTTTTATTTCCATTCTGTTTCTTTGTTTCCAATCTTATTACCGAATACTTTCCCTATGTTTTATCAGTGTGATGTCCTGATCTCCCCCAGTCACACACTGACATTAAAGGTATGCCTATAGTGATGCCTGTACATCTAAATAGAATGATGCCAGATAGACACATCTAGCACTGCAGCACTGATCATTCATATTGCATTCCATGTTCCCTCACACTCAGTTTTCGTCTCTGACTGTTAATATTAACTGGGCCAATATTCAGACATCATTCAGGCAACATGGAGACTGTCTATAGACAGGGATTATGACCCTGAGTGCACCATTCGTACCACTACCTCCAACACTATAGTAAGCTTTTGAATCCTCAGACTCTATAATGCACTTTGCTGTCATATCCAGACTAGAACACTGGAATACCTCTTGTTTCAGAATGTGTAAACCCCATTGCAATGGGCTGAATCGGAACACATTTTAGATATCTCGAACCTGAAACACAGGCACACATTTATGCCTTCAGACCACAGACACTATATGGGGTCCAGAGGAGGCCACAAGCTAAGTGCTAGGTAGTATAGATGCATCTTCAACATTACAAGAATATCAGCATAGACCCAGCCCAAGAGATCTTGCTAACAGTGTGCCTTCCTGTTTCTCATGCATGGTGAATCAAGAAACTGCAAGTTCATTTTTGAGAACCTCACATTCATGATGTGTTTTAGAGTTTTCTCTGGCAAGCTCTAAGTACCGTTCTGGCTGCTGGAGAAACCAAATTCCCGAGTCAGTGGAGAGCAGACTTCTTTATGGGAGGCAGATTAGTTTCCCACAGTGCCAGCAGCAGAATGTGAGGCCAGTCCAGGAAACCCATATGATTAGGAATGAAGACCCAGACCCACCTAGATCAAAGAAGATGTCTAAATGGCCATTTAATGGTATAGAAAGACACATAACAGGGAGGAAATAATTGTAATAATTAAACAATGAAGGTAGTAATCTTGAAGACCACGGTAGCTCTGATGGTAAACCTGATTGTTTATTCATTGAAAACTATCTGCCTGGGTACACTTTCACAACAAATAAGAAGCCACCTCTAAATCAAAAGGTGCTGGTGTGGAGCATTCTTAGGAGAATAAGGATCAAAAGGGCTGTGCTCCTGCAATGATTACCTAATTCAGATACTGATCTAAAAATACTGGAAATGAGATGAGATGAGATGAGATGAGATGAGATGAGATGAGATGAGATGAGATGAGATGAGATGAGATGAGATGAGATGAGATGAGATGAAAATTGGGGACTCAAATCTCTCTGGAAAATGCTGAATTCAAAAGAAACCAGTGCTCATAATTAGAGGCAAGAACAGCAGGTAACAACCTTAGATGTCTCAATAGTAGAAATGTCCATCACGCATACAGTAGAGACCAATTGCGTAGCATCTAATTTGGAATAGTCTACTTGCATTTGTCTTTTTTCAAACAGTAGATAAATATCCTCTGAGAAATGCCAGTGCAGTTTGTCACCTGGTGTTTTTGATTACATAGGAATACTATCCTTGTGTCTGTGAAATTAATCACAAAATAATCAAAACATTAGAACAAAAATGAAAAGGACCAGATATATGTTATAATTAAATTTAAATATTTGTGAACTTAAATCCAGTAGTTATCAATAACTCCCCTTTTCATATTTATACAGTGACTAGTGCTCTGATTGTAAATGTGAGAGAAGCAATATCCCAGATAGCTGATTGACCAGCCAGTTTAAAATATTATATGCCAGAAATAGGCTTCTTCAACCTAATGAATCCTTGTCCACGGCAAGCTCTTAGGATGTCCATCACATCAAGCCGACATTACTGAATTTAGGAAGATGTTTCTGGAAATATTCCAACAAATCCTCAGATAATGGTTCTGTCAGCTGACTGTCTCATTCATACAAGGCTGGGGGGGCAGATCCAACTACTGGCATGAATCTTTTAAACAGTAAAGTTCCTGCTCTGTCCAATTCACATAACAAAGCAGATGCCTGAACGAAGAAAGTCTTTCTAATCTAGCTCATTTGCCTAGCAGCTTTCCTTTAATAGTGCAGTAAACAATAAATCATTTTCATAATTTAGAATTATGTTTTCAAACAGGAAAAACTAATGCTAGTCTAAAGTAATTTACAACCTTAATTAGGCAAGGATTCTAAATAATTACATGCATTTTCTTGGGTTATATACACTTCTAATAAAAAAATATGCAGAGCCTACTGGAGAAGGAGCCTAAATTCCAACTGCTTCATTGTAATTTTCCCTTTAGTCTAAGTTTTGTATTAACCTCTGGGACGTAAAATATTGATGAGCTGATTGACTCTAAATAACTAGTGTTCTGAAGACCCTCTAAAAATACAAATTAATTTCATAAATTAATGTGATGTTTTCTCACATAACTCATATTTTAATACAACCCAATGCAAACTTCAATTTTAAAGTAACTTAGTCATTGAAAGATCACAGAAGAATGTGCACTGTTCTTATTTGGTAATTTGAGTCTATATGGCAAAGGAGCAGTGATGACAATGGAATCTATATGAGCACCAATCTTCAGGACTGTGATATATTTTGATGTAATAATTATCATGTACATGCTATTTGCTAGCCTTTTCAACGGTTGCCTGTAATAAAAGAAATACAGAAATATTTTCATCCAATTTAGGACAGTACCACCTAAAGGCCATCAGAAGTCTTACCTTATGCATAATGTTTATAACCACATTACTTCCTATCATGAAACATCAAAACCAACACAAGTTAGTTATTGAGTCTTGATTACTCATGTTCTTAATTTTTTCTTCAATAAAATTGATAAACTGATTTATTTGTTGTGAGAAAAATGTCCTTATATTCTCCTCAAACTATCAGTGTTTACAAACAAAATAGATTCCTGAGCTCTCCTTTCTCATCACCTGGATACTACATTGAGAAATTTTACATGTAAGTTTTAAAGTAAAAATTATTGTGATGTTGAGAAAGATAATGTGATTGAAAGACAAATTTGAGAGAGAAACAATGACAGGGCAGTGTCATTAGTTATGAAAAAACCATACGTGTATCAAAACATGCTCTCAGCTTTTGCATATTATTTGTACATTTCAATTGCCATAAAGGCCTTTATTGCTCCATTTTCTCTCAACAGAAATTTTTACAGAGAAAATAAGTGCTACATTGCAAGACTATACCCAGATATACAGTAACTAGAAAACCAAGTATGGTGTCTAAAGCTATCAGAATATAAAATATTGAAGCAGTGTGTAAAGTTGTTTCATCTTCTGTTGTACAAGCAAAATAACACTGTAAAAAGATGGTCGTAGGTTCCAGAAATCATAATAATTAGGATGTTGAAAATTCAGTTTTGTTTTCTTTTTTAAAGTGGTCCAAAACTGCATATAACCTTTTCTTCTTTCAATTTTTTTACTCCCCCCCCCCCCCCCCCCCCTTCTTTTTATCTCTCAGCCTACAATCTGGCCATAATAGCAATGTCTCCAGTTTACTGTAAGCAGCAATTTCATACATAAAATACATGTGAAGTGTTAGATAAATTTATGTTGTAGATTTTATATTTTTCTGAAGCTTCCTTTCCATTATCAGATCAATCTGTATCATCTGCTAAGATAGCCATAGAAGTTAGAGCCACTAAGAAGAAAAATTAGTTTTTTCCTAGCTCTGTAACTCTGTAAGTAGTTCCAGCTCAAACAAGTTATTTAATCTTCAGATAAACAGGTTCACTCATCTGTAAAATGAAGAATTAGGACTTTGGAAAGTGATTTGAGCTCTCAGATAAAAGGCTATTTATGAAAACGTTTAATTGGTTTTTAGTTTGACTATTTGTTACACATTACTTTCTTTGGCAACCATGTCAGAATTAAAAAAAAACCCCGAACACCAGGAATTCTGAAGACCATTTATCCTGATTCTCTCATTGCTGCCACTCAAGTGATGAAGCTGAGCTTTTCTTGGGGGAGGTGGGGTAACAAATTTCTTTGCTATGGGTGATCTACTGGATCATCAGCAGCATTTTTTTCATTCATGTAATATGAATATGAACTTACAGGCCCGTAGAACTATGAGAGTTTTATTGGAAGATCAATATGGAGATAAAAACAGTAAGTAAACATAATATGTATAAAACCCCTCATATATAAGATGATGATAATAATAATAATATGAGAGAAATATCTATTTATATAAGAAAAATTCAATGGGAAGTCAACTTAAAATTTCAGAAAAAAATGCCTTTTCAATATTCATTGCTGTTTGAACTGCCATCCTCCTGATTTCTAGCAGAATAAAATACGTATTGTTTTCTTTCAACCATTAGAATTTAAAGTATAACAAGAGTTTTATTTTGCTGTTCTCAATATATAGATGATATATATTGAGAAAATTATTGCCCTTGATATTAAGAAAGGGAAATTCTTTTTATCTGAGGGGAAGCAAGGCTTGGGACACAAGCAGAGGCATATCTAAACTTAATGCACAAGTACTATAAAGCCCATTCAAATAACATACTATATATTCATAAAGGTAAAACACAACTCAGTGAACCACTTTGTTGTGAGATTTTTGCTTTAATAGTTTGCACATACATAGGAATATGCAGAACTCTACATGTCTCAAATAAAAAATGTGGACCATATTCTCTCCACTTCTGAGCATCAATCCTGTCAATCCAGCAGTCTTTAGGTGCTGAAGTGAAACTTCATACCTAAGTTATGTTCATAGAATCATAGAATCATAGAATGGTTTGGGTTGGAAGGGACCTCAAAGATCATTTAGTTCCAACACCCCTACTGTGGGCAGGTACACCCTCCACTAGACCACGTTGCCCAAAGCCTCATCCAACCTGACCTTAAACACTTCCAGGGATGGGGCATCCACAGCCTCTCTGGGCAACCTGTTCCAGTGCCTCACCACTCTAACAGTAAAGAATTTTTTTCTACCATCTAATCTAAATTGACCCTCCTTCAGCTTAAACCCATTACCCCTTGTCCTGTCACTACACTCCCTGATAAATAGTCTCTGACCATCTTTCCTGTAGGCCCCCTTCAGGTACTGGTAAGCCACAATTAGATGTTGAGTAATTACTATAAGAATACTGTTTTCCTTTCTCCCTCCAGTGATTTTCAGTCAGGTGATATGAAAAAGTCAGTATTACAATAATATTTTTAATACTCCCAACAAAGAACATAATAAACCATAAAAAATTAATCTGTAAACATACAAACACACATAGTAAGCATGTCACATACATTAAATGGGAACAGATTTCTCTTTTGTGTAGCCTCTACTGCATTGAAGTTAAGGAAAATGCATGCTATAGGTAAAGCAACATTCCTTTGAACAACAGTAATTGAAAAAAAACCCAAACAAAACCCCCAGCTGTTGACCAAAGAATTTGAGATTTACAAAGAAATTAAATATTAAAAAAAAAATAAAATTGAATTTTTTTTTCTAAAACATGCAATCAAAATTCTAGAGTAGAACATGCATTCTAAATTATCACAGAGGGCCTCACTTTTGACAGGAAAAATACCCCTGCCCATTTATTTGTGTTGTAAGCTTAAATATTTTGTCTCTTCCAGGCAAGGAGAGAAGAAATAAGAGATCGAAATATTTCTATACATAGGAAACAAGAAAAAGTGGTTGCAGTTAAGATTGTAAACCAAAAGGGGTTACTAGACATGCAACTGAACATCATCATCACGGTATCTTACCTGTGGAACTTAGGTAACTATAAAAATATGATCAAATATTTTAAAATTATTAAAAGCTAAATATTTTTAGTAGCTGTCATGAGAATATCTGTTCCTATGCTAGTATAAAGGGGTTTACCCAATGAGTAATTAGAAACACTTCTGAACACTGTGGAGGGAAAATCAGCATCACCAGCACCTTCTGCTGCAGTGCTTGGAAGATATAACCTAAGGTTTCTCTGTAGTGAGCCTTTGCATATGTCTATCAGCATACAGTAAAACATTCCTAGATTTATTAAATTAGATTGTGTTTGAAGTCTATTTATGCTAAATGGTTAACAGCAAGTGCTTTCTCCTCCTATGATGAAGAATCCTCATAGCACTTTATGTTACTGATCCACCTGGAAATCACCTACTGCCAAAACCAACAAAGAACCTCTCCCAAACTGATTTGTTATTCACATTCATGATTCCTTCTTCATGGACTGACTCTTGCATTTAATGCTGTTGCTTTAAAGCATTTAATACATTAGCAAGCTTGTAATCAGTATACAGGCAGATCCAAATAAATATATACCTCATACTCCTGAACTAAAGTTCTTCCCATGTTCTGTACTGTGTCCTGTATCATCCTCTTTTGAAAGCCATTCATATATTCAACATAAGGAAGGCAGGCAGAAGTAACATTGTGAGATATTTCCTTCCTGTTTTACAATATATGAAGCTTTGTGAGCAGAGAGCAAGCCATTTCACACTAGCTTTTCTCCGTTATGGGTAAGGAACTACAAAATGAGCATGATAATAAATAGGAAATATAAGTTTAAGAATATTCCCCGTTTTAATAGATAACTTCCTTAATTTTTTTATACTAGCTTATATAAAGCTGTGGATATTATTGCCAAGATAAAGTGAAAATGAGGGCTACCTGGTAAGAGTAATACAATGAAATCCTGCTAGCTGCCACTTTGTATATGTCATATTAACAAGTTTCTTATATAAAGGCTGTGTTTCTGAAGGTTTTAACTGGCACTTTTCATGGTTCACACTGACTAGTCTGAGAAGTGACAGACAATAAATGAAGGTCCACAGTCTTCAACCCTGTAAAATGTCAATTCAACTTCTGTCAGCAGAGATTAAATGAGAAAGTCACTAATGGATTGTGCATGGAGTAAAATAATTGGCACTGAAAAGCTTGATAAAAGGTAAAATGTTATTGTACTTATCCTTGAAAAGACTTATATACCAGAGGAAGTAGTCATTATCAGTAGTCATCATCAGTAGTCAGGCACCCATCCTGCCCCACAGCACCCACCCTGCCCCACAGCACCCACCCTGCCCCATGGCACCCCCTGCCCCACAGCACCCCCAGCCCCACAGCACCCACCCTGCCCCACAGCCACCCAGCAATTTTTTCCTTTTAAACCAGATACATGTTATTGATTGATTCCTTTTTGTTCAAAGCAAGTGATTCAAACTAGTTTAGATAAATCTGGATTAGGTAAGAGGAAGACGTAAAAATTCTGTTCCATCGAGTCCCCGAAGACAAACTATCAGAGTGGTACTCTGTACAGTGTTGATTCCAAAAGCAAGCTGTAAGAGTGAATCAAAAATTACAGCTAAAATTCCAAGCTCCAACAGAACCCTTCAAAAAACATGACAAAGAAGTCACATGTAATAACCATATCTTCTGCTAACTGAAGACTTCCATGAAGGCTTAAATTGCCTCATCTGATTTTACCTGCCATGGTACCTATTGGCCCCTCTAGAGAGCATTGAATTATAGCTCTCTTTTACATGTTTTATACTATAAAACAAAATGATTGCTAATAAGTAACAGCAGTAACATTGTCTGCTTCATTGTGCTCATAATATCAGTTCAAATTAAAAACTAAGCCTCTGAGAATCTCTGTGTTTAGACAGTACAGGGGGAGCTTTTATTGTTTATATAGTCTCTCTACTAAAACTGAGAAATTAGAACAATACTTCTGTTATGTCTGTCATTTTAATACCTTGTACTTCTTCAGCTGAAGGGATTAAAAAAGAGACTCCAAATGAGATTATCTTTAAATACTCCATCTATATAGATAGGAGATACAAACATTAAAACATAAGGAATTAAATGCTATCCCTTTTATCTGTGAACTTTCCTTATGTTTTTCTTATTATTCCAAGCTTTATCACCTTGTGCATGGTACATCTGTGCATTTATGCATTTTTAGTAACACTTTTTAGGACTAAGGAGGGATTTGCTTATATGATTGTAAAGATGGCTAGAAAGGGAGGGTGAATCGAGGACAATGAGGGAACAAACTGAATTCAAGGGACACTCAGGACTGTGAAATGTAAGAAAGGAGGAATATGTTGTGAATTGAATTAATTACAGTGTCAAAATAGTCAGTATGAAATTTTTGGTTTTCTTCTGCCTTTTTTTAAGACTTATTTGAAGAGTCTCTTCATTAAACACCCTCATTATAAATGATTCTATTCTGTTAAGACTGATGCGCTAGCGCTTTTTTTTTGTTTGTTGTTTTATTTAACAGAATTATCTTTTCTACTCCCACTTTGAAAAATGCATATGAATAGTCTCAGCTGGGCTTCAAAGTTGGAGGTGGAAGTCATGGTCTAAGTTTAGGATAATTACTAACTTAGTTTGATAATAACAGAAACAAGTTTTTTCCTAGTGGAGAAAATGGCAAGAAAGTTAATGAATTAGAGGTTTTAAAAAATGAGATAACCATGGAAACAGCACATGATAAAAACCAGGCTTGGCATGTCTTACAATAAATAGGAGAGGACATTGTAAACAGAAAGAAGAGAAGAAATAAACAAGCTTCTCATTGTTAGAAATGTTCTGAAGATTAAATGCAGCTTGGAGGACTCAGAAACCTGGAGAAAGAAAAAAATTGAGAATTGTCAAAAGCACAGAACCTTTCTAAGGTTTTCCTTATTTCTGCTCCACAATGGCATGTAAAAAGATGTAGGCATTGTTACAATCTAAAGTACCCCTGGGTTCTCATCCATCATCAGTTGCTTTATTCAAAGTGCATGAGAATTAAAAAAACGCAAACTATCAAATTCTTCGCTGAATTATTGTATGTCACTGTCATCACAAAGTACATTACATGAAGTGAATGGGTTTTTTAAATTTTATTTGGCTACTGGAGCTTTTTCAGCAAGTCAAGATATAACACCAGGTTATCTGCTCATATAAAGCTCCTTATAGCTTTTCAAATGTCAGGTATGTGAATCTTCTGCACTGCCAAATTAATTAGAGTTGGACAAAACTAGCCTAAAAAATTAGTAATAACTGGATAAATCATAGCCAGAGAGAAATAAAGCTCTATATTAGTCATTCAGATTTGCTGTACAGATGAAAAAATGTAGTTTGGCAGTTATTAACAAATGCTGATACTTTACTGGCCATCACTACATCTTCAACAAATTTGTCATGAGTAATAAAATGTCTACTTTAGTCCTATGTGGTGCAATAAAGGTAACATAGATATATAGGCATATAATATTCCACTGCTTAGGACAGAGTCTACACATGATGCATTTTTGCAAATGTGCCTCAGTCCACACACAGAGCAAACAGATGTGATGTTCTTCTATATTATCCATTGGAAAAAGTTGCAGAGCTATGTGATTTCACACACTAGGCTTGCCTTTTTCAACATTAACTTGTTTCCACTTAAACTTAGTCTAAGCCTTTGGGGTCTTGAAACACTGGAGTCTTGTGAAGACTGAAAAGGATGCTATCAACAAGGGGAAAAAAGAATTTTTATTTTTTTTTAGTAAAAGGTAATATTTTTCTTTCCTAGAATTGCAGTGCAGTGAAAGCCAGCAGATAATATTAAAAGGACAAGCGACAGACTTTACACCTCATCGTATAATTTTAAAATGGAACCTGCTCTTCCCCAAACACAAGCATATGCATGTTCACACATCAGTATTTTAAATTATTTATAATACATCTCCTATTCCCAGGAAGTTGTCCAAAAAAACCCTCAAGCATTCACTTAAACAAAAGTAAATCTGATGTCTAATGACAGGTTTACAGTGCAGGAAGGTGGCAAGTTCTCTTTTATACATTGTTGGTGGACACACCAAATGACTTCTGGTCACAGAAGGTTTAAGAGGTTTTTTTTACAAAATTCTAGGCATTCTAGGCACACTCAGGATTTCACTTGACTGTATAGATTTTTATTTTCTTTTATGAAATCATCACATTTATAACTGTTCAAAAACTCTTCAAAACATTTAGCTTTTTCTCTTCAACTTAAATGAAATGCATGCACTACATGACATGGCAGGAAAAGAATCAAGCCCAAAGAAGTATAAGAAGTCTGTAGTTAAATCAGCAGAAGTACAAGAGTAAAAAATAAAATTATAGTCCTCCAGGCTCCCATCTCTGGGCTATAAAATTGTTATTCCCCCCAATAATGAAATGATATGGAGGACTTCAAAGAGAATAGGAAAAAGCAAGTCACATTTGGCCTTCTGTGTAGCCTAAGTTATGCTTCTGATTTGCTGTACGGATAACCCTGCTTTTGTGTCTGACTATTGTGATAGGGCATGTCTACTGTATTTTTTCCTCAGCTGATGTTGCTTTAAAAAGATAGTTATCAAGATAGTTGAATTCCAGATGGTTTCTGAAATACTGTCTTTTACAGGAGACCATCAGAGAACTACCCAGTAAAATTCCAAAGACAAAAGGAGATTACTTGCTCAATTTGTACATTGCTTGCCACAAGGTGTGGTGGACACTAAACTGATGCGTGAATTCCAGGGGACTCTAAAAAGTCCATAAAATAGAAATCTATCATGGACTTTTACTTACAAAAGGCAACTCTGCCCAGAAAATCCCTACAGCAATAGGTTGGGAGAGTATTTTTGGGAAAAGCATCACTATACCCTTGTTGTGTACAGTACTCGTCCCTATTTAGTCAGGGTTGGAGGCAGTACCATGTTATTCCTGTGGTCCAACATTGTGCTAAGGGAGAAGATTCTTTGAAGAACAGATCTGAGAATAAACATAGCAAGGAAATGCAGGAAAGACCTGAGCTGCTCTCCACAGAGCTTAGAAGTCTGTGGGGGCTAGGACAGAGCAAGCAAAAATGGGCTCAGCAGAATTTGTATGAAAAACTCCCACTCATTAAGAGTGTAGAAAAAATGATAAAAGGCTGCATAAAAGATTTTAAGTTAATTTTATTAAACCTGACTGTAGTGGATGGGAGAGCTATCAAGGTGTCTGACAAACCTGGGAAGTTAAATGGATGCTACAATGCTTGCACACAGAAGGGAGGAACATTACCTGTAACACACAAACAAGAGAAACGTCTGGAGAAATCAAAGCTGAGGGGAGACCTTATTGCTCTCTACAACTACCTGAAAGGAGGTTGAGTACTGTTCTCCCAAGTAACAAGTGATAGGACAAGAGGAAAGGGCCTCAGGTTGTGCCAGGGGAGATTTAGATTGGATATTAGGAATTTTTTTTTCACTGAAAGGGTTGTAAAGCATTGGAACAGGCTGCCCAGAGAAGTAGTTGAGTCACCATCCCTGGAGGTATTTAAAAGATGTGTAGATGTCGTGCTTAGGGACATGGTTTAGTGGTTGGACTTGGCAGTGCTAGGTTAATAGTTGGATCTGAAGATCTTAAAGGTCTTTTCCAACCAAAACCATTTTATGATTCTATGATTCTAAGAACCTTTAACAATATCATAATAACACACAAGAAGCTGTAAAAAATTAAACAATGCTGGATAGTAACATTAGAAAATCCATCAGACTAGGCTTTTATACTGACACATGCACTTAGAGAAAAGGTTCCACTGTAGAAAGATGTCCTATCATTATTTTCCTTACATATTGTATGCGTTGTATATTGCTCTCAGTGTGCTTATACAGGCCCAGTACACAATGACTGATAAATATAATAAGCAGTAATGAGTGCTTCTCCCTCTTCTTCAGTCCGACAGTATAGCTGTAATCATTTTGGTAATGATTACAGCACCAGCCCTTTTATGCTTCAGAAAGGGTGAAGTGGTAGGCTTTGATGACAAGACATGAATCCGTGATAGTTGGGGAAAAGTAAAATTGAAAATTGCAAAAGCATATTAAAGTAGATTATGTTGTGAATAAATTTGTTTAGCCACAACATGAGCTGGATGCTAAATTTGTTATATAAAGCTAAATTTGAGTGCAGGTTGATTCAGTCGATTCACTGTTTGTTAAAATTGACTCCAGTGTGAAAGTTTCTCTTTAAACATATCGGTGGTTTGGAACACACATAAAAAGCTTGGATTAGACTGCCTTCACTGGCTAATCAAACAATGGAAGAGTAAAAAAGTATTGGTCCAAAGCAATAAGCTGCACTGACCTTATCTGGAGACCTTTTAAATTCAAAGGAAAAAGTCAGGGGTGACTATCACAGTAAGCAGCTCTGTTTAAGAAGTAGTTTCAACCATACTGAGAAATAATTAGAGATAGAACAACGACTTTACAGATCTCATAAGCACACAGAAATGAAAAGAGATCACAGAGATGAAAGTGTAAAATTGCCCTGCCTTAGATCTTCAGGCAGTCACACTAGCAGTTGAAAATATCAGCTCATCTGTAAGATTTGCTTTCTTTAGATATAGCAGAAAGCATCAAAAAACAAGTCAAAGCTATTGACCCACATTAAAAGCTAATTTTAGGAGATATTAGCATGAGTCAGATTCAGGGGTACAAGTACAAGCAACAGAATAGAGCTTTCACAAATTTCACACATTTAAGAGGAGAGAAATAAAAATCATTTCAATAAGCACCTAAGAACTCTGCTATTACGCTGAAAACTCTTGACAGATAAAGAATAAAATTAGAAAGATCGATAAGTCTGAAGAAATTACATGACGAAGATCAGCAGATCTGAAAAACACACACAAACTCCCTATACTTCTGAACACAGATGAGGTTATTTCTCCTTTTTTGCACTACTGGTAGTTCATTGAACAGGTTGAAAAGAACAGTGTCATGGTGCTAAGGAAGCACATTTTTTCCTGGCAAGCAAACTGTAAGTGCAGGTCTTTGCTACCATTTAAGATGTAATGGGAACATATTGCAAGTACATACAACTAGACTTAAAGCAGATTCATCTGGGCACTACAGAAAGCAAAAATTCATAGACTCAAGTACAACTGTCAACAAATTCCTCTCAGAAAATGCTTAGGCAACCAAACTGTGACAAGATTCATGATATGCTAAGGGAGATGAAACCCCCCTCCAGGAATTTGGAGATTTGTTTTAAGATGATGATATTCCTTTTTAAATAGAATCACACAATGCAGTAGCTCCACAGACACCTGAAAAAACAGATCAGTTAGATAAAAGAAGGTATATTTGCCAAACAGGACAGCATTTGATGAAAATTTCAGTCATAATGTGAATACATAGCTAGACCTACCTATCTACTGCCTCCAGTCCTCAGTTAGCTTTTCTTTTCAGCTGAAGCACAATGATGGAAGAGATGGAAAGTTCTGGTTTTAGGGACGATGAGCTGTCCGCATACTAAATAATCATGGAATCATAGAATGGTTTGGGTTGGAAGGGACCTCAGAGATTATATAGTTCCAAAACCCCTGCCATAGGCAGGGACACCCTCCACTAGACCACGTTGCCCAAAGCCTCATCCAACCTGGCCTTAAACACTTCCAGGGATGGGGCATCCACAACCTCTCTGGGCAACCTGTTCCAGTACCTCACCACCCAGTAAACTATTTCTTCCTAACATCTAAGTTAAATCTACTCTCTTTTATTTTAAACCCATTAACCATTGTCCTATCACTACAATCCTTGATAAAGGGTCCCTCTCCAGCTTTCCTGTAGGCCCCTTTTGGTACTGGAAGGCTGCTATAAGATATCCCCTGGGACTTCTCTTCTCCAGGCTGAACAACCCCAGCCCTCTCAGCCTGGCCTCATAGGAGAGGTGCTCTAGCCCTCTGATCAGCTTCGTGGCCCTCCTCTGGACTCGCTTCGACAGCTCCATGTCTCTCTTGTACTGGGGCCCCCAGAGTTGAACGCAGTACTCCAGGTGGAGTCTCACAAGAGCAGAATAGAGGGGCAGAATCACCTCCCTCGACCTGCTGGTCACGCTTCTTTTGATGCAGCCCAGGACACGGTGGGCTTTCTGGGCTGCAAGTGCACACTGCCAGCTCATGTTGAGCTTCTCATCAATCAATACCCCCAAGTCCTTCTCCTCAGGGCTGCTCTCAATCCATTCCCCACCCAGCCTCTAGCTGCACTTGGGATTGCGCCAACCCACGTGCAGGACCTTGCACTTGGCCTTGTTGAACTTCATGCGGTTTGCACAGGCCCACCTCTCCAGCCTGTCAAGGTCCCTCTGGGTGGCATCCCTTCCCTCCAGCGTATCGACTGCACCACACAGCTTGATGACACCATCGGCGAACAGTCCCACTGTCCATGTCACCGACAAAGATGTTAAAGAGTGCTGGTCCCAATACCAACTCCTGAGGAACGCCTCTTGTCACTGGTCTCCATTTGGATATCAAACTGTTGACCACAACTCTTTGAGTGCAACCATCCAGCCAATTCCTTATCCACTGAGTGGTCTATCCATCAAATCCATGTCTCTCCAATTTAGAGACAAGGATGTCATGCGGGACAGTGTCAAATGCTTTGCACAAGTCCAGGTAGATGATGTCTGTCACTCTTCCCTTATCCACCAATGCTGTAACCTCATGGTAGAAAGCCACCAAATTTGTCAGACATGATTTGCCCTTAGTGAAGCCGTGTTGGCTGTCACCAATCACCTCCTTATTTTCCATGTGCCTGAACACAGTTTCCAGGAGGATCTGCTCCATGAACTTGCCGGGCACAGAGGTGAGACTGACCAGCCCATAGTTCTCCAGGTCTTCCTTTTCTCCGTTTTTAAAAATGGGGTTTATGTTTCCCTTTTTCCAGTCAGTGGGAACTTCACTGGACTGCCACGACTTCTCAAATATGATGGAGGGTGGCTTAGCCACTTCATCCACCATTTCCCTCAGGACCTGGTGCATCTCATCAGATCCCATGGACTTGTGCACCTTCAGGTTCCTTAGATGGTCTCCAACTTGATCTTCTCCTGCAGTGGGAAGTTCTTCATTCTCCCAGTCCCTGCCTTTGCCTTCTGTGACCTGGGCAGTGTGGCTAGAGACCTTGCTGGTGAAGACTGAAGCAAAAAAGTCATTGAGTACCTCAGCCATCTCCATATTATGGGTAGCCAGGTCTCCCATTTAATTCTGGAAGGGGCCCGCATTTTCCCTTGTCTTCCTTTTATCACTGACATACCTACAGAAACTTTTCTTGTTGCCCTTGACATCCCTCGCCAGATTTAATTCTGTCAGGGCTTTAGCTTTCCTAACCTGATCCCTGGCTGCTCTGACAATTGCTCTGTATTCCTCCCAGGCTACCTGCCCTTGTTTCCAGCCTCTATAGGCTTCCTTTTTTTTTTTGTTTGACTTTGCCCAGGAGCTCCTTGTTCATCCATGGGGGCCTCCAGGCATTTTGCCTGACTTTTTCTTTGTTGAGATGCATCGCTCCTGAGCTTAGAGGAGGTGATCCCTGAATAGTAACCAGCTGTCTTGAGCCCCTCTTCCCTCCAGGGCTTTCACCCATGGTAATCTACCAAGCAGGTCCCTGAAGAGGCCAAAGTCTGCTCTCCTGAAGTCCAGGGTAGTGAGCTTGCTCTGCACCCTCCTTGCTGCCCAGAGGATCTTGAACTCCACCATTTCGTGGTCACTGCAGCCAAGGCTGCCCTTGAGCTTGAGCTTCATGTTCCCCACCAGCCCCTCCTTGTTTGTAAGAAGAAGGTCCAGCATGGCACCTCTCCTCATTGACTCCTCTATCACTTGGAGGAGGAAGTTAACATCAGTGCATTCCAGGAACTTCCTGGATTGCTTGTGCCCTGCTGTGTTGCCCCTCCAACAGATATCGGGGTGATCGAAGTTCCCCGTAAGAACCAGGGCTTGTGAACGTGAGGCTGCCTACAGAAGGCCTCATCCACTCAATCTTCCTGGTCAGAAGGCCTGTAGCAGACCCCCACTATAATGTCCCCTGTCCCTGCGCTCCTTTTAATCGTGACTCACAAGCTCTCGGTTGACTCCTCAGCCATCCCCAAGCAGAGCTCCATGCACTCCAGCTGGTCACTGACATTGAGGGCAACATTCCCTCCTTTGCTCCCCTGCCTGTCCTTCCATTCCAAGACTCCAGTCGTAGCAGCCATCCCACCACATCTCTGTGATGCCAGTGAGATCACAGCCCTTCAGACATGCACACATCTCTGACTCCTCTTGTTTAATCCCCATGCTATGTGTGTTTGCAGAGAGACATTTCAGTGGCTGGAGTGGCTGGAATTCCTTTGATGTACTTTACTGGTGTTTCCCTGTTGGTTCCTATTACCTCAGGAGCCCCTGGCTCATCTCCGCTAGATTTCAAGTGTGCTGCAGTGTGTCCAGCACATCTCCAAGCAATAGGCTGAGGGCCCTCACTGGCACCCAGTCCCTCCAACCTTGGCATGCCATCCCACAGCTTGTCACAGGCAAGCCTGGTGTTATCTCCCTCCCGCTTCAAGCCTAGTTCAAAGCTCTGTCAATAAGCACTGTAAGATCCTGGGAAAAGACCCTTTTACCCCTTTGAGAAAGGTGAATCCCATCTGATTTCAGTAAGCCTGTGTTCCTTTTCCCATTGTCAAAAACCCAAAACTGGCAGTGACACCAGCCATGGAGCCATGTAGTAATCCACCGGGTTCATCTGTTCCTCCCAATGTCACTGTACACAACTGGAATGAGGGAGGAAAAAAGAACCTGTGCACCAGATTCCCTCAGTAACTTTCCCAAGACCCTGAAGTCTTTTTTGATCTCTTCTGCACTACATGTTGCAGCTTCATCACCACACACATGGAAAAGCAGTAGTGGGTAGTAGTCCAAGGGCAGTACCAGGTTGGGAATTTTCCTAATGATGTCCTTAACATGGACCCCAGGGAGGCAGCAGATTTCCCTAAGAGCATATTGGACCGTCTGTATCCCTCAGAAGGGAGTCATGTAAAGCTATAACCTGCCTTTTCTTCTTTGTGGAAGTGAAGATACAGGGTGTGGGCCTTTCTGGCCTTGGTGATACCTCTGGTGTAGCTCGACTGTCATCCATGTCCTCCTTTGAGAGGCATTCCACAGCCAGAGCCTCATACCTGTTGTACAGAGGTACCTGGGAAGGCGAGGTGGGCAAGGAGGAGGTTCGCCTGCCACCCTGAGCATGAACTTTCTTCCATTCACTCCTTCCTTTTAAGCTACAGCCTTCTGCCTTGCAAGAGGAGGATACAGGGTCCCCTTCACTTAGGTTTTGTCTGGTGGCTGTCACCGTTTCTGTCTCAGGGACAGCAGAGCATGGCTCCACCAGTCTGTCTCTTTCTCAGCCTCTCTGATGCTCCTTAACCTTTCCACTTCCTCTTGTGGCTCAGCCACCAGCCTGAGCAGATCGTCCACCTGGTCACACATCACACAGCCATTCTCACTACTGCCATAGTGACAGGCTCTGGCACTCCCTGTAGCGTGAGAGCTGGGTGGTTGCACGTTTTTGTGGCAGCTCTGTCTGGGTTGCCATATCCATTCTGGTGAATGCAGAGGTCAGAACTTTCTGCTGGGTGGATACCATAGCTAAACTCCTTCTGAGGGGGTGATGACCACCAATGGACTCATCTCTTAAGTCTGTGGGGTGACTAGGACCTCCTTGCATGCAGTCCCATGCAAACTGATGCACCACACTCCCCAGGCTGCTTTTTATAGGCATGGGTGCTGTTGCTCTGGCAACACCCAGGCTTTGTCAGTGGCTCCTGCAAGAGATGCCAGCTTATAGTGGGTCACTTCTGCTCCCCTGCCATTTCTCTTCCTCAGAAAAATCCCGTGTGCTGCCCTGCTGCAGGTCAGGCGGCACTGGAGCAGCTTCCCTCAGCAACTGACTAAATAACAACACACCAATGCCTACTGAAATAATTTTAAAGTGTTAACTGGGTCAGGACTGAGTTAAAAATTTCTCTGTAACTTTAAATAAAAACAGTGGATATTGATATAAATGTTCAAATGTTTTCAATACATCTGCATGAAGCAGTGAAAAAGCCTTCTTTGTTCTGCAAAGAAAGAAACATCAATTTTAGTTAAAAAATTAAAAATGCTTATTATAATATCCAAAAACATGTGAAATGAACAAAATTGTATTAACAGGATTCGGAAAGTTTTGACTAGCATTTGAACTTATGATACCAACTAACTATAAATAAGTTTTGGAAAGAAGTACATGACTACCTGAATGGTAAATAAATCCCTAATGTCTACACTGACATTCTTCAAAAGGGCTGATCTTCATATATCAAGGAAAAATGCAGCAGTGAGGCATGCTTTCCCAGGTGTCATAGTACTATCATTAATTACTTTTCTTCTTTATATTATATTAATGTCATCACTGTTATTTATTGTCTGTCCAGGCCTGATAGGAAAGACCTATAGAAGAAGAACCTTAAAATTCCCAGGAGAGAAGACAATAGAAGAAAATCTTTACTCCTAGAAAAGTAGAATTAGAATCTGTAAGGCCCTAATAACAAGTGAATGTCGCAAACACCCATCTTGACGTGGACAGGAATGGGCTGATGATGACCAGGGAGTGCTGAACAAGAACGGAGCCTGCGGAGGCAGGATAACGTCTTGTGCGACCACTCCTCTATTCCTGAAACTTGTAGACAAAGACTACCTGTGTCCTGTGCACCATGTGCTTGTCAAAGATCACCACACACTTGGTCAGCCCTGAAGGGGGGGGGGGGCAGCGGTGCAGTGAGACCCCCAGGACCCCCACAACCCACCAACTCATTTCTAGAACATTTCTGAACATTTCTGAGCACATACTGCACCTGCTCAGTGATGACAGACCCCCGCCTATGGGGCGGGCACATTGGGTTATAAAAAGGGAAAACATAAGTTTCTGGTGCACGCCCACCACCTGAAGACTACAACTATGAGCAGAGAACATCACTGGATCCAAGGGTGGTGATATCTTTTCTCTCTCTCTCTCTCTTTCTTTTCCCCTCTATCGCTCTCTTTGTCTCTAACTTAATTTTCAGCACATTAGGGTAATATCCTCATATGTTTTGCTAAATGCTTACCTTTCATAGTTCTGCTAAGTTTTAAGTATTGTTATACCTTTTGCCAAGCCTCTATCTTTTGTAGTTCCACTGACTTTTAAGTAAATTTATGATTGGTTTGAACTTTTTAATTCTCTGTGCAGTATTCAGGAGTAACGACAATTACTTTAGAGGTTCAAACCAATCATAAATTTACTTAAAAGTCAGTGGAACTACAAAAGATAGAGGCTTGGCAAAAGGTATAACAATACTTAAAACACTGACTAACTGCCAGAATATCCATTATACTGATAAGAATCTCAGTACCTCTGAGACTTCAGACTAAACCCTCTAAGCTCCAGTACTAACAAACTAGCCATGGTTCCTAGCTCACAGTGTTATTCCAGATAGCCCACTAACAGTCTGAGCAATTTCAGATCACAGACTAGGAATGCTAGCTTTCTGTTTTTGAGACTGAATCTGATAAACTGTATAACACTCAGATCTAGACTGTCCCATAGCCCCATCCTCTGTGAACGGGAGCTTAAAATGTGACCACACAGCTCCTTACTGCATTCACCAAAAAAAAAAAAAATAAATAAAATTCCAGCTTAGCAATCCCTTTTTCAAACCAGGGTTTGTCTGCACAGTTTCAGGTATCCCTTTGATGACTCTGTTACAATGGAGACCTACATTGCCACTCTGTGATCATGTTTTCTAATGATAATGAGGTTAAAAAATGGTTGTGTCTCTTTTAGAAAGTATCCTGCCCTTTCTTTTGATGTTTGTTTGCTCCCCAGATAGATAAATTTGCTAAAAGAAAATTCTGAAGTCGTCTGAAGTGTATTAAGTTTTCAACCCTAGAAGATTTCTCACTTTGAAAAACAACAAAAATACAGCATTTTTGCTTTCGATCTCTCAGAGATAGATGGCAACAGCCACATAAGATTAAAATCTGCTCCAGCCGATCGGATGTCTTATCTCTGGTGACATTTTTCTGTGATAAATACTCTAATGTTTCCTCTGAGTTCACTGTTATCTTCACGCTATTAACCATAGTCCAGCGTGCTGGTTTGGGCTGGGATAGATTTAATTTTCTTCATAGTAGCTAGTACAGGGCTATGTTTTGGATTTGTGCTGAAAACAGTGTTAATATCACAGGGATGTTTTCATTACCACTGAGCAGTGCTGTCTTGTCCCACTTGGTGGGTTAGGGTGAGGTTAACTTCTTAATTCTCTGTGCAGTATTCAGGAGTAACGACAATTACTTTAGAGGTTCAAACCAATCATAAATTTACTTAAAAGTCAGTGGAACTACAAAAGATAGAGGCTTGGCAAAAGGTATAACAATACTTAAAACTTAGCAGAACTATGAAAGGTAAGCATTTAGCAAAACATATGAGGATATTACCCTAATGTGCTGAAAATTAAGTTAGAGACAAAGAGAGCGATAGAGGGGAAAAGAAAGAGAGAGAGAGAGAGAAAAGATATCACCACCCTTGGATCCAGTGATGTTCTCTGCTCATAGTTGTAGTCTTCAGGTGGTGGGCGTGCACCAGAAACTTATGTTTTCCCTTTTTATAACCCAATGTGCCCGCCCCATAGGCGGGGGTCTGTCATCACTGAGCAGGTGCAGTATGTGCTCAGAAATGTTCAGAAATGTTCTAGAAATGAGTTGGTGGGTTGTGGGGGTCCTGGGGGTCTCACTGCACCGCTGCCCCCCCCCCCCCTTCAGGGCTGACCAAGTGTGTGGTGATCTTTGACAAGCACATGGTGCACAGGACACAGGTAGTCTTTGTCTACAAGTTTCAGGAATAGAGGAGTGGTCGCACAAGACGTTATCCTGCCTCCGCAGGCTCCGTTCTTGTTCAGCACTCCCTGGTCATCATCAGCCCATTCCTGTCCACGTCAAGATGGGTGTTTGCGACATTCACTTGTTATTAGGGCCTTACAAGTGCTTACACAGTGTCAAGGCCTTTTCTGCTTTTCACACTATCTCACCAGCGAATAGGCTGGGGGTGCACAAGGATTTGGGAGGGGACACAGCCAAGATAGCTGACCCCAAATGATGAAAGGAATATTCCACACCATATGATGTCATGCTCACCATATAAAGCCTGGGGAAGAAGGAGGAAGGGTGGATATTCAGGGTGATGGCATTTGTCTTCCTAAGTAATTGTTACGCATGATGGATCCCTGCTTTCCTGGAGATGGTTGAACACCTGCCTGCTGATGGGAAGTCATGAATGAACTCCTTGTTTTGCTTTGCTTGTGTGTGCTGCTTTTGCTTTACCTATTAAACTGTCTTTATCTGAACCCACGAGTTTTTTCACTTTTACTCTCCCAGTTCTCACTCCCATCCCACTGGGGGAGCAGCTGTGTGATGCTTAGTTGCTGGCTGGGGTTAAACCACGAACTTTTCTAAGCTAAAGTGAAATAAAATACAGTATATGTTCAAAGTACTCTTATGACCTGCCCAGAACTAAACATCTGTGAGCTGATGCCATGCCCTCAAAAGTTTGTAGGATTTAGAACTTATTTACTTAAAAGTATAATAAATACCTGGTCTCTTAATTTAAACAAAGTTTCAATATTCATCTAACTGAATCACTGCAGTTAGGGCTTTAATGCAAGACTTATATGAAATCATACATTTAGCAAGACCTAGAAGAAATTAACTCTTCCAGGAAAACAAATTCTAAGATTCAAACACATTGACTATTTCAATGTTTACCTTTTGTTTTGAGAAACTGAATGAAAAAATACTCATTTGTCATAAAAATACACACTTGTCATAAATGTCAAGACTCTTGCTTCTTGACTGGTACTACCTAATTATATTCTAAAACTAATATAATTTTGTACAGGTTATAAAAATTATATTCTACAATTTTATTTACAAAAGATGTAGAAAATAATACAGAAGTTGTGAAATAACCAAACAATAGCTTCATTACTTCATCTCATTTCTCAAAACATCATTGCAAAACAGATGTAAGAAAAAAATAAATAAAACAGAAAGATAAAAATCATCAGTGCCTTCAGGTGTAAAACAAGAATCACAGAGACAGCTTCCTTGAAAGGAAACTTTTAAACAATAGGAAACTGTTTTTCATTACAGAAAGCCAACTTGGTGAACTATTATAATTATCATGTACAACTTGTATGTTGCAAAAAGCTGCAAGTTACTGTGTGGATGGGAGTCCAATGCATCCTTACAGACTTACCAAGAAGAACTCCTTGTTCTTAGGACTTTCACAGATGATAGATCTTATGTCTAACAAAGGTCTCTTACTGTTTAAAAGTCTTTCAAAAGCTAAGAACATAAAAAGAAAGTGCATGTGTTTATGTACACGCACCAAATGAGAATACATAAAATGACCTACTTCTAGGGTCATATATTTACATTAATAACTTAATTCAAAAATACTGTTGTAATAAAGAGTTTTCATGCAATCCAGATGATTATTATGAAGGTATGAATTGAAGAACATAATACACAAAGTGTAAAACATTAAAATAGCAAGACACCAACCAGAAAGGGCAGCAAGGGAACTCGCAGCTGGAACATCTTGAAGAGATTCAAAGAAGTACTGGGTTAGCAGACTTAGAAATTTGCTTCATCTTCATGGATTTTCTTAATTTTTATTTTTCTTCCTCTTTCAAAAAATAGTTTATTCCTCTTTCTTACAACCTTGATCATAAAACATACCTCTTTATTTTTTTTTATTGCACTACTTTTGTTTTAGCATACATCTCAATCAGGTTTGGGTACCCTGAGATGTATTTGAAGAACGCGGAAGCAGGAAGCAGGAAGCTGAAAGCTGTGAACAGCCAGCCTGAACCCTAATATTACCAAACTGCATATCTGAGAGAGATACCTCAGAGTAGATCTTCCTTTCAGAGATATAAGCCACCACTACCTAGTATCCCTAAGGAACAGCCACCAGAAAAAAGCCTCACTTCAGTACAAAAACTTGTAATTATACCAAAAGAGGAAAAATGGTTTGAACTTCCATTTACTTAATAAAAAAACAAGAATGCCACAAACCAACAAACAAAAGACACACACACACCCCCCACTTAAAATTTGAGCAACGGCAAATTTAGAGCCTTATTTTAAAAGATAGAGGTTGCACTCTGTTTTAAGACTGCAATACAATTGCCATGAAATTATGAAATCTGCTCCACATCTGCATATCTAGGCACATCTGCCCACTAAATGCTTGACTTTTGATGCAATTGGGTGAAAATTAGAACCACAGTTTCACTTTTTACTCTCAAAGATGAAATTAAAAAAAGAATCCAACTGCTGTTGAAAGGTGTAAAAGAGATATCTGAAGCTTTTTCTGATGTTTCTTTCTGATGTTATAAAGTAACTAGATACAGACTATTACAGATATAGAATCCTGCCTCGCAAGTATTCACACCTGGCACACCAGAAAGCTATGTACGGTGAGCTTATATGTATAATATATTCAGCTGAGAGGGTTAATTTTCTTCATAGTAACTAGTATGGGGCTATGTTTTAGATTTGTGCTGGAAACAGTGTTGATGATAATACAGAGATGGTTTTGTTATATGGACCTGTTATTGCTGAGCAGGGCTTACACAGAGTCAAGGCCTTTTCTGCTTCTCACACCATCCTGCCAGCAGGATGGCTGGGGGGTGCACAAGAAGCTGGGATGGGACACAGACAGGACAGGTGACCCAACTAGCCAAAGGAAGTATTCCATACCATGTGACATTATGCTTAGTATAAAAGGGAGATAGTTGGGGAGGGGCAGGGTGGTTCTAGGATGTGTGGCTTGGTGACAGTCCGGGTTTGGGATAGGACTGAGTGTGCGATTTGACTTGTACGGTTTTTGGGTGAGAAACTGCATTGTGTATCACCAGTTTTGTGTATTCTGTTGAGTACTGTTGTGGTTCTGGTTTTTTTTTTTCTTTCCCTCTCCCTTTGCTATCCCAGTAAACTGTCCTTATACCAGCCCACGAGCTTTTGCCTTTTCCTTCCCTTTCTCCTTCCCATCCCACCACAGGACAGTCAGGGTGGGAGTAAGCAAACAAGCAAGTGGCTGTGTGGTGCTCAGCTGATGGCTGGGGCTAAACCATGACATATATATATATATATATATATACACACACACACACACACATTTACTTTTTCTTTTTCTAGTTCTCTGTTTCCTTTTCTCATTCCCACTGTAGAAATAGTGATTAATTCTGTTGAAAGAGTGCTTCAGAAGATTTTTATTTCCAAATAATATTAATTTCACCCATTCACATGTACGCTGTCTTATCCACATATTTATAAGCAGCTAAATGTTTATTTCCACCTAGTCTCAACAGAGTTCCCTGAGGTGAGGCAGAGCACAAGAGACACAACCTTTGGAGGCTTCTTCCTATCTCCTGGATTGTCCTTAGGTGGAAGACTGACTGCTGATTTTTCAATGTGCCGTGGGAGGAACCAGGGGAGCCCAGAAGGCTGGCCAGCAGTGCTGGAGTGTGGGGAGAGCCTGCGGGACTTTGTCCCATAGCCTCTGAGGGAGGCACAGGATGTTACCAAATGAACCCTCTTGCCATATGTGCCTGGAGATGTGTACCACAGCCAGAGCAACCTGATGGGGCCCTGGGAAGACACAGACAAGATCTCAGTGACTGGCATGAAGCACTGATGCCAAGCACAAGACAAGAGTTGGGGAGGATAGAGTGGGTATCGGTGTTGTGGTAACCCCAGATGCATGTGCTGGGGCCACAGTGCTGCTGGGGTGAGCACTGTGGCCAAGGCTGGCCCATTGTGCCATCCCCAAGGAATGGACTGTGAAGTCCCTGAGCGATGAGTTCTGATGTCACCAAGGGATGGACTGTGATGACACATCCCTCGCTGCTTGTATCCGGGCAGCGAGTCTCGCCCAGCCGGCTTGCGCCGTCGCTCCAGCTGAGTACACAAGGTTTGGAGTGTTGAGCAAGGCTTTCAGTTGGTGCTGGTGTCGTGCCTGGAGAGTTGTTGACTGCAGCTCCCAGTGTCCATTCCCAGAGCCACTGGAGGATTTTCCCCCGTCCTGCCAGCTTTCAGGCAGCCGGGGCACGCAGCAGGCACGCTCGCATCAGCAGAGGTGAGCTGTACAGGGACACTTCACCCTGGGGAGTGGGGAGGCTTTCCTTCTGGAGGGACCTGGCAATTTCCCCCACCCCTGCCCAGGCCAGCCAATGACCATGGCCTCTCTTCCTTGTCTAGCACGACACCTATTGCTGCAGCGCCAGAGAGAAGGAGCAGCTTGTTGTTGCCAGCTCTCCTCAGCCCACTGCAGCACGTGAAGAGCATGGCCACAGAACTGGACAACCGCTGTCCCATATGCCTGGACAGCTGGGAGGAGGCCAGCTATGTGATGCCATGCTGCCACCGTTTCTGTTTCACCTGCATCCGGCAGTGGGCTGACAGCAAGCCTGAGTGCCCCCTCTGTAAGAGGAGGGTGAGCTCCATTGTGCACTCGGTGCAGGCATACAACAACTTTGAAGAGTATGTCATCAGATCATCTATGGCATCACCAGTTGCTGTCCACCAGGCCGCCCGCAGCCCTTCAGCATCTCCACCACGGGCCGCCGGACAGGTGCCCAGGGCTCCAGTGGGCAGTCCCCAGGCCGACACCTGGGGCACCCTTTTCTGGGACCACCCAGCTCTCCTTGAGCCCCTGCTGCCCTGGCTGCATCAGGTGCTGAGGCTGATCTTTGAGGATGACCATCTGCAGGCAGCCGTCGTGGAGGACATCATCATGTCCAGCTTGGTCCTCTTTGGACTGGACAAAGATGTCCTGGTCCGGCTGCTGGGGCCCTTCCTTCATAACCGCACAGCGACATTTGTGCATGATCTCATTGGTGCTGTTGTGCGACTGTGCGGCGGGGAGGCCCACCATCTGCTGTGCCTGGAGGACGCCCATGCTGCAGGGCGGCGAGAGGGCAGCCCTGCGGCTGCCCTCAGTCCCACTGCCTCCCGAGGAGGGTCTCCCACACCCAGCCCAGCCCCCTCCGGCAGCCCTGCCAGAGACAATGTGGACGAGCTCCTCAGCACCTCCACAGCCACCCTTGGTGGGGATCCTGGCAACACTCTCTCTGCCTCCGTTCCCATCCTGGGGGAGCAAGAAGAGCCCCAGGAGGAGCCAGAGGAGGCTGCGGCAGGTCCCTCGACTTCCAGCCAGGGCAGGGAATGTTCACCTGGGGAGCCACGGCGACCACCAAAGAGGAGGGCCAGCAGCCCTGAGGCCTCTTCACCACCCAACAAGAGGCCACCCCATCGGCAACACTAGAACAACGTCCCAGAAGCTGCTGAAACCAGGGCTGGGCCATCAGCTGGGGCATGTGCCGGCCCCGAGAAGATCAGAGGCCTCTCCTTAGTAGTCTAGATCTAACGATCAGACAAAGAAAATAAAGGCATGAGAGCTATAGGAAAAGTCTCAGTGTTACTAACAATACAGGCGGCATTGCTGTCCCTTTCCCTAGTGCTATGCCTATTGTTTCCCCTCTTTGTCCTTAGAAGAGCACCATGGGGCTTCTCCTTCTGGTCTGGCACAACCTCTTTGCCTTCCTCTGACTATCATGAGACCTGGACCTGTGCTCTTGGCGTGCATCTCTCCCCAGAGCACAGCACCATAGGTCTTGTCCCTCTGCTTTTGCAGGGCCCATTTCCCTTGAGCAAGGTGCCATGGCACCTGGCCTTGTGCTCTTGCAGTGGCCATTTTCCCTGATTCAGATGCCATGGGGGCGGGCCCTATAGACCCAAAGGGCCTCTTTGCACTGATCTGAGCACCACTGAGTTGGATTGTCTGGTCTTGCTGGGTCCTCTTTCTCCTCATTTGAGTGCTATGGGACTTGGTCCTCTGCTCTTTCCCTTGAGCAGGGCACCATGGCACCTGGCCCTGTGCTCTTGCAGGGTCCTTCTCCTCATTTGATTATCCCACTGTATTCAGCAGGAGGTGCAGCCTCACTTTGAGTGTTGCATGCAGTTCTGGGCCCCACCATTTAAGAAGGATGTGAAGGTCCTTAAATATGTCCAGAGGAGGGCAACAGAGCTGGTAGAAGGGCTGAAAAACATGCCCTGTGAGGAGCAGCTAAGGACTTTGGATTTGTCTAGTTTGGAGAAAAGGAGGGTGAATTGAGGGGTGACTTCATTGCTCTCTACAGCTTCCTGAGGAGGGAAAGTGGAGAGGGAGGTGCTGATCTCTTCCCTCTGGTATCCAGTCACAGAACACCTGTGAATGGCTCAAAGCTGTATCAAGGGAGGTTCAGACTTGACATTAGGAGACATTTCTTTACCAAGAGGGTGGTCAAACACTGGAACAGGCTTCCTAGAGAAGTGGTCAATGCCCCATGCCTTTCAGTGTTTAAGAGGCATTTGGACAATGCCATCAATAATATTTCTTTAACTTTTGGTCAGCCCTGAGGTTGTCAGGCAGTTGGACTTGATGATCATTGTAGGTCCCTTCCACCTAAAATGTTCTGTTCTATTTGCCTCCACTGTCCCTTTCTACAGGATTTTTTTTGCATTTTTTTAATTTTATTTTTACATTGTGCTTTTAGTTTTATGCTTTTAGCTATGCATAGTTCCATTCCACTATAAATAAAACACCGAGAAGCCTATTTGAACTGTATGTTATGAATTGTTGGGGTTTTTTTTTGTTAAAGTGAGTCTTCTATCCTGAGAAAATGAAAATACAATTTTTCTAGTAAGTGTATAGATAATACCTGTGCATGTTTGATTAATTTTGATGACTTTTACTTTCTTTGACTATGTGTCCTGGTTTCAACTGGGTCAGAATTAATTTCTTCCTAGTAGCCAGTATATAGTGTTCACACAGTTCTGTGTTTTGGATTTAGGATGAGAATAATGTTGATAACACACTGATGCTTTGGTTGTTGCTAGGCAATTTTTACATCAAGTCAAGGACTTTTCAGCTTCTCATACTGCCCTGCCAGGGAGGAGGCTGGGGGGGTGCACAAGAAGCTGGGAGAGGACACAGACAGGGCAGCTGACCCAAACTGGCCAAAGGGATACTCCATACCATATGACATCTGCTCAGTATATAACATGGTGGAAACTGGCCGGGGACTGGACCGTAGCTTAGAAACTAGGTGGGCACTGGTGGTCTGCAGATATTGAGGAACTGTGCTGTGCATCACTTGTTTTGTATACTCTTTTATCATTTTTATTATTGTTGTTGTTGTTATCATTGCTGCTATTGGCATTATTATTATCTTCCTTTTCCGTCATATTCAACTGTCTTTATCTCAACCACAAGTTTTACCTTTTTTTTTCTGATTTTCTCCCCCCATCCCACTGGGTTAAACCACAACACTATGGAATGATAGCAATAATATCAGTTAATTTACATATTTTAATGTGAAAATTGCATAAAATTTTAAAGATAAATGGGAGAAAAGGACAGTCAATAAAGTAGGGCTAGAGACACTCATCTTTTTTTTTTATATTATGAAATAAACTTCATGTAATTACAAACCAGGTCAGACTACTTTCCATCACTGCTAAATATTCAAAACTGAATCACAGATGATTATCATATCTCAGAATTTGGATCCAAGACAGAATGATAGAGTGACTGAGGTTGGCAGAGACCTCTGGACATTGTGTACTCCAACTCCCTGCTCAAGCAGGGTCACCTACAACAGGTTTCCCAGGACCTTCTCTAGTCATGCTTTGAATATCTCTGCAAATGGGACACTCAACAACCTCTCTGGGCAACCTGTTCTAGTGTTTGACCACCTTCACGAAAAAAAAATTAAAAAAAATTATGTTTAAATGGAATTTTCATTGTTAAATGGGATAGCCTGTATTTCACTGTCTCCTTTACCCACTATCAGGTATGTCTACATGTTGAGAAGTTCCCCCCTGAGCCTCTCTTCTCCAGGCTGAACAGTCCTTGCTCTCATCCTCTCCCCATATAACAGATGCTTCACAGACCTTTGATCATCTTCATTGCCCTTTACCGGACTTGCTCCAGTATATCTACATTTTTCTCGTACATGGCAGCCCAGACCTGGATGCAGTATCTAGATGTGTCTCACCAGGGCTGAGTAGAGGGGAAGGATCACCTCCCTTGAACTGCTTGCAATACCCCTCAAAATGCACAGAATCATAGAATATCTCAAGTTGGAAGGGACCCATAAGGATTATCAAGTCCAACCCCCTGCTCCTCACAGGACTACCTAAAACTAAACAATATGACTAAGAGCATCATCCAGACATTCCCTGAACACAGAAGTGCCCAAAACTGCACACTGTACTCGAGGTGGGCCATGCCAGTGCAGTGTAGGGTGACACAATCACCTCCCTGAACTGGGTAGCTATGTTGTGCTTGATGCACCCCAGGACACAGTTGGCTGTTTTGGCTGCCAGGGCACACTATTGACTCATATTCAACTTGCCATCAACCCAAACCCCCAGATCTCTTTCCACAGGGCTGCTCTCCAGCCTCTCATCCCCCAGTTTGTATGTTTAACCAGGATTACCCCATCCCAGGTGCAGAATCTGGCACTTGGTCTTGTTAAAGTGGGCTGCAATGCAGGCCAAGATATCCTCTGCCTTCTTTTCTGCAAGGGCTCATTGCTAGTTCCTGTTGACCTTCTACACCAGGAACTCCAGGGTCTTTTTTGCAAAGCCACTTTCCAGCCAGTTGCCCCCCATCATACACTGCTGTCTGGGGTTGTTCCTCTCCAGGTACAAACCTTGGTATTTCCCTTCATTGACCATCATGAAGTCCCTCTTTGCCTGTTTCTCTAGCTTGTCCAGGTCCAGCACAATCATGTTGTGTATCAGCCATCCCTCTCAGATTTTTGTCATCTGCAGACTTGCTGACAGCACACTCTATCCCACACCCAGGTCATACAATATTCTTGCAAGTGTAAAATTGCCCTTTTTCTGAATATCATTCTTCCTGGTTTTTTCCACCTTAGTACAAGTGGTGCAGAGTTCATAAATTAACACAATATCTCAAGTGTCCCTTGCATATATTGTAATTCTTCCAGTGATTATTAGTGAGACAAAACCACACCTTTAAAACTCGTTAATCTATGTCTCATCTAAACTTGAAGAAAATTCTTGTTGCTGTAAAACTTCATCTTTCTTTTAGGAATTAATTTTATGCAAAGAACACAGTTTGACAAGCAGCATAATTGCACATGTTTCTGGGCACTTAGAATGTTACTTTTTCGGGGGGGGGGGGGGGGGGGGGGGGGGGGGGGGGGGGGGGGGCGGGGGGAGAGCAGATTTCTTACAATATCCAGACATCCTCACAGTCTAGTCATTACTTTCGCCCCTAGTTAGTTTCTTTAAAGCACTGTAATAATTTCAGCAACTGATGAAGTGAATCTCTAGCAGTTGAGAACAACGAATAAAAAGTGCAATGAACCTTTATAACAATGGAAGCTGAAACCTAAAAGATGCAATTCAAAATCTCATGTAAAACAATTCATCAAATTAAAAGCAACATTCTGAAAAATGTCAGCTGCTGCCTTCATACAATGAAATCACTCCTGAAGGAAATAGAGCTGACTTTTATATGGAAACTTGCTTATTTCTCACTTCTGCACTGGAATATTGAAATGAGAACTGCTTTTGTACCTTGTCTGTGTGTCTGCAAGCACTACTTTCTTGAAAATGCAAATAATATGAAGTACTATTGGTGTTAGCACTCCTTAAACTGTGCAATAAGTCAAGCTTTCCTATTCATTAAATCCTCCAACTTTGCAGTTCAGTCTAAATAATGACTGCTTTTGGCTTCTCATTGGAAATACATCACTGTTAAATAGACAAATCGTAATACAGATTTTATACAAGTGTGATTATTTTAGGAATGTAAGCTCTTCTGTTAGAAGCTTCTTTGTACAGGTGGCATTTTTACAACATCCAGACCATCATCAAAGCCTTGTAGAGCTACCAAAATATAGCTAACAATAGTATTAATAAGAATTATAATATGACAGATAGCAGTAATATTCAATAGATATGATAAGGAATGGAAAAGTCATTGCAGAAGGAAAGTATATCAAACTAAACTGAATTTCTGTACAAATACAGAGGATGAGAAGGATCTGGAAACTCTTGATGAATGCTGAATTATCGTACAGGATAATTAACAATAGAAACACTAGACTGCATAGAGGTATTAGAATGATTTAGTCCAATGTATATTTAATACTACAGACTAACTTAGAATAATGTATGCCATTCTGGTCACCTTATTAGAGAGGAACACATAGGTCAATGTAACCAAAATGAGAGTAATATAAAAATACTGAAAGTAGTTGCATAAGACTTTCCAGATTTTGAAAAAGAAAAGGAGAAATTCTCCACCAGAAGACAAACATTTTCAAGCGAACAGAAAGGGCAGGTGATCTACAGGTGTTTTTTTTAAAGGAAAAATATGGCTGCACTGGGCAGGAAAGTAAACAATGGGACAATTACTCTTGAAACTTGGGTTGACTTTTTATGACAGAAAGTGGGACAGGTGTTCTGGAACAGAGAAGGAAACAGCTGGCCCAATAAGAAACAGTTCTTTACTTTGGACTTGGATCTCTGTAATTTAACATTGGACACGTATTATAAGGCTACAGCTAAATTTTAAGGAAAAGCAATAGTATGATGGATGCCATAATACTTTGTACTTGTATATTCTTTTGGGTTATGTTCTTCTGTGGAACACCTGTTTCAAAGACTCTGCTTCTTTTTGTTGCAAGTTAAGTTACTTTCCTCCACTGTTGTTGCAACCACATTGTGCTGTACTCTTCTGAAACACATATTCTGCTTACATGACTACATGGTACAAATGTCCTATTGTTAGTCTCTGCATGCACTTAGATTTCTCTATATGCTTCTTCCCATACTGGAATAAATGATTTCTGAACCTTTGAGTTAGAATCTTCCATCATTACTAGGTTTTCATTCCATCATTGTTCTGAGTACGATCAAAATAAAGCTTTCATTTTGATATAGATAAATGCAGAGTCTCTGATATTAAACATTAGCAAAGAATTTATGGATAAATTCCTGAAGTTAACACAGCAAGCTAATTAAATCACTTTAAGTGTTCAAAATGAATGCTTAGAATACATAAAATGAAATTAATATAAAAATGTTCTCTTATATAAAGCAAGTGTTCATTTTATTTATTTCTTAGAGAAGATACTGAAAGTTAAAATAAAGTTTTACTTCTGTGAAAGTACATGTGATCCTTCTGTCCATTAAAAATGCAGCAATATTTGGTGTGTATACTTTCACTGTTTCCTAAGTTTTCAGAAAACAGCTGGTCTTCAGTAAGGCCTATGGCACTGTCTTCCATAAGATCCTCATAGAGAAGCTGCTGATGTATGGGCTGGATGAGCAGAGACTGAGGTGGACTGACAACTGGCTGAATGGCTGGGCACTGAGGGTGGTGATCAGTGGCCCAAAGTCTAGTTGGAGGCCAGTGACTAGTGGTGTACCCACTAGGTCAATACTGAGTCCAGTCCTGTTTAACATCTTCATTAATGAGCTGTATGATGGGGCAGAGTGTACCCTCAGCAAGTTTGATTATGACACCAACCTGGGAGAAGTAGCTGATACACTAGAAGGTTGTTCTGGCATCCAGAGAGACCTCAATAGGTTGGAGAAGTGGGCTGGCAGCAACCTTATGAAGTTAAACAAGGGAAGTGCAAAGTCTTGGGAAGAACAACCCCATGCACCAATATATGCTGGGGACTTACCCAGCTGGAAAGCAATTTTGCAGAAAAGGATCTTCGAGTCCTGGTGGACACCAGGCTGAATATGAGCCTACAATGTGCCCTTGCTGCAAAGAAGGTGAATGGTATCCTGGGCTGCATTAGACAAAGTTATTGCCAGCAGGTCAATGGAGGTGATCCTTTCCCTCTGCTCAGGACAGGTGAGGCCACACCTGGAGTACCATGTCCAGTTCTGGGCTCCCCAGTACAGGAGAGACATGAACATACTGGAGAGATTTCAGTGAAGGGCCACTAAGATGATGAGGGGACTAGAGCATCTCTCCTATGAGGAAAGGCTGAGAGAGCTGGGACAGTCAGTTCGTGTTTTAGCCTGAAGAGGAGAAGGCTCAAGAGGATCTTAATATATATAAAGACCTGAAGGGAGAGTGCAAAGATGATGGAGCCAGGGTCTTTTCAGCGGTGTCCAGAGGACAGACTGAAACATAGGAAGTTCCAGCTGAACATCAGGGAACACTTTTTCACTGTGTGAGTGACGAAGCACTGGCACAGGATGCACAGGGAGGTTGTGGAGTCTGCCTCCTTAGAGATATTCACTGCCTTTGGCAACTTGTGTCCATATTGAAGCATGAGAGTTGGACCAAGTGACCTCCCTTCCAAACTCAGCCATTCTGTGATTTTGTGATTCTGTAATTTTGTGAGATTCTGTGTGATTCTATGAATGTTTACATAACTGTGGATCTTTCCATGTGAAAAGGGTCTTTTAGGCACTTTTCTAGTCCACTGTTGTGAATGCAGGGGAAATACTATTAGTGATTGCAATGTTTCATTGTCCTTTATAAAATACATTTTAAATAATATGGAAAATGTAATAGTTTCCTAAAGACTAGATTAGCTGGTGAGACCTTAGGACTAGAGAAAGGTAAGACTGGCTTCACTTTAGCAGAAAATACCAAAAGGACCAACAAGGAACATGACTGAAGGGCACTTTGTGGGGCACAGTTTGATTAAAGCTAGTCACATCATGGACTGAGAAAAGCAAAAGGTTTTGTAATAAATCTTACAGAACCTTTTGAAGAGCTAATACAAAGAGTTGGCAGGGTGAAAGCTGAGGAAACTTCAACAAAGCTCTCAATGCACCATTACACACAAAAGACTAATCTACAAGGTTAGCAGATCTAATGTGAAGAAGCAAGCTGTTTGAGTACAAAATTGATTGAGGATTAAAACCAAATGGTCCTGAAGAGTGAAAACACATGAGAATAGATGGGTGAGGGCTAGAAGTGGGCTGTCACAAAGTTGAGAGATGAATTTTATTTGTTTCTTATGCAGAAAAAAAAGAACATTGAGCAAGACAATAAGAAATGTACATAACAGAAAACCAAAAGGAAAACGGAATGAATTCTAAAAATTAGAACAGACCAGAATCTGTTGCAAAACCAACAGATTACACCTAATGCAATTTTATCTGAACAGCAATACAAGCGCACCATGTCAAATATACAGGCACATGTGTGTACACACACTTGTGTAGACATACATAAAATTTTGTGTTACATGTGTTACATTCCTTTTTCTATCATAGGTTTATTTGAAGTGACAGTTGTCACAACTCACCACTGAGTCTGGCTACATTCATTCACAGAGATAGCAAGGGATATATTCTTTTCCTTCCCTCCATTGCACTCTGCGTTCCACAGATCTTTCATCATTACCTTTAAAGTTCTGTACACAGCAAAGATGCTCTCTTCTCCTGTGTCACCAGTGACCTCAGACCTGTTCTAGATTCTGGGTAAGATTCTAAATTTTGTTACCAGGCAAGCAAAGTCATTCCCCTTAATTTACTCAGGCCTTCTGAATGCTTCATATTTGTTTTGGGAACCTCTTGCAAATTGATTCTATGGCAGATGTCATAGGAATGCTGAATAGGTTATGAAGTATTACTACTGTGGTACCAGCAAGTATTTCCTCCAGTTCAAAATGATGCTACCTGAGCCATTATTACCATAAACAACCAATAACTACCCTTATGTAAAGTGTCATGATATAATTGGATCTTTTTTTCCTCACAAATATAAACCCAGAATAGGATCATCCTTTATTGGCCAAGGAACTAGCATCACACACCCTCGATAACAAGGAAGCAAGAACTATGCATGAAATAGACAAGTATTCTTGATTAGTCATTATCTTGCTATTACACCTTAAATGGTTAACCTTTACATACTTGAATTTAAGCAATGAATGTATTATGACAAAGTTCCTGCCATGCCTCCAGTAACTCATTCCCACACATGCTCCCAGAAGTGTCAGTATGGACTATTGTGTTACTTTATGTTGTCCCAACAAAATCACCATTCAGGGGTTCAGTTGTATCTCATATGCATGTGGCAAAACTCCTCTAAACCTCAAGAAGAAAATATGCTGTACTTTTAGAAAAGTCTATGATTTTCTTCCTACGCTAAGTACTCTGATTTTCTTTTATGATTTTACCATATTTCAGCAACACAGCCCAGTTTTGTCATGTAGTTATCCAGCCTCTCATCTTTTTTAGTGCAAACTGGTTGCTTTTTCTTTTCTCTCTCATCTCATAAATAACCTCATATGCAGGCCACAGGAGGTAAAGCCATTAGCCTAAATCAATCCTCGTTAATTAATTTGTTAAAACTTCCTCAGCAAGTTATATGAACAAGGAAAACTTCTAAATCAATAAAGCAATACATTAGATTATTAAACAAGATACTTACATTCAAATGATATTTTGAGCATTGCAATTGCTGAACTGCAAGGATATAGAGAATGCGAAGAGGACTAGTCACCTCACTGGACAAACATGAAGTGGTTTTAAAATTCAGATCTGATTCTTCAGTTTCTTAGTAATGTGAGTCTGCAAGAGAGAACCTTTTCCAGTATGCCTGCCTGATAGATAACCATTGATCTAGTAAGAGGCGAAACTCCCTTTTGGTTTTTTGGATGAGTTAACATATATTTTTCAGTATAAGATGTCTCCAGCAACTGAACCATCATTCATTTTATGCCGAGATTAGCTAAGATGCTTTATATGAATATCTGTTCAGAAGGAATTATTTTAGCTCATTATTAGTTTTCACTGACAGTAGACATAGCAATAGCCACCCTAAGAATGATAATTTTTCTTCTAAAGACATAAGACAATTCAGCACAAAGATAAGATGCAACTTTTCTCTTGGTCTACAAAATTCTATACCTCAGTCTTTGCTTATATTTGCATAGTGTATGAAGGTTGGTACAGGCAGTGCTGATGTACCAAATCACCTACTGTCAGAAACTGTATGGCTGCTCAGTGAAGTTAAGATGACAATTCAAAGATGTTCATGATCCTTATTCTGACTTGCTGGCTTGCACTCCTGCCTTGACCCTTCATCCTGGGGAGATGCCTGACTCACTGGGCTGGAGCTGCCCTCAGCTGACCCTCTGGCCTGCCCTGCTACATGGCTGCCCCATGGGGAGCCCCCACTGGTGCTACTGCCCTTGCCCCAAGGAAGCAGCTGGACCACTTTGCAACCCAATGCAAATGCAATCATCAACACTACAAATATGCTAACTGCTTCTGTCCTGATGTTTAATCTATTTATAAGCCTTTTTACATGTGCTCTTGAGCACATAACCTACTATATTCTTCCAAGTATTAGTTCATTCATCCTCTTCATAAGGATGTCATATCATATGATATGACATACTGTTATTTACAGATATAGATAGAGAAACAAAATTGGGCTAGATCCACAAATTGGAGTTGAGGGCCTATATTTCAAATCCATGTCCTCAAAATTGAGGCTACTCTTGTCTCTTTGAAGGCCAGAGCTTTCCCACACATCTGTGTTTTCACCCACTAACATTCACCTAAATGTTTCCACCTGGCCATCATATCACCCTACTTTCTGATAGTGCTGGAGAGCCCTGTGCCTAAGCCCTACCAGAAATCAAAATGTGTCATTTTCCAGACTCCTGAAAAGCCACTCTAATAATCTCATATCCCTAAAATATCTCTGGAAGATCTGGACAGCTCGCATCTACACAGCCCACAGTGAGGCAGGGTGACAGTGATGCCATACCTGTCCTTTATCCAGTAGTAAAGGACAACTGTGGTATACATTCCAGCTATCCCTAAAGGAACCTAAATTAAAATGTCCCAACTCCCAAAATAATGCCCTAATTAGTTGATTTTCATGTATTTTTGAGTGGGCTTTCTCAAATCTCTCCTAATTTGGCTAATCTCCATGCATGAATAAAAACTAGTCTTTGGGCTATGAACAATACTAAAAATTGAGGATAGCAAATTGAACAAATTCCCTTTGTGGAATTCACACCAAGTGCTTTGTCTATAGCCACTCAGAAAAAAAGCTGTAATTTTTTAAAATAAAATAAGATGTTCTGAATAACGTAGCAGAAAATTCTTTGTCTGGACTTCATTTCTAGTTGCTGGTAGAAGCAATCATCTCATATTTATGAAACTATGTGTGGGTGCTTTCATTCACAGTAGCCTTCATCTTTTATTTGCTTAAGTACCTTTTGTCATATGCTATGAAAGAGATGAAACTAGTTTCATTTGAAGGCAAGTAATTCCTCTGTCTTCCAGATCCCCCACCGAAAGCAATTCCCATGGTAGCAGATGACACCTGTGATATCAAGGTCATTTGCTTGTGCTTAGTTTATTTGGAGATGTTTCCTGTAAGGCAATTATTTTTGTTAATGAATTTTATAAGTAAATTGGATTTCTTCATTATTGGGCCCTTAATTTCAGACACTGTATATATACTCCATGGGGAAGAGTTTCTATAAAAACCTCTTACATGTATTTTACATCACTGAGTCCCTTTCTTCATACTGATGGTTTCTGGTTTATATATAGTGACAAAAGGACTTCTGAATTCCTGGAGCACTATGACTTTAAAAAAAAAAAAATATAAAGAATATGAAAAATTCCTCCTTCCCCCACCCCATGCATTTTTTTTTCTCCCTTGCCTTGTCTGTCTGTCACCTTGTGATTTGATGTTGACCCTACAAAAGCCTTTTAGCTCCTTTGAAACACAAACTGGGAAAAATAAAGCCTAGGAGATTGGCTGGATAGAAGTAAATTGTTTGCAAATTGAAATATAGAAGCTACTTTTCTACACAGAACATTATAATGTTCTCATTTATGGCTGAAAAAGTAATAAAGAAAAGGCATTTTAAATTAAGATAGAATGTTTGTGTTATTAGCTAGTGCTGCTTTACATCTAGTATTGAAGAAAAAATTATATTGTTATAATAAAATTAAAGTAATAATTAGGCTGATATAAATGCTGATGAAAGTGATTTGTACAGCCACTAAGAGATTACTGCGTTAACCTACATAGGTATACCCTGCTCAAAAATTAACATCTAAATTAAGAAAAGGTAAACTGAATCTCTCCTCAGAGGACAGACTTCTGTGCCCCATTGCACCTCATATTGTTCTAGTCCATGGTACAGATAAACTGTTCTGATTTTAATAAGAAAAAGTTAATTACACCTTCTTGATTTCTGCACACGTAAGCTGCTGCTTTACTACATTATATATAGTACTATTGACTGGAGACTTACCTAGCAAAGTTAATAGGCATTAATTGGTCCCTAGTTAGTCTCCATCTGATCTGATTGCCAACAGACTCAAGATTCCCTGTTTTCATCAGTGACATATAGTGCAGTAAGAACACTACTGCAGACACAATCATGCCTGTGTTTGTCAGGGTACATGGAAGTTTTGGTAATCTGTAGTGAAAAATATTCTAGCTCTGTACACAGATATGAGGATCTATAAACTTTACATACATGCTTACTTAGTTATGAAAGAATGAACCAGATTTTATTCATATTTATTTTTAAAATATTTTTTATTTATCTATTTACCTCTACATAAGCAGTATGATTAATTTGGCATGCAAATATAAAAAAATTTCAGATTTACTTAACCTGGTCCTGAAAGAAAACAGAGCCTTCAAAACTGGTCATCTTTCAAGTTATCTGCAACATATTCAAATGCTTTGGTAGACAGATGCACTGTTCCTGGAAAAAAACAAAACTGAATGTAGGAAGGTAGAAGTAGGTTGTCAAACTAGCTAACAGCTCAATCACTTTCCTGCTCAACTTTAATGTGGCAAACAGATTTTGAATCCTTCTCTAATTTAGTATTTTATGTCAGTTTTGATTATCTTTGGACTATAATTTTTTTAAAAGATGATTTTTATTAGAAATCTAATCTTGCTGTTACATTAATCAAAGCAGGTTATATTTCTCGCACTCCCCCTGCCCTCCAATCATAGGTATTTCATGTTTACATTGAGAATTGCCCATTAGCATTGCACAATTTATTAATTTAGTTTTTTACCTTATTTTGATGTAATAAATGCATATCTGCCCATTGCCACTATTATTTCATGCACAAATATATATGAAACCTTCATACATAAAATTTATCTTCCTCTTTGTACAGCTAGGTAATGCTTCCTATTGCTTTACAGTTAATGTCAGGGTCAAAATTGTACTTGAGATACCATTTCCTCTACATGACTTCTGTGTCATATCCTTCAGCTCTTTTCTCCATCTCTCATACAACTGAATAAGAAAAAGACACAAAAGCATTTTTTTTCATACCCAGCTGCTTTACATTCCTCAAAAACAACAAAAAAATTTGCAGCAGAGAATTGCCTCATCTGGTCTTTGCAACAGCAGGACTTATTTAGTAGCTTTCACTTTCAAAACCGACCTCCACTTAGCACCTGTTCTCCATGAACAGCATAAAACGAATGGTCCTGCACCAATGTGGAGAAACATAGCAATTCATCTGTTCTGTGTAGTCAGAAAATTTCCAATACCTCTGTGCCATTCTTACAGTTTTGTCTTTTCAAGATTCTTACGGGGGTTTTGTTATTGTTCTTTTAAAAACACAAGCAAGTGATACATATTTTTTTTTAATTATTTTTATTTCACTGTCAGTGACTACCTGAGAGGGAGCATTTATAAAGCATTTCATTTTGCTGGGCACGCATCATAAACCAGCAGATAACACAGCTGTATAGAAATAAAGCTTGTCTCTCCTTCAACTGTAGAGCACCATAATAGCAATGTCAGATGACCTGTTTACAAGTTTAATTGATGTATTTTCATGAATAGATGGTAGTGGTAACCATAATACTCCTTGTATAATAAAGACATTTAAAAAAAAGATATTTCATGCCAAATCAACAAGGATTTAATCAGATAATATAAATAAACCATTCAGCATACCATATATTAGTTAAAATATTCTGTGAAATGGTATTTGGTGCTTTAGCAAACATTAATAAAACACATTCAGAAAGTAATAAACTTCATTAAAATCTTATTAGATGCAGCATTTAATACCAAGGGAAGATAACTTTCAGACCCATGTCCACTGTAAGTAGATTAGCTGGGTACTAACTGCAGGAAAAGCTCATGCTGATTAAAACCCCCTCACTTCTGTCAAGGGCCTAAGAAGTATTTCTGCTGAAGTCCACCTTTTCACACTTTTATGAGAAGGATGTAGTGAAAAATGGGTCTTCTGAGAAGTCTCTATATTGCTATATGATAAACATAGACTTTCCTGTATGCAGTGTGTACAGGGCAGGTTTTCTAAAAAAAAAAAAAAAGTTCCACCTGCTCTGTTCCTTGCTATCTGTGAATGTATGCTGCATGGCTCCTAAATCAAATTAATTTCAAAAGACATATATACAAAACCTTGAAACAAGGTTTACACCTAGAAGAAAATCTGAATGGATGCAGGAGGGATACAACCTACCTGCCCGTTGAACAGTAATTTTTATTTGTACTCTCTACTGATATTTTGTCTAGAATTCCACCTGTACATACATAGAGTAAAAGTAATCCTCGCATGGATAAAATTGAATGGGATATATGACTTGTAATTTGAAAAAAAAAACCCAAAACTAGTGATCAGCTGGTGTCTGATAAACCGTGTGGATTAGTTTTAAGAAGACGTTAAATCTGTGCTGTGTACCTATTGTACATATCATCTTATGTACATATTACATTCTCTCTGTAACAGAAAGAAGCCTCAGTTCACAAATGCTAGAAGAAGAAAGACAGGGAATTAAGACATTGTTCACATGTATATCTCTGCATTAGAAAATTAGATTAGAAAAATAGTTTCTCTTATTTAACAATACTTTAGCACTGTCATATGAGAATAAATTTTAATTATGAGATTACAGAAGTGCCGGTTGATGCTTTTAAGGCCTAGTATTGTGTCAGGGCAATGAAATGCTGCGAATTTGGATCTGTCTCAGTGACATCAATTCCTTGCAGAGCCTGCTAATGTGTATTCATTGTTCACTTCAACCTGTTTCATGCGGCCAGCTCCCACCACTCCATAAATGCTAAAGTGAGAGGAACTGTAATTTTATCATAGAATCATAGAATGGTTTGGGTTGAAAGGGACCTTAAAGATCATCTAGTTCCAACCCCCCTGCTGTGGGCAGGGACACCCTCCACTAGACCACATTGCCCAAAGCCTCATCCAACCTGACCTTAAACACTTCCAGGGATGGGGCATCCACAACCTCTCTGGGCAACCTGTTCCAGTACCTCACCACCCTCTCAGTAAAGAATTTCTTTCTACCATCTCATCTAAATCAACCCTCCTTCAGCTTAAACCCATTACCCCTTGTCCTGTCACTACACTCCCTGATAAACAGTCCCTCCCCATCTTTCCTGTAGGCCCCCTTCAGATACTGGAAAGCCGCAATTAGATCTCCCCAGAGCTGCCTTTTCTCCGGGCTGAACAATCCCAACTATCTCAGCCTGTCCTCATAGGAAAGGTGCTCCAGCCCTCTGATCAGCCTCATGGCCCTCCTCTGGACTCTCTCCAACAGCTCCATGTCTCTCTTGTACTGGGGCCTGCAGAGCTGGATGCAGTACTCCAGGTGGGGTCTCACAAGAGCAGAATAGAGGGGCAGAATCACCTCCCTTGACCTGCTGGTCACACTTCTTTTGATGCAGCCCAGGACACGGTGGGCTTTCTGGGCTGCAAGCGCACACTGCCAGCTCATGTTGAGCTTCTCATCAATCAATACCCCCAAGTCCTTCTCCTCGGGGCTGCTTTCAATCCATTCCTCGCCCAGCCTCTAGTCGTGCTTGGGATTGCGCCAACCCACGTGCAGGACCTTGCACTTGGCCTTGTTGAACTTCATGCGGTTTGCACAGGCCCACCTCTCCAGCCTGTCAAGGTCCCTCTGGGTGGCATCCCTTCCCTCCAGCATATCGACTGCACCACACAGCTTGGTGTCATTGGCAAACTTGCTGAGGGTGCACTCGATCCCATTGTCCGTGTCGCCGACAAAGATGTTAAACAGTGCCAGTCCCAGTATCGACCCCTGAGGAACACCACTCGTCACTGTTCTCCACTTGGACATTGAGCCATTGATCACAACTCTCTGAGTGTGACCATCCAGCCAATACTTTATCCACCGAGTGGTCCATCCATCAAATCCATGTCTCTCCAATTTAGAGACAAGGATGTCGTGCAGGACAGTGTCAAATGCCTTGCACAAGTCCAGGTAGGTGACATCAGCTGCCCTTCCCTTCCACCGACGCTGTAACCCCATCACAGAAGGCCACCAAGTTTGTCAGGCACGATTTACCCCTAGTGAAGCCATGTTGGCTGTCACCAATCACCTCCTTATTTTCCATGTGCCTGAGCATAGTCTCCAGGAGGGTCTGCTCCATGATCTTGCCGGGCACGGAGGTGAGACTGGCCAGCCTGTAGCTCCCTGGGTCTTCCTTTTTACCCTTCTTGAAAATGGGGGTTATGTTCCCCCTCTTCCAGTCAGCGGGAACTTCGCCAGACTGCCAGGACTTCTCAAATATGATGGAGAGTGGCCTGGCCACTTCAGCTGCCTGTTCCCGCAAGACCCGTGGATGCAACTCATCAGGTCCCATGGACTTGTGCACCTTCAAGTTCCTTAGATATTCTCGAACCTGATCTGCTCCTACAGTTGGCAGTTCTGCATTCTCCCAGTCCCAATTTTGACTGCCTCGAAGGAATTTGTGCAAAGTAAGAAAACTGACAGCCTTCCTCTTCACATAAGGTACAGACAAGTCATAATCTAGTCCCATTACCTGGTAGGAAAATTTACACCATTCCCCTTGTACAGACACAGTGTTTTTTAATAAATTTGCACAAATGCAAATTCAAATTAGGACACATCTTGGTGTGGAAGTGCAGCCACTCTTTCCTACATAACCAAATCTGAGGGCATTTAGGGCATTGCTGCTTTGTAGAAAGAATACTGCCATCTTTGGGTGGTGTGACAGATGCCCTCACTCTGACTGAGCGAGCGCAACTTTGGTTCAGGCATCACTGGCCAGGAACTGTGCCTGAGATCAGCCCTGCAGTGCAAACCATGAGAACTGTACTAGGCTATATCTTCTCAGGAACTAAGGAATCTAGGCCATTTCTTATCAATAGCTATACAGTAGCAGCCTGAACTGTGACTAGACAAAACTTAACCTGCACAAAATTACAGCTGCACACTTGCACATACACCAAAGGGGGGCTATGAGTCAATCACTTTATTCTATAAGTACTTGTAGTCCCCCCTGAGCCCATAGAGCTGTACTGTATGGCAGCAGCCTGCATGGCAGTGATCGCTGCCCCTGAGCAGGGATGCCTCTCAAGGTTACTCCTGGAGGCTGAGAGATCCCTTACCCAGCATCTGATACTTATAGCAAGGTAAGCAACATTCTACATTAGGCCTAAAAGTATATTGTATGCTAGTGACATTTATATATCCAGCTATAGCTTAATTATTAGAAGTGTAGAAAGTAGTAGAGTATTTGATCACCGCCTATTTATTCCTTAGTTATTGTTAAATCATTGTTAAATCACTGTTTAATTACCAAGTCATTATTGCTTAATCAACATTCAATTATCATTTACTTATCATTCAATCATCAAATAATTGTTATATGATAATTCTTTAATCATTAATAAAACCTTTCAGTTAACCCTATAACAATGACTTCTCTTAACAATTCACCTGTGACAAATGATATCAACAACTTTCCCAGGGAGGATAGGCTGTAAAATGGAAAATAAGGTGCTTGGTACCGCAACTAGTACCAGCTACCCTGGTCACCAGGACAGTCTCTTCTGAGTCTGTGCAAGGCTGTGTTCTTCTGTGACTGCTGTTCACAGAAAGACAGGTAACTGGCCCTGATGCAACCATAAACTACGAAACAAGTTTTTATCGAAATGTGTAAAGACAGAATGAGATGAAAGGACAGTGAGGAGGACAAAACTCTTTCTTTATACCATCATTTGATTAAAAAGCATTTTCCCAAGGGTGATTCAGGAATCTTTTGAGTATTTTGAAATTACCTGTAATAGAAAGCAACAGGAGAATTATAATACAACAGTGATGATGATGATGATTAGTATACAGAATATAGCAAACAACCTTAAGAAAGCGGACACAAGTACAGATCACCAAATCCAAAGTAATGCAGAGCTTTTTCTAAAATCCTTCCCATTTTTTCTATAGTAATAGAAAGAGATCCGTTCCCTAGTTTTCTTGTTTTTAAAACTAGATATAAATTCACTTCTACAAACAAATGGCTCAACAGATATTCAGAATATTGGGAATAAATAAATGTTAGATTGTACTAGTATATGGATTCCCTATTACTTTCATAGTCATAACTGTTTCCCAGATTCTTATACAGTGTATTTGGCTAGTGATATTAATGAATTATTATACTTTCAAATGCCACCATTTATCTTAAAAGAAAAATTTTGCTTATCATTCTCATCTTCAGCAAGGGATGATAGAGACTGTTTTCTAACCTTGAGTCAAATGTTAAAGGTACAAAGATGTAGTCTAGCCACTGCTCTGGCCAACAGACTGAAGACAGAGCTAGAAATCTGCAGAGCTAAGGGACTAAAGAAGTATAGCTTGTGCTATGTAGATTCTGTATTCCAGATTCTGTAGAGGAAAAACAATTACATCCATGGTGCAGTAAGCACAGATAAAGGACTTGAACGTTTACCAATGTATTACAGCTGCATATATGCTGTATATATAGAGAATGATCTTAGGGAAAACTAGTAAAAGTTTTCAAGAGGAAATGGGTAATTTTCTGAAAAATTCTGGAATGACCCAAGCAATATTGTTTGGGATATTTTAATTTGCTTCTGTTTGCTATGTCTTGTGCAGACAAAACAGTGAGTGAAACCACTTTCAAGAGCAGTAACATGGAAGTGGTTGTAGACTGCAAAGAACATTTTTTTTTTTTTGTGAGGGAAGATTTGTGGTTGTGAGGATAAAACAAATCTCTGGTCTGTAAGATGTCACCCACCAAAAAGTTGCAGGTATTTCACAGGCAGCTGATTATAGCACCTGGGGGGTGGGGTGAGAAATCAAACCACAGCAGATACAAAAATAGAATATAATAGGAGCTGGACCATTACTAGATAAAGTCTTTTTTAACCTAATATATTTTTCATTCCAATGATACACAGATGGCTAACAAAAGGTTCAGTCCTAAACTATTTACATAGGTTTAATTACATTAGATTTAATTACATGTTAATTACAGCAGTTAGCTGTTTGAGACTTGGCCCCCTACCTTTTAATAATTAGCACATCGTGATGTCCTACCGAAAAACGCTTCTGGGAGCCTGAAAGAGGCAGAGTTGTGTAAGCAATATCCCCACCTAGCGATGAAACCGTCACCTAACTGGACTGCACCTCATACCGCGTGAGGCAAAACAGGAGCACCTTCTACTCTGTGGGAGGATTAACAACAGCTTATTTAACGTCTGCAGTCTGCAAATATAAAGTGCATACGCTGTAATGTGAGCAAGAGATAAAGAGCTATGTTTGTAAGAGGTGCTGCACTACAAAGACACATGCTGGCAATAATTGGCAATACCATGTTCGGCACTTCTCCTGCAGACTGTGAATTCATGCACACCTGAAAAAGAGGGTGTTAGCTTTGTTCTATGAGGTTTTGAAGTATGTCCTTTCACTTGGCTAAAATGTATGACCATCAAAATTCACATATTACAGTTCTAAGCAGAAAGTTGCCAAAAAATGCCCCAAAAGTTGAGAAGCTATAAATGTTGAGAGATGTAAGGTAATCTCAGAATAGGTAAACAAAAAGATTCCAGGATTATACCTTTGTTTTATTGCACCAGCCTATCCTTGAATATAATGCCTTCAGGCAATATTGTGTCATTTTTGTTCCCAAACAATCTTTAATCACTTCTTCATTTTTAATGTGAACTTTTCAGCTTTTTAAAACAAACTAGTTTTGAACAGATACATCACTGATAATTAAGTAGTGACACAGAATTTTTCAAAATAAAAAAGTCCAGATTTTCATGTTTTAGAAAGTTTATTTACTTAACAAATAATGCAGAAATGGCCAGTTTCCAAGAAAAACTTGAATATTATTTAACTTAATGCATGAAAAGATGATAAAATTAAATCAGATTTTTTTAAAAGTGCTATCCTAAATTTTTATTAACATGTCAGAATTCATCCATTTTGGAATATTGTGAATTTGTTTTCTGAAAAATTGCAATCCCCTAACCTCTTGAGGGTTTCTCCTTTCACCAAGCCTACCCAGAGACTAACCATATACTTAACTACAGACAGAGTATGACCCATATGAAATCCCAAATGTTATTTCTGTTTAGATTGATCCAATGCTGCACTGTGAAACCACATGTATTACTTCTACAAAATCTACTTCTAGGGCTTTCTTCCTTGTTCTTGTCCAGAAGAAATCTCATTTTACCAGCTAAGACAGATCCACGAAGTATCCATATACAGGTCATTTTGGGGGTATCTATTGTCCTGAGAGAGTGGGGAAATTGGTAGGTAATATTTATTTCTATTTTTCATGTAATATTTGAATATGTATATACATAGCCTCCAGCTTAGTGAATGCCTTAGACTTACTGAATGCTTCCATTGTCTGTTGACATTCTACTCTCTGGTGATCCACATTGTTTTAAAATTAATTAGGCTGTGAAATAAGATGTCTTCTATATCTGAGGCAAAAATGCAAAACCTCTTTTGCTCATATATTCTGTATAATATGAAAATGTATCTCACAGCTTCTGTGTGGTGGTTTACCCTCGGCTGGACGCCAAGTGTCCACCAAGTCGCTCTATCACTCCCCTCCTCAACAAGGCAGGGAGGGCAGAAAGGAAGATGGAAAAACAACCCCAAACTCGTGGGTCGAGATAAAGACAGTTTAATGTAGCTAAAGCAAAAAGCAAAAGATTATTCTCTACTTCCCATCAGCCTGCGATGTCCAGCCACTTCCTGGGAAGTAGGGCTTCAGTAAGTGTATTCCTTACTCTGGAAGACAAACATTTAAAAAAAAAAAATGAATGCACCCGCCCTGTTCTCCCCCCAATCTCTCAATTTCTTATTGCTGAGCAGATGTCATATGGTATGGAATATCCCTTTGGTCAGTTTGGGTCAGCTGTCCTGGCTGTGTCCCCTCCCAAGATCTTGCCCACCCCCAGCCTGCTGCTGAGGAGCGAAAAGAAATGGAGAGGCAGCCTTGATGTGTGCTGGCACTACTCAGTAGTAGCCAAAACATGTGTTACCAACATCTTGCTAGCTACCAATACACAGCACCATGAGGGCTGCTGTGGAAAAAATTAACCTCATCTCAGCCAGACCCAATACACACTGCCAGGCAACCCAACTCATTTCTTCCTCAGCTTAAATTGCATGAGTGGATTTTATTCTCAATTTGTTTGAGCATGGATAGAGAAACTGTACATTTTCCCCAACTCTTCAAATGGAGCAAAACATATGCATTATAAAATCAGATACCAACCACAAATATGTTAGTGACTTAAACCAAATATGGTTTAATCAGTTACAATCTTCTAGGTAACTATATTCTTATAGATGAGGAACTCTAACTTCAGACAGCTGCACTTCTGAGAGCTGTGAACTGCACTGTGGAATAGTCATTATTCCATAATATGGACTAGTACTAACTTTGTAAATTGTCCTATCTCTATAGACCAGTACATAGGCAAAAAAGAAAAGATCAAGAACACTGCATGAAAACACTATGTCCTGGTTTCAGCTGAGAGGATTGATTTTCTTCATAGTAGCTAGTGTGGGGATACGTTTTGGATTTGTGCTGGAGACAGCGTTGATAATATAGAGATGTTTTTGTTCTATGGACTTATTGTTGAGCAGTGTTTATGCAGGGCCAAGGCCTTTTCTGCTTCTTGCACTGCCCTGCCAGCGGGACGGCTGGAGGTGGACAAGAAGTTGGGAGGAGACACAGACAGGACAGGTGACCCAAACTGACCAGAGGGATATTCCACACTATATGACATCATGCTCTGTTTATAAGGAGCTTGGGGGAAGGGGGGGGGGGGGGGGGGGGGCGGCAGCATTCGGAGTGATGGCGTTTGTCTTCCTAAGTAACCGTTACGCGTGATGGAGCCCTGCTTTCCTGGAGATGGCTGAACACCTGCCTGCCCACGGGAAGTGGTGAATGAATTCCTTGCTTTGCTTTGCTTGTCTGTGCAGCTTTTGCTTTACCTATTAAACTGTTTTTATCTCAACCCACGAGTTTTCTCACTTTAACTTTTCCAATTCTCTTCCCCATCCCGATGGGGAGGGAGTGAACGAGCGGCTGAGTGATGCTCAGCTGCCGGCTGGGGTAAAACCACGACACACTATTAGTTTTGACATATGTAATTTAGACTAAATTCTTCTTTACAATTAATTAGATAATCTATTTTATTAATGCTCTGCAGACTTGGTACATTCTTTGCTGCCATGTTGTGGGGGTTTATTTGACAATACACTGGAATTACAGTGAAGTAGCAAGCTTCTATTGTTGAGATACAATTACTTTATTTATTGTTACTTGGTAGTCTAAAATGAATAATCAGACTATGACTACACTTAAGATCTCAAGTGAATGTCAGTATCTTCCACAAATTTCAGGCAGAAGCCTGCTTCCTCCTGCCTGTGCCTCTACTCCTCTCCAAAAAGCCATATCACACATCTGTTGCAGACTTCCCAGAAATCTGCCAATTTCAGATTACTTTGAACTGAGGATGAGTGAAAAAGCTTTCATGGTTAATGTCCTGCCAACCACCATGACTCTTATATATCAGTTGGCAGCAGCTGTGGCAGAACAGCATGAGGAGAGATTTAATTCCTGATAGGCCATTTAGGACTTTATGGGTCATAACAAACATCTTAAATTCCATCTGGAGACCATGAGGCAGTCACTGTAAATACCACAGAAATACATCAACACTCCCAGTAAAATACCCTCTTTCATCATCTCAGTAGTAAGTGACTATTATGTACCACACCTGTGTCAGCTCCTGAGAGATTCTAAGGTACAACACCATGAAGAGTACACTTTTGCAGTCTAAGAAAATTAATCCCCCTCCGTGGGGGAAAACAAACAAACAAACAAACAAAACCCCAACAACCAAAAATTCTAAAAAACCATGACATAAAGTAGCACAAATCTGGCTAAAAAAAGTCATAACATGAGAGGTAAACCCGAGAGACAAGTGGTAAAAATGCTGACTTCCATAATGTGATCTTCAGATAATAATGGAGGATCTACGCTGCCACTGATGAATATTACTGAGGGCTGACAAATGCCTCCATCTTTGGTAACTGAATAAGCACCCACTATTGTCCAAGTTTCATCTAGGATGCTACCTTATGTAGCTTGTGAATTGTCACTTTCAAACAGAGTCAAGACAGATAGTTCTGCATCACTGGAGGAAGGAAAGTGTGTTTCTATCATCTGCTGTTAAACATCCTGTGGCAGCTGAAATGAATAGATGTTTGTTATCCAGATCTTAAGACTGGATGCCACCACCTAAAAACTACTGGATGCTGCCTGTGTTGGATCACTTTTGTCTTCTTTATTCCAAAAATGTTCAGTTTAAGTCCTCATGACTCATTCAATACACTCGTGGCTTTTCTGAAACATAGTTGCCTTATTTCAGGTTTTAATGATCATTTTATGATCCTATTGTACCAATATTTGTCTCATTGATCAGTGATCAGTATGGATGAAGTACAAATGGAGGCAAAATCTTTGGATGAAGAAGTTTATGGTATTAATTCTATTTTGTGAGAGAACAATGTCAAATTGTTTATTTAGCGAGTTTAGCAAACTTTAAATTTTTTCTTTTTTTTTTTTTTTTTAAAAGGTTTGGCATGGTCTTAATTCTTTCAGGTGGCTTTTTTAAATGTACAAAACAGCATCTATTTCCCCCTCCCTGCAAGTGTACACGAGATGTTCTGAACATCTTCCAACTGTTTTGAGACTCTTTAAATACCTCAGCACCTGCCACTGCAACCTAAATTCTGCTCCATCTCGTGTACACATAAATATTAAGGCACATACAGTACTTTGCCAAAGTCCCGAACACCTAGTCTATATTATTGTATGCACTGTCATTTGCATAATTTTCTTTCAGAAAGCTCTAACATTCATCAGATCATAAATTCACACACACATATCTCCTCTTGAGACCTCCAGAACTACTACTGTGCTTCACTAACTGGAATTTAAAAAAAAAAAAAAATTTAAAAAAAAGTTTACATCACATAGAGAAACAAGGAGAAGCTTTGTACTATTACTGGAGAAAAGACTATCAGAGCCTGCTTAGCAAGTATGATATATTCCAGTTCCAATTTTAATACTATGGTACAGATGCTGCTCTTTCTTATTTTTTCACTTTTCTTCAAAAGCTTGAAATACAAGACTGCATTGATTCAGTGGCAAAAGCCACCTTTGTTCAGTTTCAAAATCTCCATCAACTTCAGTATTTCGTGGTTCCAAACTCAATGAGGTAACAACTTCAATTCTTAAATATTCTACTACAAACAATGTTCAAAATGTGCATCCACATTTTCAATGGTTTTAGAATTAGGGCAGCAATGTTGAAGAATATTAATAATGCATAAAGTGAAGTATAAATAGTTTCCTACAGGATTAACAGACAATTTAAACAACTTAAAAAAAAGAAAGGCAAGAAAAAGAACATGGAAAAAAAGAATTAAACATTGCATACAGTGTTTGAACATGTGAGCAAATATAAATGGGGTCACATTTTTATAAACATGTAGCAAGAAAATGTATGATCTATATTGACTACACTGGTTGGTTGTTACCTGTGACACAGGCACGTGTGATCTCATCCTAACTACAATCAAAGATCTTCAGACAACAGCATCACAGAATATGACATATAACAATTGAGTATCATGTGTGGATTTCAGACAGACTTGTCATTTAGTGTGCATTAGTGTTGTTTTGGTGGGGTTTTTTCCTTTTTTTTAAACAGAAATGAGAACACAGCAATTCCTAAATAGTTCACTTACATCATACTTTTTCTCAGTTTGAACCTGATTTTAATATGGAAAATATTAATTACCATAGTAACATTTACACAGAACAATTCCCTTACCATTTATGATATCATAACATTTTACCCAGTCAGTTCTATAAACATCTTTGTAAAGGAAAACTCATTTTTACATTGTATACCTAAATTTTCTTTTGAGCTCTATGAAGGAAATTACACTTTGTAGAGATAAAATTTGTTTGAAATTTTCATTTAAAATATTTTCTATCTTCCATCTAAAAAATTAATACAAAAATAATGTAAGATGAAATTTTTAACACTATCAGGAGTCTTTTTGCCTCTTGAAGTTCTCACAGAACTCAGCATCTTGAGGCAAAATATTTTGATTCTTTGGATTCTAAAAAGGTTCCTCTGGTCAATTTTACTCTACAGAAATAACATTTTACAAAAAAGGAATATTCTGTAGAAGTCAGGGACAGGACACAATTCCAAAACTGAAAAGTTTTGATTTCTGGACTTTTCTGAGTGTATGATTAACAACTACAACTATTTTAATAAGAATCGTTGAAGGAAAAATTCTTTCCCTTCTCTACTTACTTTTCCCAAAGCCATGACATGTCTAAATGCAAAATGCCTGTTTCCTAAACTCGAAATAGGTTTTTATTGCATATTGATATTTTGGAGATGAATCAGTATTATTTGTCTATTTTCTTTACTCACGAATGCTGACTACTGGGCAGAGATAGAATATTTTTTTTTTTAAATCTAATTTGAGAGCACAGTCTTATTCTATGTGGTGGGTTGGCCCTGGCTGGGGGCCAGGTACCCACCAGAGCCGCTCGATCACTCCCCTCCTTCTCTAGACAGGGGAGAAAAGGTACAACGAAAAGCTGGTGGGTCGAGATAAGGACAGGGAGAGATCACTCACTAATTGTTGTCACAGGCAAAACAGACCGAACTGAGAGAGGGAATTCATCTAATTTATTACAAAGCAAAACAGAGTAGAGGAATGAGAAATAAAATTAAATCTTAAAACACCTCCCCCCCACCCCTCCCATCTTCCCGGGCTCAACTTCAGTCCTGGCTTCAACCTCCACACCCCCTCAGCAGCACAGGGGGACGGGGCGTGGGGGTTACGGTCAGTTCATCACACGGTGTTTCGGCTGCTTCTTCATCCTCAGGGGGAGGACTCCTCTCATCGTTCCCCTGCTCCAGCATGGGGTCCCTCTCACGGAAGACAGTCCTTCGCAAACTGCTTCAGCGTGGGTCTCTCCCACAGGGTGCAGACCTTCAGCAGCAAACCTGCTCTGGGGTGGGCTCCTCTCTCCACGGGTCCACAGGTCCTGCCAGGATCTTGCTCCAGCGTGGACTTCTCACGGGCCACAGCCTCCTTTGGGTGCCTCCACCTGCTCTGGCGTGGGGTCCTCCACGGGCTGCAGGTGGAATCTCTACACCCCCTCATGCTTCCTCCATGGGCTGCAGGGGGATCTCTGCTCTGGCACCTGGAGCACCTCCTCCCCCTCCTTCTGCACTGACCTTGGTGTATGCAGAGTGTCTTACATCTTCTCACTCCTCTCGCCAGCTGCAAAAGCTCTCTCTGTAACTGTTTTTCTCCTTCTTAAATATGTTATCACAGAGGCGCTGATTGGCTTGGCCTTGGCCAGTAGCGGGTCCGTCTTGGAGATGGCTGGCATTGGCTCTATCAGACGCAGGGGAAGCTTCTAGCAGCTTCTCACAGAAGCCACCCCTGTAGCCCCCCCCCCCCCCGCTACCAAAACCTTGCCATGCAAACCCAACACATTCCACCCCTTGCCTCTGTGAATCACATATTTAAGAATTATCATTAAAATGTACATTCGACACAAGAATTTCACAAACTAATCACATTGGTGAGGAAAAATAAAAAAGAATTCCCCACACCAAAATCAAAACAACACTATCACAACACCAAACAACAGTGGACAATCTACACACAAAATCTACCTCTAGTCCCTTCACCACTATTTCACTCTCAAGCTACGTTCAGTCAATGTTTTGCCCGTTACCTCTTCCAATTACTGTCCTTATCTCGATTTTCTCAAGCCCCACGTTGGGCGCCAAAAAGGACTGACATGGTTTAGCCCCAGCCGGTAGCTAAGTGCCACGCTCCGCTTGCTCAGCCCTCTCCCGGCGGGATGGGGAGGAGAACGGAAAAACAACGGCAAAGCCTTGAGGGTTGGGATAAGGGCAGTTTACTGGGACAGCAAGGGAGAGGGAAAACAATCAACAACAGTACTGATAACAGATACTCACAATGGGTTGTTACCGGAAAGTGGCAAAATAATTAACTTTCTAAGACTCATTTTGAAGTTTTAGAAAGCAGGCTTTCTTTATTGCAGCACTGGGTGCACGGGGGATAACTCCACCTAACATGCACACCCAAAAGACAAAACTAGCAAGTCTTTATACTATGTTAATATACATATTCAGTATATTTCTGAGTAGTGCTTATCACATTCATGGATTTTCTGGGAACTCGTCAGCATATCCTAATGTCTTTCGCCCATGTTTGTTGGCACCTCCCGGTGGTCCTCGGGGGTCTTCAGACTCAGTCCTGGTATCACATATACCTTATCCCTCAAGGCTGGTTTTGTGATCACCTTGTAACTTTCTTATCTTTGCGCATCTCTTCTTCCAAGGCCGAGCTGTTTAAAATGAGATTGTTCCAGAGCTTCTTATCTTACAACTAATTATTTTCTAAGTTACAATGGTTTCCCTTTTGTTTGGTTACATCTATTGAACAATGGCTCCAATTGCTTGAACTGATCTTAATATTTCAATATTCACAGGTATCAGGTGATAACAGAGAACGATTTACCGATCCAACGACTGACCCACCGGACGCTCAACCCGTCCTGGAGCCCGCCCCTGCCCAACTAGCCCCCTTTTATGGTGAGCATGATGTCACATGGTATGGAATAGCCCCTGGCCAGCTTGGGTCACCTGTCCTGGCTCCTTGGGAAATTAACTCTATCCTTGCCAGAACCAGAACATCTATTATCTAGTACAATAAATGAACTAAAGTTGATTAGGGAAGCACATGTTGATTGGAAAAGGAAATTGAGAAATGAAACATCTGAGCAAGGAATACTTAGGACTATGTATGATTAGGAATTAGCTCACAATACTCTTCAGAGTCATTTAACTTGCATTCTGCATACATAATTAGACTCTAGTGCTGTTTGGCTTGACTCCCGTGCCTAGGCACAATACTTTTCTGCTGCTAGTAACTTTTTAAAGGAATTATATGTATGTTAGCCCCACAGCAGGCATCATAAAATGACTGGACAGACTTTTTAAAGGTAAGATACATTCAGGACTGGAGCACTGCCATGGAGAGATACAGGTTCCTTAGGAAGATCAGATCAGAAAAATGGCTACAGTGGTCATGAGATGGTGGAGTTCAGGATCCTGAGAGGAAGAAGCAAGCAAGATCACAACACTGGACTTCAGGAGAGCATACATACTTTGGCCTCTTCAAAGATCTGCTTGGTAGTGTCACCAAAATCCAGGAATAAACCTCGTAACACCAATGTAGTGTTAAAAGGCAGGCATTCTTTATTGCAGCGCTGGATGCACGGGGGATAGCTCCACCCAACGTGCATGCCAGGTGATCACCAACACACAGGTTGTGTAGGATCAAAACATACATATTCATCGTTTTTCTCAGAAAAGGCAGTGCTGTGATAATCATTTCTTAGAATTCATTTCCACATTCTCCTCCCCATCACGCATGCTCAGTGATTTGAGTTAGTGGTCCTCAAGGGTCTCTGGTGGTCGTCAGTGGTCTTGCACCCAGTGGTCTTGCACCACGTGACCCGCTTCGTGTGGGCATGCGCAGTACCCTTGCTGTGGATGCACCTGTCCGTAACAACTTCATAAGATTAATATCTCCAAACCTATTGTTCAGTTTGGTAGGGACTGTAGATGGAACATAGCAGCATTGTACCTTGCCATGGTCCGTTAGCTTCATTACCTATTAATTACCTTGGTTACAAACTAATTATCTCAACCTGATTCTATAGTTTCTGTTTCACGGCCCCTATCCCACGGTTACATTAGAGTCCCATGTGATACAGGTCTGGAGGGAAGAGGGCCCCAGAAAGCTGGTGAGTATTCAAGGATCACCTCCTCCAAACTCAAGAGCAGGCCATCCCTATGAGCAGCAAGTCAGGCAAAATGCTAGGAGGCCTGCATGGATGAACAAGGAACTTCTGGGAAAACTCAAAACCAAAATAGGAAGCACAGAGAAGGTGGATGAGTAACCTCCAAGGAATACAGAGACTGAGTCTGAACATGCAGACACACAGAAAAGCCAAACCTCAGGTAGCCCAGACAGGTTGCGGAGTCTCCATCCTTGCAGACACTCAAAGGCCATCTGGACATGGTCCAGGGCAACTGGCTGCAGGTGACCCTGCTTGAGCAGGAGTGGTGGACCAAATGACCTTCAAATGTCCCTTCCAACCTAAACCATTCTGTGGTTCTGTGATGTGAAAGTACATTATTTGGCTATGCAAGGACAGAAAAAGGCAAATGCTTTTTTTGCAAAAAATAATCAATGAGCTACTGCCAGTTAATAGCAATTTTCTTTCCTATTCCAGATGTAGCTTCATGTAGTGCCATAGAACTAGAAATGAGGCTTTCCGCACATAAGTGGCCACACATTATAGCTACACTGCCTGAGGTCAAATCAACAGCCAAATTTCAACTCTATCAGTTCAATTCCTACATACATTCTGCAGTTTGCCTCCTAAAGGACAGCTTAATTTTTTGCTTTATACTTAAATTAAAACTCCACACCTCCTGAGATAGCTGCTTTTACAATTCCTAAAACTCATGCAAATGAATAAATTCTCAGATACTGAGGGTATATTACACCATTATAAGATAAAGACCATACCCTTTGTGTGTGTGGGTTTTGTTTCTCTTTTGCTAGTGTATGAAGAGGAAAAGTTTCAAGCACAATTTCTGGAAGTGATTGTTTCACCTCTTAGTCTCCTACACAAAGGAAATATCTCTTGTTGTTTTGGGTTTTTTTTTTTCCTTTTGATACATTTTTAATCGACTTCACAGTGAGTTGAATAAACCTAAATCCACCTTACCTGATTTTAGAAATATTATGAGAGAAGTTTAAGACGTATGTGTTGTACAAAGATGTAGGATGAATCACAGAACTAGCTACTTTAATCTTTAACTAAATTATGGATGAGTTGAATCATAGTCTAAGTCGTGAGGTAAAACTTTGCTGATCTCTCAACTCCCAAGACTCAACAGCCAACTGGTTGGTATATTATATATAGAGTTGCTAAAAAGAAGTTTAATAAAGCATCAAAAGCAGTGTTTCTTAATAAAAGAAATTCTGCTGCAATGATCTCCCCAATTTTTGGACAGCTGCATATTTATTGCATGTCCTCTTTCAAACTCTGTACAGACTCCTAATGAGCTAAAATCAAATACATCATACTGAGCTACACTAAGCTTCCATTGGTTTCCCAAGGTGCGCACTGTTCCATGTATCTTTTTGTTCTCTTTTTGGTTTAGAACAAGACTTGTCTTTCTCCGTGTTGGCTCAGTAACTTACAGAACATGATCCTGCCCCTTCAGTGGCAGTGTACATAGATATTCAATGATAATAAATAATTTTGACACAATATAGGAAGTACAAGAATAAATTCAAGTGACACTTTATTTCTGGAATGTTTCTCAGGCCACAATTATTTTTTTGACAAAAACTGTTTCTTCAAATGAAAACATACATTTTTTCTTATTTGGCTATAAAAGCTGATCTTTAGTCAAGAGGTCATTTTTTTTTTCCTAATGTACTACTGTGGTTCTGAGTAAAATGGGATAAAGTCTAGATTCACAAGATCTGCATATGCACTTGGTGGAACAGAACGCTTGTCCTCTTGCAGCGTAGTGTATTCACCAATGATGGATAATAACTACGTGCAGAAGCCCTTTCTGACTGAAAGCAGGTTATTTTACCCTTCGACAGAATGCACTAGCACTGTATTTCAGTATTATAAAGCTGATATGCATCAGTCTTTTATGTAAACACCATTCGATTTTTCAAAATACTGAATGTTCATTGGTACATCTGTGATCTTAGTGCCCTCACAGATCATCTGAAACAGACACTTGTGACATTGGCCCCAATGTCTCTGCTTGTGATTCTTTATTTATATACATGGGGTGGTTTCTGTGACCCAAATCTCTGCCAGAACCTGGAAATTTTTTTACATGCCCAAATTATTCACATTTGGTAGTAATGTTTTAGCCACATATGTGACAGTACCAGATTGCCAGACTGGCTCAGCTCATAAGTATTCAAACAATTCTGTTTCCAGGAATACCATCAATCATCTAAGAACACGAGGAATACTATCAAATCATCTAATATTCTAACCTGGTAATAGTGGCATATAGGGGCAATTACTGTGTCAACAAAGGAATTCAACTTTAAATAAGAGATTTCACTGACTTCACTAGAAGTCTGTCCAGAGCCTCTGGTTTTCCAGTAAAGCATTTAAACACACCTTGGGTTGCTAAACATCTTGTCATTCTATGATATTGATATACAGAATTGGTAATCAGATACTGAACTACATATATGATGTTAACAACTGATTTTAAGTATGAAATGTGAAAAGCATGTGGTTATAAAAGTGTGGAGATCAACAGTTCCCAAACAAATCTTACACAAAATTACTTTTTTATTATTATTATTATATTTAACATAATAATTTGTTTTACCTTATCTAAGTATATTCTTCCAGATCCTGCTTAACAAAGCTTAAAAGTTTTGTTTGATTTTTTTGCATAGGTCATCAATAAGATGGTCATTATGTTGCCAAAAAGATGCTTGTTATGTCAGTCCTCAGCATTGTTCTTTATTTAACTGCATTAGCATGCAGCTAGCAGTCTGTAAAAGGAATTACTGGACAACCATACAACCTAATTGGAAACCATAATTTCTGATTATATAAAAAAAAGTCTTTTTTATAGCTTCCTTGGAAAATGAAAGCACACTTCTTTTTCAAGCTCACTCAGTGACCTAAAAGATTCACATTATTCTTCTCTTCAAAAGAAAGAATATCGACTTGCTTAAATATATGTAAATAAAATAAAATTATAAACTTTTAAATGCAAATTTTATTTTAAAATATTTAAAATATTATAATGTAGGAACAGCTGTGGTCCAAAAAAGCTCCAAGAAACAAATGGCATTTAAGGAAAAGTTCTGGGAGGCACTCTGCATCAGTGATGTGGGTTGATAGCAGTGTAATAGAACTTCCCTGGGGTTATTTAATACAATTACAAGACTAGCCCTGCTTTCAAACAGCATCTTTCAAAAATGTCTAGTGTTTGAAATAAAGTAGTATGACATCCTTTCAAGCTTCACTTGTGCATTCCAGGGTCATTTATCCACTGCTCAAAATTTAGCTTTCAGCTTTTTCAATGATGTAAATTACCATATTAGTAAAAGCTGTGTATTTCTGGCTGTTGCAGCTTCTAACCAAAGCTGGATATTAAGGGCCAGATTTTTCCTCTCAACAGGACAGGTTAACTACAGAACATTCAGATTCTTTACTACACCTGCATGGCATGGAATTTTTTTTTCAACATTTTGACTTAGTCCAATATTATGTTCAGCAAACAGGCACATGAGGATTACACTTTTCTCTTTGTTAACCAAGTCAGAATTTCTAGTCATTGTTTGTTTGGTTTTGGTTTTAGTTTTGTTTGTTATTGTTTTGTTGTTTTTGGTTGTTTGGGTTTTTTTTAAAATTTGATCTTTTTAGTAAGACAACAGACAAAGGGCACTGTTCAAATCTCTAAAAGCATAAAAAAAAAAGTCAGTGACAACTTCACAAAGAGAATAAGGAAGGGAAAGAAGGACTTATTTTGTTCTTTAAAACCACTGTCATTTCAATAGTCAAGCTTGCAGTGATTTGCAAACAGTACATCAGCACAGCTGAGTGGGTAATAAACAACAGCTGGAGGTTTTGGCAGAGACAAGAAAAACCTGCAGCTATGTTATCAAATAAAAGGTAACACAGAACTCCAATTTTAACAAGATTGTAAATATTTTCCTCTTCTCACACCTTGCACACATTGGCTGAGGCTGAATAGTCTTTTAATTTCCCATTTCTCTAAATATGTTTGTACAAAAAATATTTCCTTTCTCCATATTGTTTACATAGCAAACAGGTAAATGTCATCATCTCTTCTCACTGTAAACAGGCAATATTTTCCTTCCAATGTAAGTTTTGCCCAAGAAAGGACTCATTTAAACAATTTACTGAGACAACATTCTGACTTCTAACATAAGCTAGAAGTCTACCTTTATGAAAACAAAAGCAGCAGCCAAAATTATTCCACTAAGTAAAACAAATCACAGTTTTTTAGCACAGAAATCACAATAGTGACAAATCTACTACTTGACTTGGAAATTAAACACATGCAAGCTGACAGTGTTTCTTTACAGCATAATATTCTGAAGGTTTTTCTTACTGTTGAACACCTGTAAATACTGATCACAGAATGTAGAATCATTTAGGTAGGGAAGGACCTATCAAGATTTAGTCCAACCCCTCTGCTCAAGCAGCATCAGCTAGAGCTGGTTGCCCTGCCCAACCCTGTCCAGTTGAGTTTTGAATATCTCCACAGATGGATATCTACCATGAACTACCATGTAGACTGGTCAGCAGGTCTGTTTGACAAGTCTTCATTGTCCCACAACAGTAGCACTGACCATATAAAATGAGAAGTTTCAGCTTCCAGTATTTTTTCCATTTCACTAGATGAAATTGCCATTTCAGCAGACAGGTTTGTCACATGAGAAGAACATTCCAACATTTGTAGGCTTTCAAACATTTTTTGGATATTGACACTGATATACATGTGAAATACAGAATAGTACTGCACTTTATGTCAATATTCTGTGATATTCAATATTTTTGTGATAGAGTAACTGGAATGTTTACATTCTCAAATGAGAACAAAACTATTTTGCTTGGAATACTGAGAAATATGTTTATTTACTATTCTCATGGCCACTAAAACTTCAAGAGGTAATGGAAAATGCTAAAAGGACAATGTACTAGTTTAGCTGTAGAACATTTACAGAAAGGGAAGCAAGAAAAATCCATCATAAACCTCAACTATGACCTAAATAAACCACCTTAAGTGATGAAGTATGACTCTGTTTATGCTCATTTTACTCTTGGTGATGACAGTTAATGAAGCTGCCAATAGTGCCTGTGTTTTTGTGATGAGGATATCTGTCTGCTAAGAACCAGACTGAGATTTCCCTTTCTCCCTTTTGAGAAAAATGGTGTTTGCATATTCACACAGAACCAGTAATCTCTCATTCATAAAGTACATTTTGCCTTTTTATAACCTAAGAAGCACAAGCACATATTTTACATACCTTCAGCAGTAAAGAAAAGTAAATAAAACAAACAGAACAGACTACCTCTGAGCATAGCTCTGAATCATTTGAAATGGTTCGTTTGACTCAATCTTAGTGCATTCTTGTGGAGCTAAGAAAGTTGACCTAACAACATCTAATCTCCATTATGAGATCATCCTGCATAGCCCTGCTTCTTTGGTCCTCTTCCACAAACACTTATTGCCTACAATGTCACTACACCAAACCATCTGCCTGGCTTACAGGGTTACATTTATAATAAGGCTGAGTTTTCACTGCCATTGCTTTAATGAATGCTTTTTCCATTGAAATTATTTATTCTTTGGTTTTTCATCACATTATTTGATGAAGTATTTAAGTAATCTAGACATTAAAGCAAAGCCACACACTGAAAATTTTCACTCATTTGAAAAACACAGGAGAATACAATAAAAGAGGAATGAAAGAGGAATATGAAACTCAAAGTAAAAGCCCAACAAAGGCCCAGTGTAGCAGCAGCAGCAGCACTTTACACTCATCCATCCTGGAGCCTGTACAAGAAGGTAGGATCTGACCTGCAAATAGTAAAATACAACAACAGTACAGAAACAACTGGTGGGAACAACAGTGACCTTCTTAATTTCATATGTAAGTTAGTTAAAATAATATAATGATATAAATGGAGAGGAAGGCAGGTGTACTGGGTCTGGCTGAGATGGAGTTAATTCTCTCCACAGCAGCCCTTATGGTGCTGTGCTGTGTATTGGTAGCTAGCAAACTGCTGATAACACACCAGTGTTTTGGCTGCTACTGAGCAGTGCCAGCACACATCAAGGCTGTCTTTCCAACATTTCTTGTTCCCCAGCAGCAGGCTGGGGGTGGGCAAGATCTTGGGAGGGGACACAGCTAGGACAGCTGACCCAAACTGACCAAAGGGATATTCCATACCATATGAGGTCTGCTCAGCAATAAGAAACTGAGAATAGGGGGAGGAACAGGGCAGGGGCATTCTTTGGTTTTGTTTTTTTTTTTACAATGTTTGTCTTCTGGAGTAAGGGGCACGCATACTGAAGCCCTACTTCGCAGGAAGTGGCTGGGCATCGCCTGCTGATGGGAAGTAGAGAATAATCTTTGCTTTTTGCTTTGCTTCCGTGTGCGGCTTTTTGCTTTAGCTACATTAAACTGCTTTTATCTTGACCCACGAGTTTGGGGTTGTTTTTCCATTTTCCTTTCTCCCCTCCCTGCCTTACTGAAGAGGGGAGTGACAGAGCGGCTCTGGTGGGCACCTGGCCCCCAGCCAGGGTCAACCCACCACAGCAGGGAAGAAAAAAGGAGGCATCTGGATAATATATTTGATAAAGGTTTTAACAAATTTGTGCCATGCCCCCACCTATCCATATGGCTTATACGAACTACAATCAAACATCTGCCTACACATACACCAGGTAAAATGATGCAATACCTATCTTTTTTATATATACTCTTCAACTTTACAGCATCCAAATATATTATTAGAATTATCATGGTATTAGTTATGCTCAAACCACAAGGCTTTGATAAGGAACATCAACTAGGAAATACATTTCAATATCAAACTATGTGCATTTTGCATTTGACAGGTCTCTATTAAGTGTGTCTGAAAACACATTTTAATGGTCCTTCGTAGAACACAGTGTACTCTGAATTCCTTAACAAAAATTCTGTTGATTGTCATGGAGCCAGACTTTCACTCCCAGTATTTCAATGTTCCCAGAAACAACCAGGCTGCATCATCAGACTTCATTTCTCCATAGAAAGCCAAAATTTTCCAGAAGAAAGATTTATCAACGGAAGACACAGATGGTCCTGTCCATGGAAAAGAATGATAATAGGATGACAGTTCAGCACTTGTGAAGAGGTCTTTGATATTCACTGGAGTACAACAATACTTCAGCACAAAAATAAAGAGAACCTTTTTTCCCAGTGTTAGGAGGCTTCAGTGGTAGAACATCGAAGAAATTGCAGTTCTGGTCATGGTAGAGAAACTGATCCTCAGAAACAAAAGCATATGCTCTTCTGCATCACTGTACAGCAGAACTAAAATGACTCCCCAAGCTCTTTGAAAATAAATTTGATATTTGAGGCTTAACAGTAATAAAGTATGTCTACCTCTCTGAGAATTGCTGCCACCGAAAGCTTGATGAATGACTTGTGCAAGGCTCTGAATTTCATAAGGAGGATACTAAAGTAGTCACAGATTGCACCCCTTGTGCTCCCCTGTGCTAGGCCATTTCCTCACCCAGCTCTGTCAGACTTCCCTCTGTCCAAACTGTTGTGAAGGGAGGGCTGCAGAAGTAGCAGCACTTAGAACAAAAAAATACTTTGTAAAACAAAGGATTAACAGGAGTAACCAGCTATTCCTTCTGTCCTTCCAGAGGAATGATGAGAACAACAACACATGAGTGAATAACTAAATAAATAAAAGCACTGTCAGGAAAACCTAGCCAGATCTAAGCAATCCCATGAGTTTCACAAGTAGATAATACAGTAACTAGTGAATAAAAATATGTTAACACTTGTGGTGGGTTGACCCTCGTTGAGGGCCAGGTGCCCACCAGAGCCGCTCGATCACTCCCCTCCTTCTCTAGACAGGGGAGAAAAGGTACAATGAAAAAAAAACAAAAAGACTTACGGGTCGAGATAAGGACAGGGAGAGATCATTCTCTAATTATCATCACGAGCAAAACAGACCGAACTTAGAGAGGGAATTCATCTTATTTATTACTAAGCAAAACAGAGTAGAGGAATGAGAAATAAAACCAAATCTTAAAAACACCTCCCCCCACCCCTCCCATCTTCCCGGGCTCAACTTCACTCCCGGCTTCAACCTCCGCCCCCCCCAGCGGCACAGGGGGACGGGGAGTGGGGGTTACGGTCAGTTCCTCACGTGGTGTTTCTGCCGCTTCTTCATCCTCAGGGGGAGGACTCATCGTTCCCCTGCTCCAGTGTGGGGTCCCTCTCACGGGAGACAGTCCTTCACGGCCTTCTCCAACGTGAGTCTCCTCCACGGGGTGCAGACCTTCAGGAGCAAACTGCTCCAGCGTGGGTCCCCCACGGGGTCACAAGTCCTGTCAGCAAACCCGCTCTGGCGTGGGCTCCTCTCTCCATGGGTCCACAGGTCCTGCCAGGAGCTTGCTCCAGCACAGGCTTCCCACGGGGTCACAGCCTCCTTCAGGTGCCTCCACCTGCTCCGGCGTGGGGTCCTCCACGGGCTGCAGGTGGAATCGCTACACCCCCTCATCCTCCCTCCATGGGCTGCAGGGGGACAGCCTGCTTCACCATGGTCTTCACCACGGGCTGCAGGGGAATCTTGCTCCGGCGCCTGGAGCACCTCCTCCCCCTCCTTCTGCACTGACCTTGGTGTCTGCAGATGTTCTTACATCTTCTCACTCCTCTCTCTGGCTGCAAAAGCGCTCTCTAACTGTTTTTGTCTTTCTTAAATATGTTATCACAGAGGCGCTGATTGGCTTGGCCTTGGCCAGCGGCAGGTCCGTCTTGGAGCCGGCTGGCATTGGCTCTGTCAGACACAGGGGAAGCTTCTAGCAGCTTCTCACAGAAGCCACCCCTGTAGCCCCCCCGCTACCAAAACCTTGCCACGCAAAACCAACACAACACTACAGTCATTGTTACCACTTAAATCTCAGATCTGACTTCCTGCAGCACCTACAAAAAACTCACAGGAAATCAGCTAGATGCAATGAGATCAATGAGACTGAACACCTGAGGCATATAGTAAGGAGAATTCCAAGTATTTCCCCATCCATAATGCCAGCTGTATATAATAAAGGTTCCCAGCACCAACGACAACAGCACCACTTGTAACCTTGACTTTCTCAACAAGATATATAGTATACACATTTGGGAATGGTTCAATTATATACATCCCGTGAAAACTTGAGAAGTTTCTTGTCCCCCTGTTATTTCTTTTATGAAAAAAATGAGAATAGTGTTTCCAAAATCTCTTAACAATGTTATGAGCTTATACATGTTTTCAGAAAGATACTGTGGATATTTGTGTTTTCGGTAAAATACTGTGGACATGAGTAAGCAAACAAAACAAAAATCCTATGAGATTTTCCAGTGGGGTTTAACATACTTTGAAATTTACATTTTTTTCAAATCATATGAAATTTTGCTCCTACAAGACTTCTAGAAACATTAAAAATTATGAGTAAAAATGAGAAAGTATGTAAGCATTAGGAACACTAAGCATAGTAATTCTTCTGTTTCATATCTCCTAAACACTGAGAGAAGGTTTGAGCTTTAATTGCTAACTTCAGGAAACAAGTAAAATGTAAGCCTCTTTTCCTTCACATAGCAGAAATTAAATGTGCTTCATTGACAGCAAAGCTCCTAAAGTGCAACTGCATGTCCTAGAATTTTTTTAAAGTATCTACTTACAATGTACAATGAATTGTTGAACTTCCAGAAGATAAAAGAAATTCACTTAAATTCATTTTTAAATTCTAGATGGGGTACTTCTAAACAGTGGCCAGACTATTATACGTTCTGCATCCATTGAAATCCATAGAACAGTAATGATGGGTTCTGACCAATTTTTAAAAAAACACAAGGCCTTCATTTTTCACACAGCTGCTTCTAAATTCATAATACACTGATACACACAGGTAACCACAGCAACAGCTACTTAACAAATAAACATAGTTTTTCATATTTTTATATATATATATATTTGTTCAAACAAATCAAAGCAATAAAACCATTGCAACTTTCCCTAGAATTTCAGTACATTTATTCAAAGTGCTGTGGTCTAGAATGAGACAATGTTATCTGCTAAGCACCACATGTACTTTATATGGCATTAAGCTAAACAATTAGGTGTGGTCACTCAAGTTTTCTATATTCAAGCTGTTTCATTCATTCTTTAATGGGATAAAGTAAACACATTTACTTAAAACCTTTAATCCCATCCCTGAGCTAGTTAAAACTAATTAAAAATGGGACATAAATTTTATTCTACAGAATTATTAAGGATTTCTTTCTGAAAATCCATTCCCCTATTTATCCCTGACACAGAGTGGTTCTAATCACCAAGTGCAAATGCTTTTGATGACTGCAAACTGCTCTGAATTTCAATAGAATAATTAATTGTTACTGTCAACAGAAATTATGTCATTATATTCAGTAGGACAAACTATGTTTCCAGTCACAATTTCATGAATCTGGAGTCACACACTGAATTAGAGATTTGCACCACATTTATATTTGTAATGTAAAAATAATTCTTAGATAATATTTTTTCTTAAACTTTTAATTACTTTTAGGAAGCTTACTAAAGTGATGACTCTTTGAGTCTAACTATATCGTTAACACTGAATACATTTATTGTAGTGTTTCTCTTCAATTATGGTTATGGTTTACCACAGCATTTGCTGTAGTTGCATGTAATCATTATTGCCTGTCTCATTTTACTATACCTAGACAGTCCATTAAACTGGGATTATTAATTGCTCTGCTCATGCTACGTAGCACAGTGATTTGCACATTATCTTTTACAGAAGAGAAGCAATAGACTGGCACTCAGTTCCAGTGACAGCTCTTCCTAGAGTTCGTAAAAACCATATGGATTCCTTGTCCAAGAAGGAGACTAACATTGTAAAAATCTTCCTGGGTGGCTGAACAGTTCTTTCAACTTTACACTAATAAGAGGAAAAAAATCTTTAAAATAGGTCAGATACTTATCCCTGTTACTACTTCTAGATCTCATATGACAATAATAATCCATGCTATTATAAAAAAAAGGCATTTGAGGTAAAAGTTTTTCTTAATTAATCTCAGTAATCAGAGGTATAATATCACATCGAACAAATTAACTGTATTATGTTTCAAGCAACTTATTTTTCACTGGTATAGCTAAAAAGTTTCTCAAAGATTTCTCAGGAAAAAGAAACAATACATTAACTTAACATTGTCATTAATATAACACTAGTAGGATATCATTTGCCTGCTATATTCAAGTGTGGTAAATTACTAGATACACACATCCTGTATTAATATTGTCAGCAACCAATAACTAATGAAACTATTGCTTTTGTCAACAGAGGATTCCTGCAACAGAAGGAGTTGTGCTGAGATGCTGAGGCAGTGTTAGTGTAGATATTAGGTGATTTTCTCACCTTATACTGTACAGAGCTGCCATGTTCTCCACAATTTTACATCTTAGTTCCTCAATCACTAGCCGAGCCCTAGCTCTATAAATTTCTGTAATAACTTCCTTAACATAAATCCATATTTAATTTAACCAAAAGGAATTGCTGTAAGTATTCCAATATACATTTTTGGCAGTAAATGACAGGATGAAGACAAACAGACTGTCTCTGCCAAGTACCAAATCCTGTACAAACACACTGAGCCACATGTACGTTCAGTGCACAATTCATGGTCACATATCACATTAATGAAGTCAGATATCTCCCAGCACACAGAAGAGAACCACAGAAATCCTTCCTGAGAAACCCTCAAGCTATAGGTCCCATCACCTTATAACCTACCCCTTGCAGCATCCATTTTCCACCTTCTTGCTACTCACGTCTACTGAGGATGAAGAGGAATTTTTAGCAGGGCCCATTCAAATAATCTAGTCTTTGCCATTTCTGATCAAATTTGCTCAGTCTACCCCTTTACACAGATATCCAAGAGGAATAATCTTAGTTCCCTAAATAACTGGATACCGTTGGAGTACAGGCTTCTGTGCCAAGCACTACACATAAATTGCCAAACTACAAACAGATTGAAGATCAAAACTGGGTGACTTAGGAATATCTGTTGCAGATGATCAGTTACTAAATGTAATAGGTTGAACAGCAGCAATGAGGGAAACAGCTCCTTCCTTATGGGAGCAGCAATCTTACAAGAGAAGTAGTTAGAAAATCAGGAACAGCTGGTTACACTGTAGTAAATAGAACTTTTTTTCTGATGATGAAACTATCCTATTGTGTTATACCAGATTTCTGCCACATAGATTGTACTTACCTTGTGTCCAGCCATGAAAAGATTTTCCTCACAGTCTTTCCTTGAGTGATGCCATATCAGTGAACAGCCACTTAAGGTATTTACCTGCTGTTCATCCATGAATGGGAAGATGCAGACATGGCCTCAAAGATACCTAATGCAACATTAGCATTTACTGCAATAAGATCATCTTCATCACTGAGAATTGCACTCAGGTAGACTAGACTTACAGAAAAAATATTTTAGGAAAAAGAAGATATGCAATAACTTGAACCTTGTTTAATAGACTGTACCTGGTTTTAATCATCTTATGCATTACCATTGAAAATGAATTTGCTTCTTCACATTCAAATACTGAAAAATGTGCAATGTTGTAACGGTACATTGTAAATGGTTCCTTAAGGAAAAAAAAATGTCGGCTACATTTGTTATCAAAAAAATAAATTTTAGCAAAACTAAAATTTACCAAGGTAAACAGTCTATCATGGAAATCCCATATCTCGGCTCCAATTTCATGCCTTCTCCAGCCATTTCACGTTTAGAATGGAGGAAGCTTTGTCCATCCACAACCCAACCACAGCTTAAAACCTTCAGTCTTTTGGAGAGTGTGAGGGATTCTGCACAGAATCTCTTTACAGAGAAAAATCTGACATAAGACATATCGTAGAGTTCTTCCCTCTATAGAGAAATGGAATTTGCCTTATTAATCAAAACAGCTTTGAATGCCTTAAGAAACTAGTGTTGTCCCCTGTATCCAGATCCAATGACTCGCTAACTGGATATCCCTGGGATGTTACCCAGGTTTTCTAAGAACCTTATCAAAGAAAATAAATAGTAGATTTTTCCCAAGCAAATATAGTTGCCATCAAACTTGCTTGTACCTAACAGTGAGAAGAAACAAAAGTGCTAGGGAAATTGGTTTACGTTTTTGTAGTAGTAAGTAAAAGAGAGAATGTTCTTCAAAAACATTGAGAGACAGCAAGTGTCTGGGTCTAGAGTTTCAAAATTTTTTAGCATAACATAAGACAGGTAAGAGATTGCATCCATTGCATCTAACAGAGATTCTCTTAGATGAGATAGATGAACATGTTAAATATCTGCTAGTCAGCATCACTTCTCATCCAACATGCACACTAAAAAAAAACTTTCTCTATGAACAAATTGGCTGGAGTAATTGTCTCAATTTTTTTTTAAATACTTAATTTGTGTATGCATATACTTTTTCATAATAACTTTAAAATGTTCTTCTGTTATAAACAAAAATCCCAATGAATATTAAAAAATAATCAAAATATCACAAAAAGTGGTGATAGCAGATGGAAAAATATAATTTTTTTCAGAATTGTAAAGCATGATTCAGAATAACACCTATTGGAGCCCTCATATTTGCAATTGGAGATTTTTTTCATAATAATTTTCCTTTGGAATTTAAGATCAGAACAGTTGCTTTAGTCTCTTTCTTGAAGATGAAAAGAGAAAAGGACACTTCTTGTGAATACAACTCAGTGTTCAGAATGCTTTTGTTAGCAACTTCAAAAATAAAAGTATTTCTACCAATGTGATGAACTTGAGCTATCCTGGATATAGCTAAACCTTACTTGGGGTAGAATAAATTACTGTCTGATTTACTGAAATTCCTCACCTCCAACTCTATTTGCAGTTTTTCTCTCTTTTCACTGGTTGCTAATCCAAAATGGGGAACAAATGGAGACAAAAACCCCACAGTTTTTGCCACAGTCTTTCTTTTGAGCTAAATACACATGGTTAAATAAATTCATATGGTGGTTGGATGATTCAGTGAAGAATGTGTCAGTCTAGGTAACAGGAAGCTCAGATAAGCCAGTACTCAAAAGTTTAATTTTGTGTTCAAATTAATTATTGCATTAAGACTCCTATGCTAATCACACAGCAGAGAAAAAATAGTTAAAATGGAATTTTCCCATAATCTTATTCTGATTTAAACAAAAGAAACCTATATCTTATCTCATTTAATGTTATTTTTTCCCTCTAAAGCCAAGTATTTTGTACTTATCATTACTGAATTTCCTTTCACAGATTTCGGAAAAGTTCTCTAGTGCATCAAAATCAGTTTGAATTCTGATCTTGTTTCTCAAACTACTTGCAAGCCTTGTTATCTGGCTGTTATCCGTGAAGAAATTACAAGTGTACTCCCTATCCAGTTATTCAAATCATTACTGAATATGTTAATGTGGAACAGCACCCTGACACCTCTTTTGGCATGTCCTTCCAAATAGGCACGAGTACCCAGCTAGACAGAAAGCCACCAGTGACAACACGCTGAATGTAGTTTTTGAACTAGCTGTGCACTCACACAACAGTAATTTCAGCTCTATATTTGTTTTTTAGCTTGTGTGGGAGAATGTGAAGAGCAGATAAAGCTTACTGAAGCTTATGATTGTTTCTCCACTGCTCGTGAGTTCCCACATCCTGCCAAAGAAAAAGTTGAGTTCAACTTTCGAAGAAGTATTAGAAGAACCAGCATGCACTTCTCGTCTTCTCATTTACATGCATACAATTTAATAGCTTCTGTCTTTGTGCAAGTAACATTAGGATCACTTTTCTGTCATTGCACACATCTACATTCCCCCTTTTAAAGATATATTCTGTGCTTTCTCTTCTATATTTTCTGAGTATCACTCACTGTTGTGGTTTAGCCCTGGCTGGCAGCTAAGCACCATGCAGCCACTTGCTCACTCCTCACCCCTGACGGGATGGGGGAGAGAATCAGAAGAGTGGAAGTAGAAAACTCGTGGGTTGAGATAAAAACAGTTCAATAGGACAAACATCATCATTATCATCATCATCATCATCATAAACAACAACAACAACAACAATGAAACAAGTGATGAACAGCACAATTTCCCACCCAAAGTCAATGCCATGCACGACCCTCAGCTGCCCAGCCTCCCAGCCCACATGCACAAGCGAAACAAGGCAAGGAATTCATTCACCACATCTCATTGGCAGGCAGGTGTTCAGGCATCTACAGAAAAGTAGGGCTCCACCACATGTAACAGTTACTTGGGAAGATAAACACCATCATGCCAGTGCTGCACAAGACCCCCAGCTGCCACCCAGGCCCCTAGCCACGACCCCTCTCAGCCCACCCCGCAGTTATAAATGGGACATGAAGTCGTATGGTATGGAATATCTCCTTGGTCAGTTTGGGTCAGCTGTCCTGGCTGTGTCCCCTCCCACCTTCTGGGGTGCCCCCCACCTTGTCATTGGATGGGCAGTATGAGAAGCTGAAAAGTCCTTGACTGCTTGGTAACAACTGAAAACATGACTGTGTTATCAACTTTATTCTCATCCTAAATCCAAAACATGGCACTACACCAGCTGCCGGAAAGAAAATTAGCTCTATCCCTGCTGAAACCACGTTCCATGAACTCCCAGAAACAACAGCTCATGGCTTCATAAAATTCTTTAAATACTTAAGGTTAATTTCCATCCATCCTCTTTAAGTGAATCATCTCTAGCTAATGCAAAGCTTGTTTAGTGTGGTCCCCTACTCTGGCCAACATCTTCAATTCCTTTGTAATTTAAATTAACTGTGTTAAGAATCCAGTCAAGATGAAACTTCCCTTTCCTATCTCCACCCCAAAAAGCTTCTTATTTTATTATTTGGCACTTATTGATAAACTTTCTAAGTTTTGAGCCATTCTTTCTTTTGTATATTTATTTCTAATATTTATAAAAGATTTTGGGTTTTTTCTATGATCCTTTGCTGGTTACATTTTTCATTTTTCTGATTCTATCTGCCCATGCTTGTGCTATGCTTTTGTATTCATTCCTGGCACAAAAAAATACTAATTTCATAGCATCCTTTTTTCCCCTCCTTTTCTTCAAGTTACAGATCTGTTTACAAAACCAGCAGGTCTTTGCTATATGTACCTAATGATTTATTACTGAATTAAGGTTATTGTCCATTAAGCCTGTATCAACTGCTCTTATAGGGGTCTGACAGATATATTGCAGCAAGTTTAGCTCTGCAAGTTTAAGATTTTACCAGTTCTAAAATGTCCTGTCACCTGTGTGAGGATGAAATAAAATGGTGTGCACTTCACAGTTAACATTTACTGTCTCCTTTCAAACTATTGGTAAAGGTGGTTGAAGCTGACACCTAAACAGCTTCTGTCATCTGTGGTTTGTGGGCTTTAGAGAAAAATCAGAGTTGACAAATTTTTGCAGTAAGCCCCTCAGAGCCTTTAAAATACGTTAGCTTCTCAAGCGTCTCTTCCCATTGGAATTTCTTCCCAGCATCTCAATGACTAGCTGATCTTTTGTTTGGAGGTTTTATTTAGTTCCTCAGTTCTGCATCTACCACAATCTTCATTTTATGAAGATCCATCTGAAGTATCTCCACCTTCTGATGCCTGTGCCATTCCACCCAAAAGCCTAAGTAAACACTATTCCTCTATGAACTTCCTTCACATTCCGACACAAGTTTGCACCTAACATATTCCAGGAATTTATTAGGTAGCATGCCTTTTCTCCTGTCTTTTCCAAAATAACTATTTTAGCTTAAATTCTACATTATCAGGTCATGCCTTCTAAATGCTCCTGTTAATTCTTAAAAACAAACAAACAAACAAAAAGAACAACCAAAAAACCCCCCCACAAACCAAAACAAAACTTATCCATTGCGTCCAAAGTAGAATAAATTCTCATAATTTCAGCTTCTTCTGCTTTTTGGGGGTGGGTAAGTATGTGGGGGTTTATTTGTTTGTCTGTTGTGTTTTCATTTTTTTTCTTTATCCAGACCCATTTAAAAGCCCTGATTTCTATCTCTGATGGGTGCTCAGGGAAATCTATATTTTGTTGATGTATAACACAGTATTTCCTTATCTATTTCTCACTCTTCACATCCTTTCTCAAAATAACGTGCACTGCTATTTCTTTGGAAAATACTCACAGTGATTAGTGCTATAGAAGAACCTGAACAGACTAAACCAAAATGCACTCTGTGCTAATCTTTATCTGTCACAGCCTGATTACTTATCTGTGCGGCCCAAAGGTGGTTTGCCCAGCTGAAGCAATATATTTTCACTGCATTACAGCATATGCATAGAGGTTATCCTCTCTCTATGGGAGTTAGACCCACCAAAGCAATTTGTGTGATTTGTCACAGAACAGAGTCCTACATCCCTGTTTATCTCAGGCCCTAGTTAAAATTTAATACCATAATTACAGATCCTACAGCAAATGCATAAACATATAATCCATACATACTTTACTGATGCTTGGGAAAAACTGAGGTCTTACTATATTATAAGCATTCCTGCCTTTTGAATTTTCTTCACATTACATTAATTTGGGATCAATTTCTTTCATTCTAATTCATGCTGAGTAATACTTCACCATGGAAATAATCCCATTGCTACACCGTCAGAGAAGAAAATTAGACTCAGTATATTGGAATGAATCAACAAAACATTTTAAGTCATCAAGAGGAATTTCCCATTTTCAATCTCATAAAGGTTCTACCTTATCAAGAAATGTCTGGTGTTTGTGAATATCAGCAAATAAAGGTATTTTAACAAAAATGTGATGATAGGTTGTACAAGTATCAATTGTCTCAGAATGGAATTAATTCTTAGCTTTGCTTTGTTCAGCTTCATGTTTTACCAAGAAGCAGGCAAGCATTCACTGTGGAAATGTGTTCAGCAATATTACTAATCCAAAGAAATGTTTTTTCTGCTGCCAGAAAGAGACGTTTCTTCTCAGATCAGGAACATCATAAATAAAATACATGTATGCATAATATGGATAAGGAGGACAGAAACATCTCTACCAACTCGGATGTTATTGCTGTTTATATCTCAAACTTTGCCACTCGTTACATAGAATTTGATTAAGATTATAACAGAAATCTAATTTTATTTCTTTAGTTCTAATTTAATGTTTAAAGCTGAAGACCACCCTTATTTTCACCATTATTGAAAAAGCAACAAGAGTTGTTTCAGATGCAAGGTGAATAACACCAATTACAACACCATTTTGCTGATTCTGAGATACATATTTACATATGGTATTTTAACTATCAAAGAATTTTTGATTATAATTTAAGAAAAATGCATCAGGAACTCTTCTTTTTCTATATCACAACAGTTTTGCTCATCAGGGACTTTGGAGTTAATTTGCATTAAAAGGCAATGCAGACCCACAGAACACTTCATGCCATTCTTCTGGCATTTGCTCTGAATTTCAGTGATAATTTCAGAACCCAAACAGAAGATAAAAAAGTTCTAAAACATGTCTTTCTTACATAAAGTATTTATTTTTATACGGCATGTCCAGCAAAATGAAGAATCCTATGTGGCCATGTTCTCAGTCACAAGTTTATTACTAACTCAAAGATGAAAGAAAAGAGAAAACTATTCACCACATGGAAGACATACCTTTCAGTGAGTTAAGATTCTGTTTTAACTGTACTCTTTTTACTTTATTTTTAATTTGATTTATTTCATGCAAATAATTCTCACTCTTCGTGGGAACTTAGAGCAGTCTCTTCTGGTTTTTCTCTCTCAACCTCTTATTTATTTATCTCCATAGAAAAAATACTTAAAACCTGACACCAAGAAAGAATAATACAATTACAAAATATTTATGAGCTATCACCACCTTAGTGGATAATTCCATCAGAACAGTTTCACCTAGAAAAGAGCAGAAAGTAGTGCCAGGCAGAATCACTGAAAGGCATCAGTAGCCACACAGCTTAATGCCCTTCTAGAAAGCAATACTGCCTGCAGCAGTCTCCAATACAAGCTCTGTTAATTCCATGAAAATTAGCCACCAGTTTCATTAGAAGCTCATGACTAGTTTTTACAATTATCATTTGCCTAACACAATGAAGCCAATTAAAACTGTCTGTAGGGCTGGGGGGGAGGGAAACAATTTAGAAAGAGAAAACTAAGCTGAATTAAGATTATAAATAATTGAAGCACATTTTAGTCATAAAAGAACAATTTAAAATATTACCTTTTCATAGAAAACAAACAACCAAAAAATATATTATCATTCAATTTTCACAGAGAATTAAAATGATGGAAGTGGCATTATTGAAAACACAAATTCCCAGTCAACTCCAAATATGAAGTGAAAATTCTGCAATAACAAAGCTCATTATATGGTTATTCTTTTCAACAGCATAGCACGTAACATCATGGAAGTGCACCATTTGTTTTCCCCAACACAGTGGTGGCAATTACACCATTACAAGCAACTAAGAAAACTGTTGGGTTTTTTTCCCACATCTACCATGATATTGACAGATAGCTAACTGTTGACCTAGCTCTCCCTGATAATCCTAAAGTAACAAAACACAATTGGCAGCTGAAGTTGTGTGAACCTGGGTTTTTATGTTTACACCAGCATGAAGACCGAGCAAGGGAACTTAACAAGGAAACTCTATAAAAATTTAAGATATTTAAGACTATCAAGCCAGATCCTGCAATAATACAGCCCACCATAGTGCAACTCTCCTGATCATGGCAGCACTAAAGGTTGATTTTCCCTCCAAAAGCAACACTCCCTATCCATTCTTCATAAAACTGGGGCACGCTCTGGAGCACCCCTGCACCCTTTCTCAGCCTGCAACAACACACACATAAATCACAGCTTCCAAACAAAACAGCTGGTGAAAATGCAGTACACGTTAAAATGCATCAGCATGTACTCAGACAGTGGTATTGCTTCCCATCCTTCCAAGCCAATCCTGGATTCACAAATCTAGTTTCTGAATATTCCCTTCTCATTAACTAGTGTCATAGACCACATAGAATGATTTTTAATCCAGTCCTATCCTGTGATGAGCAGGTTTAAAATAACAAATTCACTACTGTCTTTCACATTATTTGGCACATTTGCTAGGTTACTTACTAAATGCACTAAGCATGAATGAACACCATGTCAGATGTAAACGAAAGAAATAATGTTTCAGCATCAGATACGAAAGGACATTTCACAAGAGGTTTCCTTTTCTCTATCACATAAAGGTATGTGTCCTGGTTCTGGCAAGGATAGAGTTAATTTCCCAAGGAGCCAGGACAGGTGAGCCAAGCTGGCCGGGGGCTATTCCATACCATGTGACATCATGCTCACCATAAAAGGGGGCTAGTCGGGTAGGGGAGGGGCGGCGCAGTTTCAGCGCGGTTCCGGGATGGGCTGAGTGTCCGGTCGGTCGGTCGGTCGGTCGGTCGATCAATCAATTAATTGTTCTCTGTTATCACCCATTGTTATTATCTGTTATCAGCACTGTTGTTGATTGTTTTTTCCCTCTCCCTTGTTGTCCCAGTAAACTGCCCTTATCCCAACCCTCGAGGCTTTTGCCGTAGGTTTGTTTCCCGTTCTCCTCCCCGTCCCGCTGGGGAAGGAGTGAGTGAGCAGCCGCGTGGTGCTCAGCTGCCGGCTGGGCCTAAACCACGTCAGTCCTGTTTGACGCCCAACGTGGGGCTCCAGGGGTTGTGATAACGGTAAGTCTGACCCAAGTGTGTTAAAGCAAAATTGTCATAAGAATTTATGATGTTATTGAAACAGTCACTGGTCATAATGATGTTCTGTTTGATTACATGGCTCTGGTTTGTAAACCCGTGTTTACTCTATGCAATCCTTGCGGTGCTGTTTATCACCTCTGGGAGAGGGGTTCCTGTTCTCATGTTGTTGTATTGTGTGATAATGACTTATGATAAGATATCATCGACAGTCATGAGTCTGAGCTGGTACTTGTATGTAGCATTTTGATCAGGCCTGTACCTCAGTCAATGTTTTTTAGAATTGATTAATGACTGCACCCGATCTATGGGGAAGACGGGGGGATACCTTCTCCCACTCTTTCACCTCCCCTTTTCCCTTTTGGTTGGTTACAACAACTTTTGAGAATTTTGAATCCCTTGGAATGTTCAGGCCAGTATATTCCTATTGCTAGGTCTCCTGCGTGTTTTCCAAGTCCTGTTCAGGGTTAGCAAAAATTGTTTCAAGAATATTACCCAGGGATATTCCCCAAGACTGAATGGTCAGGGCTGGCATGGCATGTGGGAGAGTATGGGTGGGTATCTAGAGACCGTTTCATCCCCAATGGTTTGGAGCTTCACTCCTGAACAATTGCAAGACCCTGATAAGATGGTAGAATATTTGAAAGGAAAATGCTGTGGGGATTCTAAGGAGACACAACTTACTGTACTGTGCTGGGCCCTGGCCACAATCTATCGAACACTGCTTGATAGTAGACAGCACCACCCAGAGGGAGAGAGCGGACCCACAGGCACTGCAGCTACCCAGGCCCCTGCAACAGGCACTGCAGCTACCCAGGCACTGTAGCTGAGCCAAATGATCAACCCATACCAGTATCAGTCGCCCCTATACACAAAAAGAAATACGCAAAGAAATCGGTTCGCATCGTGAGAGATGATGATGAACCGGGGCCATCACGAGAAGAAGAAGAGCCGGAACCAGAAGTGATCACCCGATCTCTGTCCCTGAGTGAATTGCGAGATATGCGGAAAGACTTCAGCTGCCTTCCAGGGGAGCACATCATTACCTGGCTGCCCCGCTGCTGGGATAACGGGGCCAGTAGCCTGGAACTGGAGGGCAGGGAGGCCAAGCAGCTAGGATCCTTGTCTAGGGAAGGGGGCATTGACAAAGCAATTGGGAAGAAGGTGCAGGCCCTCAGTCTCTCGAGGCAACTCCTGTCAAGTGTGAGGGAAAGGTATCCTTTCAGCGAAGATGTCGTATGTCGGGCGGGCAAAGTGGACCACCATGGAGAGAGGTATCCAATATCTGAGGGAATTAGTCATGTGGGAGATGGTTTATTACGATCCAGACAACACACAGTTGCCCACAGACCCCGATGAAGTCCAGTGTACCCGACCCATGTGGCGAAAATTTGTGCGAAGTGCACCATCATCGTACGCCAACTCACTGGCAGTAATTGGCTGGAAGAGTGAAGAGGCACCCACAGTGGATGAAGTGGCTGGCCGACTCCAGCAATATGAAGAGAGCCTTTCTTCCTCCCTCATCTCAGCTGTGGAGAAGCTGTCCCAGGATGTCCGGCAACTCAAAGAGGATATATCGTACTCCCCACCCCCACAGACCAGTATTTCAGCTGTTAGGAGCAAGCGTTTTTCTGCTCCGGAGAGGGGATATAGAGCATACACACCATGAGGTGTCCTGTGGTTTTATCTGCGTGACCATGGAGAAGACATGAGGAAATGGGATGGGAAGCCTACTTCAACCCTGCAGGCACGCGTACATGAGCTACAAGGCAAGACAGCTGTACAAAGGAACTCTTCCAGAAAGGATGCTGCTCCAGTTTCCACCGGGCAGCCCCCCAGACCAAGTGGAAGGCCAGATCGCACTTCTGATCCTCTTGAAGGGACTTCTAAGTCCTTTCTGCAAGAGATGAGCAGCGAATATGATGAGCAGGATTAGAGAGGCCCTGCCTCCAGCCAGGTGGAGGAAAGGGACAACAGAGTGTATTGGACTGTGTGGATCCGATGGCCTGGCACATCAGACCCACAAGAGTACAAGGCCCTAGTGGACACGGGTGCACAGTGTACCTTAATGCCATCAAACTATGAAGGGGTGGAACCGATATCTATTTCTGGTGTGACAGGGGGAATCCCAACAGTTGACTCTGTTGGAGGCTGAAGTAAGTCTAACTGGGAATGAGTGGCAAAAGCACCCCATTGCGACTGGGCCAGAGGCTCCGTGCATCCTAGGCATAGACTACCTCTGGAAAGGGTATTTCAAAGACCCAAAAGGTTACCGGTGGGCTTTTGGAATAGCTGCCTTGGAAGCAGAGGAAATTGAACCATTGTCTAGTTTGCCCGGTCTCTCGGAGGACCCTTCTGTTGTAGGGTTGCTGAGGGTTGAAGAGCACCAGGTGCCAATTGCTACTACAACTGTGCACCGGCGGCAATACTGCACCAACTGAGACTCCCTGGTTCCCATCCACGAGCTAATTCGTCAACTGGAGGGTCAGGGAGTGATCAGCAGAACCCGCTCACCCTTTAACAGTCCCATATGGCCAGTGCGGAAGTCCAATGGAGAGTGGAGGCTGACGGTAGACTGTCGTGGCCTGAATGAAGTCACACCGCCGATGAGTGCTGCCGTGCCAGATATGCTGGAACTTCAATATGAACTGGAGTCAAAGGCAGCCAAATGGTATGCCACAATTGATATAGCTAATGCATTTTTCTCGATCCCTTTGGCAGCAGAGTGCAGGCCGCAGTTTGCCTTCACTTGGAGGGGCATCCAGTACACCTGGAATCGACTGCCCCAGGGGTGGAAACACAGCCCCACCGTTTGCCATGGACTGATCCAGACTGCACTGGAAAAGGGTGAAGCCCCAGAGCACCTGCAATACATTGATGACATCATTGTATGGGGCAACTCAGCAGAGGAAGTTTCTGAGAAAGGGAAGAAAATAATCCAAATCCTGCTGCAGGCTGGCTTTGCCATAAAACGAAGTAAGGTGAAGGGGCCTACGCAGGAAATCCAGTTTTTAGGAATAAGGTGGCATGATGGGCGGCGTCAGATCCCCATGGATATTATCAACAAAACAGCAGCCACATCCCCACCAACCAACAAAAAGGAGACACAGGCCTTCCTAGGTGTTGTGGGTTTCTGGCGAATGCACATTCCGAATTACAGTCTGATAGTAAGCCCTCTCTACCACGTAACCTGGAAGAAGAATGATTTCAAATGGGGCCCTGAGCAACAACAAGTTTTTGAACAAATTAAACAAGAAATAGTTCATGCCGTAGCTCTTGGGCCAGTCCGGGCAGGACCAGATGTCAACAATGTGCTGTACACCACAACTGGGGAGAATGGCCCTACCTGGAGTCTCTGGCAGAAAGCATCAGGGGAGACTCGAGGTCGGCCCCTGGGGCTTTGGAGTCGGGGATACAGAGGATCCGAGGCCCGCTACACTCCAACGGAAAAGGAGATATTGGCAGCCTACGAAGGGGTTCGAGCTGCTTCAGAGGTGATTGGCACTGAAGGACAGCTCCTCTTGGCACCCCGACTGCCAGTGCTGGGCTGGATGTTCAAAGAGAGGGCTCCTTCTACACATCACGCAACTGATGCTACGTGGAGTAAGTGGGTTGCCCTGATCACACAACGGGCTCGAATAGGAAGCCCCAGTCGTCCAGGAATTCTGGAAGTGATCACAGACTGGCCAGAAGGGAAAGATTTCGGAATGTCGCTAGAGGAGGAGATGACACGTGCTGAAGAAGCCCCACTGTATAATAAACTAACAGAGGATGAGAAACCATATGCCCTCTTCACTGATGGGTCCTGTCGCATCATGGGAAAGCATCGAAGGTGGAAGGCTGCTGTATGGAGTTGTTCACGGCGAGTTGCAGAAGCTGCTGAAGGAGAAGGTGAATCGAGCCAGTTTGCAGAGGTGAAAGTCATCCAGCTGGCCTTAGATATTGCTGAAAGAGAAAAGTGGCCAACACTGTACCTCTATACCGACTCATGGATGGTGGCCAATGCCCTGTGGGGGTGGTTACAGCAGTGGAAGCGGAGCAACTGGCAACGCAGAGGCAAACCCATCTGGGCTGCCCCGCTGTGGCAAGATATTGCTGCCCGGCTAGAGAAGCTGGTTGTAAAGGTACATCATGTAGATGCCCACGTACCCAAAAGTCGGGCCACTGAGGAACATCAGAAGACCCAGCAGGTGGATCAGGCTGCCAAGATTGAAGTGGCTCAGGTGGATTTGGACCGGCAGTGTAAGGGTGAATTATTTCTAGCTCGGTGGCCCCATGACACTTCAGGCCATCAAGGAAGAGATGCGACATATAGATGGGCCCGTGATCGAGGGGTGGACTTGAGCATGGACGCCATCTCACAGGTCATCCACCAATGTGAAACATGCGCCATAATCAAGCAAGCCAAGTGGGTAAAGCCTCTGTGGTATGGAGGATGATGGCTGAAATATAAATATGGGGAAGCATGGCAGATCGACTACATCACACTCCCGCGAAGCCGCCAAGGCAAGCGTTATGTCCTTACAATGGTGGAAGTAACCACGGGATGGCTGGAAACGTATCCTGTGCCCCATGCCACTTCCCGGAACAGTATTCTGGGTCTTGAAAAGCAAGTTCTGTGGCGACATGGCACCCCAGAGAGAATTGAGTCAGACAATGGGACTAATTTTTGGAACAACCTCATAGACACCTGGGCCAAAGAGCATGGTATTGAGTGGGTGTATCACATCCCCTACCTATCATGCACCAGCCTCTGGGAAAATTGAAAGGAACAATGGACTGCTAAAAACTACCCTGAGAGCAATGGGTGGTGGGACCCTCAAACACTGGGACACACACTTAGCAAAGGCCACCTGGTTAGTTAACACTCGGGGATCTGCCAATCGAGCTGGCCCTGCCCCATCAAAATTTCCATGCCCAGTAGAAGGGGATAAAGTTCCTGTTAGTGCGCATGAAGAATAGGTTGGGTAAAACAGTTTGGGTTATCCCTGCTTCAGGCAAAGGCAAGCCCATCTGCGGGATTGCTTTTGCTGAGGGACCAGGGAGCACTTGGTGGGTGATGAGAAAGGATGGGGAAGTCCAGTGTGTACCCCAAAGGGATTTGATTTTGGGTGAAAATAGCCCATAAATTAAATTGTATGATGTTAATAGCTATATACTGTATCAATGTTATGACCGTAAGAATCACCCAAAACTAATGAAGGATGGACTTTGGAACTGCCTTCAACTGGTGCCCAGGAACTTCATCGAAAATTACATCTGTGACGTCCAGACTGCGAGCATGGACCATACCAGATACACCAGCCATGAAAAATACTCCCGATGCAGCGTGCAACAATCCAGCAGCACGCACCATTGTTCCTGCTCTGAGACACTGTAATGGCAGATGGAACCCGAAGCCATGGACTAAATGAACTCAATGGATGCTTTATAGAGCGATGGTCCATGGAGTAAGAGAATGGTGTCAGTGAAATAATCTGGGCATGATGTAGATGGTATGGAGTAAGGGGTGGATAATGTCCTGGTTCTGGCAAGGATAGAGTTAATTTCCCAAGGAGCCAGGACAGGTGAGCCAAGCTGTCCGGGGGCTATTCCATACCATGTGACATCATGCTCACCATAAAAGGGGGCTAGTCGGGTAGGGGAGGGGCGGCGCAGTTTCGGTGCGGTTCTGGGACAGGCTGAGTGGTGGGTAGGTCGTTGGTTCGGTAAATTGTTCTCTGTTATCACCCATTGTTATTATCTGTTATCAGCACTGTTGTTGATTGTTTTTTCCCTCTCCCTTGTTGTCCCAGTAAACTGCCCTTATCCCAATCCTCTAGGCTTTTGCCGTTGGTTTTTTTCCCGTTCTCCTCCCCGTCCCGCTGGGGAAGGAGTGAGCGGCCGCGTGGCACTCAGCTTCCCGCTGGGCCTAAACCACGTCAGTGTGGTTTTGGCATCCCCTTTTTTGGATAAAAAGGCCTGGGCCAAAAATAAACAAATATAGAACAAAATAGGATGGATTTGGAGACATACGAAGATGACTGAGTGTCTGTACACAATAGCTTAAAAAAAAACCCCAAACAACAAACAAACAAAAAAACCCCAAACAAGCAGCAGAGGTATTACAAGGTGTAGGTCATTGGTAGTTTCTTTTAAAATTAAAAGATAGGTTACTTTCTAGAAAGGCTATACTGACTCATGGAAGCTGAAGCAAGATGCCGGCAGAATGAGCCAAAAGTAATGATAGCATTTGGTGTACTTGTTCAGTGGCCTCACAGAGCAGATAAAGCTAGCCATCTTCCCTGGTAGGCATAAAAATAATAATGAAAAAGTTAAAAGAATCATCCCAGCAATTAGAACAGGATGCTAACAGTATGTTTGCACCAGGTTTCACCCACTTCTTATGTTACTACTGAGTCAGTAGAGCTATTACAGATAGCTCTAGTAAGTTCCAAAAGAGACTTTTCAAAGATATCTTCTGAAAGGTTAAAAAGGTAGTGCAGTTGCAGCTAATTAGGTGAGGCCACTGCTTACAAGTCATAGAATGATTTGGGTTTTTACTACTATTTCTCCTCCTCAGAAACTGTGTTTTCAATAGACAACAATCATGTGCTTATTTTACCTTTCTTGTAGTTTGGGTATATATCATAAAATGGAGAATTTTCCTTTGTTTCATTTCACTTCTCCTATACCTACAGCAGGTGTCTGAGTCATTCTGTGATTCCCAGAGGTGAAATCGGAGCCACAGGGAGCAAAATGCCTAAGTGATAGAACAGAATATTCCCAATTGCCTCACACAAGCAGATCAGCAGTAGGAAAACATATTTTATTTGGTTTCCAGTAACTTTACTATCACTTGATCCAGCACAGTGAATAGTTGTGTAATGTCTTGATTAATGATGGCAATACATCCAAGGAGCTAAGAGTGCTTTTAAGGTTACTGTTACGTAGCTACACATACCCAAAAAAAAAAAAAAAAAAAGCATGTGACATAATACACATAATTGGTTAAAAAACAGTAATTCAGAACAACCTTTCACCACCACCACTAATTGCACCACATAAATAGCATTAGAAAAAGGCACATGGAAAAGATGTATCAACTAATAATTAAAATTTATCCCTTACTTTGGAGTTCTACAAAACTGCTGAACATGCAATTCAGTGGAGCAGAGAAGCCGTTACCTTTTGTAATGCAGTCTTAGGGGATTGCAGCAACATAATAGAAAAAGGCAGGCTATATTTAAAGGCAGCTGCATAAAAGCAGTCGCATTCAACTGCAGACATCTTTTAAAGGCCATGATTACTAGAAATTCAGCTGTTTATTCTCTTTCATCAATAGAGTCAAATTTCAGCGGGACTCAGTGGTACATTTACATGCATAAAACCGGTAATTACACATTAAACTGCCTGCTTCCTACATGCAATTACACCTTCCATGTGCAAATGGGTCATTTTTATAGATTTGTGGAAAAGTTCATTAACATTAGAAAAACATTTTTGTTCAGGTAATCAGACTGGAGAAGAATAAAATGAAGAGCCCTAGTTTCAATCACACCTCCTATTCACTTGAAGTCAGCATCAGATTTTTCCTCCCAGGAAAATCTCCCCTCCTCTTGCAGGGGAGCTGCCCCATCTCCCCACCCCACTCCCCACACACCCTATTTTGATATATATTTCATTGAAAAGCAATGCACAGATGCTTGTGACAGATGGTACACCAGATATTGAGTGATAATGAAACCATCATTTCTCTAAATTATCACTATTGAAATGACTCAGCATACTTCACAACAATTCTTTGTGCAGATAGTCCAAATCAATGATGGAGAGACAGTGGTCTGCTACCTAGAAAATGAAATTGAGTATAGATATCTTTGGGCTTGGGAAGCAGGGCAGCCCAGGGGCAGTCCCAGCTGGGAACACACCAGGACATAAGTCCCATGGGTGGGCCCAAGGCTGGGCAGGGCAGAGCTGGAGAATGGAACTAATTCTGTGCACAAGAATCTGTAAATCTAAATGTAATGCTTTGAAGTAGCAAGTAATGCTAGGGACTTGTAACTCACCACTGTCAAAGTTAGTGAAGAAGCTTGTTTTCTTTGCAATAGTTTACTCCTGTCAGCTGTTCTACCCTACAAAAATCACCCCATTGTTTTTATTGAGAAGTAGTGCCAAGGCAAATTGATTTGATGTGGGGTATTTGGCTATAAAAACTACTCCACAGACATAAACCACAGTCATCAAAGTACACAGTGGAAGTTTGAGGTTCATTAGATATCACCAGAATAAAGCAGCTGTGATGTCAAATGCTCAGTGGTATCATTCCAGAAAAAGCAGTTACTTGCATGTAGCCCCAGCTGGCATCTGAGCTCTGAGCACCACATGGCCACTCACTCACCCCTCCCACCCCCCCATGGGATGGTGAGGAGAATGGAAAGACAAAACTTTGGGTTAAGGACAATTTTTTGGGACAGCAAAAGGAGAGGGAAATAACAACAGTACTTAGAATATACAAAGCAAGTGATACACAATGCAATTCATTCATTCCACAACCCAACAACCACACACTCAGACTGTCCCGGATCTGCCCCTGCCTGACTAGCCCCATTTTATGCTGAGCATGACATCATATGGTATGGAATACCCCTTTGGCTAGTTTGGGTCTCCTGGCTGTGTTCAGTTCCAGCTTCTGGTGAAAATTAACTCTATCCTAGCTGAAACCAGGACATTGCGTTAGTGTGGAAAGTTGCTTCAAATACCAGGGCTTGCTCTGATTCTTCTCCTATTGCAGCAGGAAGAAAATTATTACATAGGCTGGCAGCTTGCAAAAAGTTGATACCTGACCCAGGACACTCTTACTTCCACGTTTTTCCAGGTCTTCCCATGCCTGCCTAAACCCCATTCATGACAGGTGTTCCAAAGTGCACACATATCTATATTTCATGTGAGCTTAGACCAGCCTGGCAGGCTGCTCCAGCAGCCCTTGTTTCCAATCTTTTCATTCATTTTTTTTACTCACTCAGTCATCCATCTGTGCAGACCACATCATGCTACAAGGATATTGCAGAAGAGTATCAAAAGCCTTGCTAAAGTTGAGGTAAATGGTATCCACTGCCACCTTCTCTTCCACAAATCCAGTCTAGTTAGCCTAGAAGGCAACCATGTTGGTTCAGCATGATTCACTTTCGGTGAATACATGCTGGATCTTCCCAGTCACCTTCTCTTTCAAGGGCTCAGAACTATTCTCCAAGAGGACTCAGTTTACAATTTTCCCAGGGACTAAGGAGAGGCAGACTGGCCTACATTTTTCTGGGCTGCCATTTTGTGTTTTTTGAAGGTTGGTGAAAATTTGCCTTCCTCCAGTTGCAGAAGACATCTCCAGAACCTTTCAAAGATGACAGGAAGTGGCCTCACTATGATATCAGCCATGTACTCTCAGCACCCTGTTACTGACCAATAAACCCCTACCATGGAAGAAGGCTCAGAGGAGATGGGCAGGGGTGATGTGCCCATGAAGCTCAGGGAATAATGCAGGGTGTGACTGACCACAGCTGTTGCAAAGAAGATGAATTTATCTCAACACAAAAGAGACCAAAGCATGGCCTTTGTTTTAGATAAACAGATGAATGGATCAGTGGTGGTATAAATTTTTCTCCCTGGGTTCAGTAAGAGAGTGTGGATGTTTCCCTGAGTTAGCCAAACCAGCGTGGGGGGGCCGAATAGACACCTCAGTCCAACGTAGAGTATAAAACCCAGAAAACTAGCTAAATAATTTCAACGAGAGTAACAGATTCAAGCTGGCTTCAACCTACATAGGCCTTCCCAGTGACTGGGGAGGCCCAGCGTCATGTGAGTATGTTATAGAGACCACTAAAGGAAATCACATTGGTACTGTGAATGAACTGTGTATTGCAAGCCCTATACTTTTGCTAAATGTAACTTTCATTTGTATTGTGTTTTCAGTATATTTTGTATGCCTTTGCTAAATCAGAAATCCTGTGTAACATCAACTGTTTTCAAATAAGTAAATTTTATTTTAAACATTTACAATGTCAACACATGAAACATCCAAAAGGACCTGGTCAGAGAGTGTTGGACACACCTTCCGATGTAGCTTATCCAGTCCCAAGGACTTGTATCTGTCAAGTTCTCACAAATAATCATTGACTAGATCACCTTCTACTGCTCATAATTATTCTGCCTCTAAAAACAGATGCCTAGATGTTGATGGTGAAGGTCAAGGCAAGGAAGGTATCTGGTATCTTACACTTACTTGTGACTGCATTCACTAAATCACCTTCACTCTTCAGCAACAGGCCTATTTTCTCCTTATTCAGCCTTGCTAAATATGTATTGTATTAGAAAAACTCTTACTGTTTGTTGCGTAAAAGGGCCCTTTCTCACGTGTGGCTGAGGGAGGCCCTCCTGTTGAGTCACGATGTTCAGAAAGGACCCCCTTGCTTTCTAAACTCCTTCTCAGAGAGGAGCCTAGGTGCGGCTAGGTCCAGTCTTAGTCCCAGATTTGGTCAACAGTTTATGTCTAAAGGATTATGTGTGTAGCCACTTATCAGAGCCAACATTTGCCTGTCAGAGCCCCACTAAAGACTTTCACTGAAACAGTTTTGCAAAGTTGGAAAGAAAAATAGGTAATTTATTGAGACGACAGATATAAAAAGTTTAGAATTGCTGTTGATAAATGAACTTACTGCAATAATTTTGAGCTCAAGCTAATAGTTCAGCACTTTTTGTTAATGATAGTTTTCCCAGGGTAACATCCGACATAATCGGAGGCGCAAGTCTTACCAAAGAGGCGTCCCTGCTTGAGGAGAAGAGAGGTCCAGACCCATCCAGATAGTTAGAGTTCTCATCCTCAAAAAAGAGGATTCTAAATGCCAGATTTATACTGTTGGTGAGGTCGGACTAAGTCAGGTATTGTGTGCCAATTGGCCCTTAACAACGCTTGTTGTTGTTGTTAGGGGCTGGGGGGGCGGGGGGGGGGAAGCGGCAGAGAACAAAGGCATTCCGCTGTAGAGGAGCGGTGGTCTGTTTAGTTTTACCAAAATAACATCGAACTGTGAAGGCTTCCCCTCACCCCAGGCGTCACTTGATTGAGGAGTAGAACCCTCAGGTGCTGCATCTTGTTAAGATGAACAAATTGCTCATCTCCTGCCCTTGTTCAGGTCCAGTGCTTATCAGTGCAAGATAAGCAAGTTGCTCAGTCCCTGCTCTCACCCAAGCCTGACTCCCTCAGGGCCCCTTCTGCTGGCTCATAATGGCCCTGTATTTGGCACCAACAAGCCTGGACAAGTCTGGCATCCCACACTGTTGTCCTTACAAGTGTTCACTTTCTGAACTTTAGCTTTCCTAACACCATTCCTACAGGTCCAGACAACTTATCTGTGAGACTTCTATCTTTATGAGACCAAAGACCTGAAAACACCTCAAATTTATGATAACCTATTTTAATGCAGGTAGTTAATCTTCTTCAACACCATAAGCACTCCCAACATCAAAAGTGATCTGTATACCAACATGGGCTGATAGGTTTTACTCATATTTGCTGTTCAGGATGGGAACTCCCATGAGCCCAGGAAAAGTTTGAAAGAAAGGAGGAGGTGGAGAGCGTATCAACTGACTGCAGTGAAGTACATATAAATGCCTCTGTCATTCATCTCAATGCCTTTGACAAATGCATGACAAACAGTACAGACATTCCAATAAAGATGCAGTCCAAGTTGTAACCGTAGGATAGGGGCCGTGAAACAGAAACTATAGAATCAGGTTGAGATAATTAGTTTGTAACCAAGGTAATACGTAATGAAGCTAACTGACCATGGCAAGGTACAATGCTGCTATGTTCCATCTACAGTCCCTACCAAACTGAACAATAGGTTTGGAGATATTAATCTTATGAAGTAAGTTGCTATGGACAGGTGCACCTACAACAAGGGTATTGTGCATGCCCATAAGAAGAGGGTCACCCAGCGAACACGGGTGCAAGACCACTGACGACCACCAGAGACCCTTGAGGACCACCAACTCAAATCACTGAGCACGCGTGATGGGGAGGAGAATATGGAAATGAATTCTAAGAAATGATTATCATAGGACTGCCTTCTCTGAGAAAGATGATGAATATGTATGTTTTGATCCTACATAACCTGTGTGTTGGTGATCACCTGGCATGCACATTGGGTGGAGCAATCCCCCGTGCATCCAGCGCTGCAATAAAGAATGCCTGCCTTTTAACACTACATTGGTGTTACGAGGTTTATTCCTGGATTTCGGTGACAGTTTCTAGCGACCCAGATGGGACTCTGCTTTTGAACCTCGACGGATCCGTGGGATCGCAGGACCTCCAGCCGGCACTGGGGAATTCTCGGGGAGAACCTCCGATCCCCGGACCGAAGAGCTCTGAGCAAGACCCCTGGGAGAGGTAAAGGCATTCTTATTTGATTTGAGTATTTGTTTTTTTGAATATTTGCTCTTACCATCGTGGCGGGACAGGCCTGCACCAGGGGCGCAAGTTGAAGGCCTCATTTAAGGAGCCCCGTGGCTCTCACCATCGTGGCGGGACAGGCCCGCACCAGGGGCGCACGGGAGGCCTGCTCGTAAGGTGCGGTGAAAGCTGCGCAGTGTTGGGCTAGAGAGACATCTCGGGTAAAAGTCTCTGCTAGGCGAAAGCCTGTGGAGCAGGGCCCACAGGGGAGGGGAAGCCTCCAAGGTTGAGATTTCTCTTACCACCGAGGCAGGACAGGCCCGCACCAAGAGAAATCCCTGAGGGAGCTCTAACACGGGTTGGGGTCCCTCTGACTAGTGCTTGTGATAGTGCACAATCACAACCACTGAGTCCTTGGGATATGGGTACTTTTCCGAGTAAGAAATCAATCCCGTGAAAAACACCACTGGGATGTATTTTAGAACATTGGAAAGATCTGGGAAGAACTGATCCTTTGACTCGGAAACAGCTGATTGAGTATTGTAATCACTGGTGGCCACTGTATACTTTAGAGAATGGGGAAAAGTGGCCGGAGAATGGGACATTGCAGTATAACGCAATTTTGCAATTGATGCTATTTTGTAAAACGGAAGGTAAATGGAATGAAATGGCATATGTGGATTTGTTTTTCACACTGCAAAATCATCCAGAATGGCAAAGGCAATGTGAATTGGTTTCATCTAGTTCTGCGATAATGGCATTAAAGGGGCAGGAATCTGATAAAAATTTGAAAAAAGGTTGCTCAGCTTGTGACATTGGTAAACGGTGTTTTAAATGTGAATTTGAAGATGATGATGTTGAATTATTGGTTGCACCTCGCAGAAGGTTAGGAAATGATCAAGGGGATCAAAATCTGGGGGTCAATAATGCTTCCGCCCCTCCTGTGGAAGGGGAGGCGGAAGGATTCAGCCCGATTGCTGGGAGGACAAGGGGAAAAGGGGGAGGAGACGGATTAACTCCCCTCCAGGCCCCTCTTCGACAGGCAGTTGGCAATGAGGGTCCGGTAATGGTAAAAGTTCCCTTCTCAATAACTGATTTAAGACCAGGGAAAGAAACTGCAGGCACTTATCCAGATGATCTTGAAAGAGTTGCCAAAGTAGTTGAAACAATAATCAGAACCCAGAACCCTGATTCGGAGGATTTCAAAGTAATATTGGATACTTTGTTGGAAGACACTGAAAAGAAAATGGTGTTAAATACAGCCAGAAAACAAGTGGAAGAAGCTCATGCTAATGGGATTATACAAGGGACAGTGGACCAGAATTTTCCATCCACAAATCCTGAGTGGGACCCTAATCAACTGGGGCCCAGAGGGATGCTGACTAGATATCAGAAGTGGATTTTATTTGGTGTTAGACATGCAATGCCAAAAGCAATTAATTGGTCTGAACTTTATGAAGTAAGACAAGAATTAAATGAGTCCTATTCAGCCTTTATGGAAAGACTAAAGGTGACTGCTAGAAAATATACTAATTTGGACCCAGAAAAACCACCACGGAAGAAGCTATACATTTGGCCTATATATTTATGGGACAATGAGCCCTAGAGAAAAAACCTCCAGAAACTGGAAGGGGCTGAGTCCAGAGACTTAGGTAAAATGCTTGAAGTAGCCTGGACTGTGTATAACAACAGAGAAAAAGAAAAAGAAGTCAGACAAATGCAAAGGGATGGAAAAATTCTGGCAATCTTGACTGAGAATAATAAACATGTAAAGCAAAACTCAGCTATAAATCAGCAGAGGTTGGTGGTGCGACAGGGTGAAAAGAAAACTGGCCTTTCTTGAAACTTAAAATTTAAGCTGGGAAAACAGTGGGTAACACATCAATTTTTGTACATGCCTGAATGTCCATTGCCTTTATTGGGATGAGATTTATTAAGCAAATTAGACACACAAATAATTTTTAAAGATGGAGAGATCAGATTACTGATTAATACCAGAATCAAAGCCATAGAGGCGAGAGTATTTATGTTACAGGATTCCTCCAAGGAGGAACAGATTTCAGAAGCTGTGGACAATGCAGTAACCCCTTTGGTATGGACAAGTGAAGTTCCAGGACGATCCAAACTGGCAGAACCGGTAAAGATTACTTTAAAACCTGGAGCCAAGCCGGTAAGACAAAAACAGTATCCTATTAAGTGGGAGGCTCGAAAGACATTAGAGGAATTAATTACAAAATTTTTAGAGTATGGGCTGTTAGTAGAATGTGAATCAGAATACAATACCTCTATATTACCAGTAGGGAAATCAGGAGGTAAGGAATACCGATTGGTTCAGGATCTGAGGGCCGTAAATCAAATAGTTCAAGATATACACCCAGTAGTGGCCAATCCCTACACTTTACTGACATCTTTGAAAGAGGAACATAAATGGTTTACTGTACTGGATTTAAAGGATGCCTTCTTTTGCATACCTCTGGATACAAAAAGTCAAAGCTTATTTGCTTTTGAATGGGAAAGTCCTGCTACAGGACAAAAAACGCAACTAACATGAACTGTACTTCCACAAGGATTTAAAAATAGCCCTACAATATTTGGAAATGAGTTGGCAAAAGAGTTGGAAACGTGGAAGAAACAGAATCAAGGAGAAGGTATATTATTACAGTATGTGGATGACATCCTGATAGCAGCAGAAAGTAAGGAAACATGTTTTGAAATGACCATCAGTTTATTGAATTTCCTGGGCCAAGGAGGGTACAGAGTCTCCAGAAACAAGGCCCAGATAGGAAAAGAAGCAGTGATTTATTTGGGATTTGAGATATCTCAAGGACAGAGACAACTGGGAAATGAAAGAAAAGAAGCCATTTGTCAGATCCCCGAACCTAACAGTCCAAAGGAACTGAGAGCCTTTCTGGGAATAATTGGGTGGTGTCGACTCTGGATTCTAAATTATGGACTGTATGTGAAACCCCTATGTGAAGCCCTGAAGGAATCTAAAGACCAATACTTGATTTGGACACCTGAATGCCATAAATCATTTAAAAAAAAATCAAAAAGGCATTAATGATGGCCCCTGCATTGGGTTTACCTGATCTAACCAAACCTTTTGAGCTGTTTGTGCACGAAAGGCAACATCTGGCCCTTGGAGTGCTGGTGCGACAGCTGGGATCTTGGAAGTGACCGGTGGGGTACTTCTCCAAACAACTTGACACTGTGAGTAAAGGATGGCCAGGATGTTTGTGTGCCGTGGCAGCAATGGTGCTGCTGATTCAGGAAGCTCGAAAATTGACTATGGGCCAAAAGATAGTGGTATATGTACCGCATATGGTAATAACTGTCCTAGAACAAAAAGGGGGTCACTGGTTATCCCCTAGCAGAATGTTGAAATACCAGGTTGTCCTATTGGAACAAGATGATGTGGAATTAAAAACCACAGCAATTGTAAATCCAGCAATGTCCCTGTCAACAGAAAATCCTACTGAGAAACTGGGACATGATTGTCTGCTAACCATTGAACAAGTTTATTCCAGCAGACCAGACCTGAAGGACGAACCCTTGAAGGATCCTGATCTGGAGCTGTTTGCGGATGGAAGCAGTTTCGTGCAAGAAGGAAAGCGAATGGCCGGGTATGCTGTTGTTACCACCACCAAGATATTGGAGTCAGGGACGCTACCTGCAAATACGTCAGCGCAGAAAGCAGAATAGGTGGCGCTGAAGCAGGCCTTACGGATGGCAGAAGGGAAAAGAGTAAACACATGGACGGATTCCAAATATGCACTTGATATGATCCACGCTCATGGAGCTATCTGGAAAGAAAGAGGACTGTTATCAGCCCAAGGATCACTGATAAGGCATAAGGAGGAAGTTCTTCAACTCCTACAAGATGTGCAGAAACCAAAGGAAGTGGCCACAATGCATTGCAAGGCTCATCAATTTGGTCAGACGGCTGTAAATATAGGTAATCGGTTGGCGGATAAAGCTGCAAAGGAGGCTGCAGAACAAGGTATCCTTGCACTAGTACCAGTAAAACAGATAAAAATTCCAAATTTAAAAGCAAGATACAGTAAACTAGATGAACAATTGGCAGAGCACTTAAAAGCATCTCAGAATATGGAAGGATGGTAGGTAACACCAGAAAATCAGGTAATAGTAACTCCACAAGTTATGTTAGAACTTACAAAAGAGCAACATGAGCAGACACATTGGGGCATAGATGCTATGGTTACAAGTTTAAGAACATCTGTAATGTGTCTAGGATAGGAAAATATGAGTGGAAGTATTGAAAAGTTATTATTTCAAAACTTCCAAAGGGGGGAAATGTAACCGTAGGATAGGGGCCATGAAACAGAAACTATAGAATCAGGTTGAGATAATTAGTTTGTAACCAAGGTAATACATAATGAAGCTAACTGACCATGGCAAGGTACAATGCTGCTATGTTCCATCTACAGTCCCTACCAAACTGAACAATAGGTTTGGAGATATTAATCTTATGAAGTAAGTTGCTATGGACAGGTGCACCTACAACAAGGGTATTGTGCATGCCCATAAGAAGAGGGTCACCCAGCGAACACGGGTGCAAGACCACTGACGACCACCAGAGACCCTTGAAGACCACCGACTCAAATCACTGAGCACGCGTGATGGGGAGGAGAATATGGAAATGAATTCTAAGAAATGATTATCATAGGACTGCCTTCTCTGAGAAAGATGATGAATATGTATGTTTTGATCCTACATAACCTGTGTGTTGGTGATCACCTGGCATGCACATTGGGTGGAGCAATCCCCCGTGCATCCAGCGCTGCAATAAAGAATGCCTACCTTTTAACACTACATTGGTGTTACGAGGTTTATTCCCGGATTTCGGTGACAAAGTGATACTCAATAGAAAATATTATGTACTGAGATTTATGAGAACCACAATGGACAACAGCATCACATTTCTACGCAATATGGAAATGTCAGAAGTTTTTTTTTTCCTCAATGTAAGTTAAAGCACAAATGTAGATTCTTATGTTGCAGCTTCATCTTGCCCTCTTGTCACCAAAATCTGGGAATAAACCTCGTAACAGCAATGTAGTGTTAAAAGGCAGGCATTCTTTATTGCAGCGCTGGATGCATGGGGGATAGCTCCACCCAACGTTCATGCCAGGTGATCACCAACACACAGGTTATGTAGGATCAAACATACATATTCATCATTTTTCTCAGAAAAGGCAGTGCGGTGATAATCATTTCTTAGGATCCATTTCCATATTCTCCTCCCCATCACGCATGCTCAGTGATTTGAGTCGGTGGTCTTCAAGGGTCTCTGGTGGTCGTCAGTGGTCTTGCACCCGTGTTCGCTGGGTGACCCTCTTCTTATGGGCATGCACAATACCCTTGCTGTGGATGTCCATAACGACTTCATAAGATTAATATCTCCAAACCTATTGTTCAGTTTGGTAGGGACTGTAGATGGAACATAGCAGCATTGTACCTTGCCATGGTCAGTTAGCTTTATTACGTATTACCTTGGTTACAAACTAATTATCTCAACCTGATTCTATAGTTTCTGTTTCACGGCCCCTATCCTACGGTTACACTCTTACACTGATGTTTGTTGCATTAGACGATTCTCCTTTTCCCAAGCAGTCACTCTGTTATTGCTCCTTTCATCTTGAATTCATTTTCCACTGCTGTGTGTTAATCTTCTTGCTCAGTGTTTCAGATATCAGACTGGATTTCTTTTTTTAGGTCCTCTCTTTTTTTGAAAATGGAAACTCTTTCTAGGACAAATTCTTAATCCTTTTTCCCAGGGCTATAAATGGAGAATCACCTGGATGCCACAGAAGCAGTATGGGGAGACCAGAACACAGCTAAAGGACAGAGCACGGTCTCTCTGTTTACCATGGAACAGTCTTCCAAAGTACTTAGAGTCTGAATTCATAACATGTATGAGGTAACAGACTCACAGACATGAATATTAATAAGCATATTGCATCACTTTTGGGGGCAGAGGACAGGAGTTTGAAGGCACTCTGCTTCAGTTTTCTAGACTAAGGAAAAGGATCCATAGTGTGTATTTCCCTTCATGTACTTTAAGAATGGCACTGGTTTTGGTTCTTGTGTTCTTCCTTACATTTCATTTTCAGTAAAACTACTAATGGCTTAAGCAGCCTGAAAATATATTTTTAGCATTCTTCTTTTGTATATAACTGATATTTTTTTAATACCTCAGTAAGGCAGCTGGACTTTCTGCTGCTATTAAAAGGTACAATTATGATTATAAATGTCAGAAAGCAAGCCATGGAAACCAATTACAGTCTAATAAAGTGAACAGAAATACCAAAGCATAAAGATCCCGAAATCCTCAGCACTTCCCTCTCCAATCCATAATCCTCCTCAGTCAACTACTGCACAATAGAAATCTCATTGCTTTCAGAATAAAATGTAAGAGGACAGCATACAAAAGCCCTATTTTAGAGAACTATAGCTCTGTATTTTACGTTTTCATTGGACTGAAATTTTACATGGCAGATGTGGATTTAAGAAAATTTGCTTTTATGCACAATATTATATGTAAAAGGACAAGTTATCTGTTTATTAGTGCAATCATAATCTTTTTAGCCATGAGGGAAGATCGATTGTCACACTAAAGTTGAAGGTTAAGAAGTAACTTCTTCTGCAGTGCATTTTATTTCTTTTCACTTCATAAAGAGCAAACAGGTTTCATAATTGGAAAAAGTGGGCCAGGGACAAGGGCTAACCTTTCCACAGAGAGGTTCAAACTCCAGTACAGAAGTGCTAGAAATTGCTGTTCTTCTGTAGGCTTCTGGGGCTTTAAACTTTCAGAGGCTGAGCAAGATATAATCTGTGCCTTCTTCCTCTTGTAATTTTTCTGCACTGCTAGCAGAGTGAAAACCCACCACATGCTTGTCTGGCAATGTCAGTCCTGCTGGCTGTCCCCAGCTACTGTCACTGCTCCTCCTGGGCACTGTGGGGCTGTGCCCTGTCCTCCTGCCTGTTCCACTGCCACCCTCAACATCCGGCTCCCTGGCCTGTGCACAGCAGCTCCTCCCCATTATAGCGTTTCTGTTCTGATGAAATAAACCAAACAGCCCAAATCCAGCTAGCACTGGAAAAAAGTGTATCTTTACAAGTGCCAAAACTCAAGTGATTGTCATGCAGAACTCATGGAAGTTCTTCCACATAAATATATTGGACATTCATCCAAAAGTCTTCTGCTTTGCTTAATGTGTATGGTATTAAAACTACCTGAGTTCTAGGTTTGGTAATTTCTGTCATGGAAATTACTCAGAAAAGTTTGTTGTGTCAGATAACTTCAAGCTTCCAGGCTTCTCTGTAGGGGAATGAGATGCTCTTTACCTGCTGCTTCTTTCTACTCCTGTATTTATCATTGATGTAGACATGCCACTGCCCAACTCTTTTAGAACTGGAGTTTTCATACATTACCGTCTTTTGGTGTTAGGATCTAAACCAAAATATAATCCTATTAACCTGGGTGGCAAAGCACACTTAGGTATTTCGTCATGACACAGTTTGTTCACTCAGCAGTTCACAATACTGAAAATAACTGATTGCTGACTTTTGGTTTACTTGTTTTTTTCTGCTTGTTTCCTTATAGAGATTCTTTTTGTTAATTTCATGTAATCAAACAAAATATAAAGTACATAAATTGAAAATAATGCAAAGTAATAAGAAATTGCCTGATTGTCCACAACCAAATTCTTACCAGAAATTTTATAATAGTAGTAAAAAAATATACAAGAACCATTCTCTTGGCATAAAATCACACCTGATTAATTAAATATGTTATTTGTCTCTCAAGATTGCAATAATTACTATTTTACAGATGCATCATACTCCATTATTTATTTTTTATACACAACTCAAGATGTAAAATTCCCATTCTTGTTCAGAGAAAATTAAATCAAAATGTCAATATACTACCCTTTGGATATAATACAAAAGCTTTCCTGTACCTCTTGGAAGGTAAAGATTGTTACCAGCTACAAAGAAATGTGATCTCTGTGTGTAGGGCTTTGAAAATAAATAGATAGATAGATAGACAGACAGCCCACAAACATATCAAATACATATCTTGATATGTATTACGCACTCCTCTGCAATCCTACTTCTTCTCCTTTCCCCTACAGTGCCCAAAACAAGATTGACAATGGAGTTAACAGAATCTCCTGGAGACATGGATACTAATGAAGTCTTCTGTAAAGGAAAGTTACTTGTTCAAAGCAAATAAATTCTTTTTTGCAAACTCCTTCAAATTTTATTTCAGCATACATGCAAGACACAGAAACCTACAGGCTTTACAAAGAGTGTAAACCAAATTTATTTAAAGTGTGGCAAAAAGGAGAAGAAAGGACAGAGAAAGAAAAGGGGTGTGTGCATTGTTACAAATATTGGCCAGGTACCTGTCCTGGTTTCAGCTGAGAGGATTGATTTTCTTCATAGTAGCTAGTATGGGGATATGTTTTGGATTTGTGCTGGAGACAGCATTGATAATATAAAGATGTTTTTGTTCTATGGACCTATTGTTGAGCAGTGTTTATGCAGGGCCAAGGCCTTTTCTGCTTCTTGCACTGCCCTGCCAGCGGGATGGCTGGGGGTGCACAAGAAGTTGGGAGGAGACACAGACAGGACAGGTGACCCAAACCGACATTCCATACCATATGATGTCATGCTCAGTTTATAAGGAGCTTGGGGGAAGGGGGGGGGGGGGGGCAGTGGTGTTTGGAGTGATGGCGTTTGTCTTCCCAAGTAACCGTTATGCGTGATGGAGCCCTGCTCCATCACCTGCCTGCTCCATCACCTGCCTGCCCATGGGAAGTGGTGAATGAATTCCTTGCGTTGCTTTGCTTGTGCGTGTGGCTTTTGCTTTACCTATTAAACTGTCTTTATCTGAACCCACGAGTTTTCTCACTTTAACTTTTCCAATCCTCTCCCCCATCCCGATGGCAGGGAGTGAATGAGCAGCTGCATGGTGCTCAGCTGCCAGCTGGGGTAAAACCAGACAGTACCACAACTTTCCAACAAGATTCCTCTTGTGAATACATTTGCATGTGCAATTATTTAAAAAATAAGGATATATCTTTTATGAGAAAGTTTGTTCAGTGTTGTGGACCTGAGCATTTATTAGGAGAATTAGAACATTTTAAAGTCAGAACTGTCCCTAAGAAAATGCATTGGAAATAATTTGGTCACAATTTTATTTTACTTTTCTAAGTCCTCATCCAAATGAAACAGAAAAGTATCTTTTAAGTAGTTAAAATTGGCTAATACAGATACTATTTTTGATGCTTCATACAAACACATTTATTCATGCACTATGAATTTTATTCCCTAGCTCTTTCCTTTTCTCCCTTCTTATCTCCCATAATTTACCTTAAATAGAAATGGTGGAAACATTTCTTAATCTAAGTGACATTTAATGAGATAGAAATATACTTTGTATATTATGTTCCTCAAACTATGAATTTGCTGCTCCCTGTATCTGCCTTTTTTGTCTTTTACAATTTTGCTGTAAATTTAAGATTAAATGTTAGATAGTCTATTGAATAATTTTGTGCAGGCATAAAAAGTTACTTGTGTCAACTGTGAAGTGTAAGGCAAGTCACAACTCTGTTCAGTGACTAAACATGTGTCAGTAAAATTAAGCTTACGCTCTTGACTGTGTCATTTTAGCAGATATTAAGTAATGTAAGGCCACCAGTAAGCAAATATCAGACAACACATTTCAAACTCCAAACCACATGCCATAGATAAACACTGCTAAATTCGTTTTCTTAGATTCACTGATTTAAAGGTCAGAGAGAATGAATAAACTCTGACCTTCTTTTTGTCACAGGGTTCATGTGAACATCCCTATATAGAGACAGACACTTTTCACAGGGAATGCCCAGCAGTTTGCCATTAAGTACAATTATAACTGCCTCAGGCACATATACTCAGAACTACCTCTCTGTGCCTATGATCTGCTCCAGCCTCAAAGCTCACACACAGATATACAGAGAACCACTGGCTGAGCTTAATCAGGAGTTAATGGAAGTAACAGCTGCAATCTCCTCAGAAGAAATCTTAACAGAGCTGGTGACATTTTTTTTTCTCTGTGAGTGCAGCTTTCTGAAGATTTTTTACAGCAAGAAAGTCAAGTGCTTTTATGCTTTGCCTTCTTGGACACCTCTTATGGTCAGCTATGTGGCCCATGACATTCAACATAATTCTCTGTGACTTCTTATCAGTTTAAGCATCTAGGTGATACATACCATAGAGAGATATGCAGTCTACTTCTAGCACTGGCAACCATATAGCTACTTCAGTGCTATGTTCCACTAAGGCTGTTTTTCAATACAACTAATTAGGCTAAATAGAGCATAACACTAGGGTATTAATACTGGTTCAGAGGCAGTTTACATATTTCACTGTGGCAGTAAGTTATGCTATGTAGACATAGGCTGGTGTGCAAGATAAAACTCATCTCTTTACACAGGGTGTCTTGAGAAAAAAAGCAGACTATTATTCCTAGAAAATAAATTCCCTGAGAATAAGGGAAACATTTCACATAAATACTAGGGCTTATTTTCCAGCCAAAATAGCTAGGTTGTGCTACAAAGGTATATGTGCTTAGATATACTTCTTAGGGCCTTTCTCATCAATATTTAGCAAATATCCATCTGTGTGATAATTCAAGCATAAACGGCACAGGGAGAAGTGATTCCTAACATACCTTTCAGTATGACTGTAGCAGAGGAAAAAAGAACAAGATGCACGAGTAAAGAAAACATGAAGTAGGAAGCTGGGTGTGTCACTATTTCTTGTGGAATTTTGTATGGCTTTGTCCTGGTTCTGGCAAGGATAGAGTTAATTTCCCAAGGAGCCAGGACAGGTGAGCCAAGCTGTCCGGGGGCTATTCCATACCATGTGACATCATGCTCACCATAAAAGGGGGCCAGTCGGGCAGGGGCGGGTTCAGCGTGTAGGCGTGGCTCCGGGATGCGCTGGTCGGTCGGTCGTCGGATCGGTAAATCGTTCTGTTATCACCCATTGTTACTATCTGTTATCAGCACTGTTGTTGTTATTTCCCTCTCCCTTGCTGTCCCAGTAAACTGCCCTTATCCCAACCCTCGAGGCTTTGCCGTTGTTTTTCCGTTCTCCTCCCCGTCCCGCTGGGGAAGGAGTGAGCGAGTGGCGCGTGGCACTTAGCTACCAGCTGGGGCTAAACCACATCAGGCTTAGACAGAAAGAAATCTGCAGCACTTTGTAAGCTTGCTAATTCCACAAACCATTATATCTGACCAAAATTTCAGTCTTTATTTTGGCACAGGATTGAACTTGAGGCTACCACTTGTATGAACATGCTGTTACTAAACTATCATGCTATGACTGGCTTTCTCACAAAAGCCAGTATCCACACAGCACCACAAAAAATGTCTAGCATCAGTCACCATTAGGATCTAGAAACAACATATAGATGATATTAACATAATTTCTAATAAATCTAAGTTATTAAAATTTATTACATTAATTAAAAATGCTACATGTGAACAGGACATAGCAGATGTGATACATTAGTAAACTAGAAAAGAGAAGCTTCATGTATACTGGGAGGGCAGGGTCAGAAATAATCCACCTGAGAGAGATTAAAATCAGATTAATAGTTGCAGTGACACAATGGATCTGAAAGAAGAATGATAATAAAACAGAGGGATCAAAATGGAGAATAGGAAGATGCTTGAGAAATAGGAGAGTTCTGAGGCATATGCTAGCTCAAAAGCTTCATTATCAGACAGGAAAGACTAAGTGAAATGAAAATGACTGATAGATACCACGACTCATCCAGATTTATTGGAGAGTTAAAAGAACTCTAAAAGCCAACTGAGTAACCATTAAGATCAAAGAACAATTGTCATAACAGAAGGAAAGAGATGACAATTTACAGGCAAGAAGCTGAGATTTCTCATCCCTGCATTTTAAAGCCCTGATGAGGAAATCTAACAGCAACACCACTCATCTTGTCAGTTTAGCTATAATCTCACCTTCATGAAAAAAAACAAGACACAGGTTGCAATAATCAAACACAAAATACCAAAAATGGGAAAAGAGCACATGGAATACAAACTTCTCTCAGGAGGTCTCACTTCTCCTTCCAGTACTTACTTATTGAGCAGCTTATAACAAAGGTCAGACAAAGGATTTCAGATTCCAAGGCTGCTAACTTACTCATAGGACAGGTCAGGAATAGGCTTAAGTCTGAACATTTCTAAACCCCAAAGCAGTCATTGCATTTTTCACATTGACTCAATTCTTGAGTTCTTACTAGACTCTCTTCTATAATGGGGGGAGAGGATAAAGAGAGAAAAGAGATTGAGTAATTTTTGAGGAATCTGCACTAAGGTATTAAGAATGAACCAAGTGTCCAATGTTCATTAGGCATTTCACTACTCAGCAGCTGGAATATACTGGTTTTGGGTTAGGAGTGGAACATCAATTACTGCATACAACAAAGCTGGAGAGAAAAGAATTAAAACAAACAATATGCCCAACCCTGGTACACACTGATGTGGCTTCTGCTTCAATTTTAACATGTAAATCTCTTGAATTCAACTCATAAACATCTGTTGTACAGAAGGTATTTTACTTATGTATTTGTAAATAAACTTTATGGAAAATTTTCTTAGCTTACTGAATGAGGATAAGTAGCACTGAATTTTCATTTTAAAGAAACACTGGGAAAATGCAGCTACAAGGTAAAAACATTTCATACCATCTTTTCTCCAGTGTTTATTAAGTAATCTTAATTTCTCTTTCTCTCACTGTCACTTTCACAAGCTTAATACATGATTGGTACAGATTATTATTCTACAACTATATCATAAAAACAGTGCCTATAAATGTCCCCTTTTAGATTCACTCAGTAACAAATGGTGGCAAATACCTTGATTTTAGGACACTCCTTTATATTCCATTAATGATTATTTTTTACTCTTAAATAAAACTGTTCCTCAAGCGATGGCCAATTAATTAATCTTCATCCTCCCAAATATGTAAGGCAAAGAAAGTTACATTGTTGGCATCAAGTCACTAAGCGAATTCCAACTAGTGTGCGAACTACCTGTTCCACAGTGCCTAAAATCATGGGGGAAGAGAATTTATTGGTGCGTAAGAAAAGCTGCAAATCATCTCAGCCCTTCATAAACTTCCAGAACTTTTCCATATAAAAGTCTAGAGTTAGTTTTTATTTCATCTCTAGGACTCTGGTAGTGGTATCTACATGCACACAAAAATATCTACAAGGGCTCTTCTGAGATTACAGCCTCCCTGAGGTACAGCCTCAAAGGAGTGGTTAGTCTCTCAAGATCACACTCACACCACAGCTAAAAGCAGAACTTGGGCCATCTTCAGTGCTGAGTCCAAAGGCAATTGAAAGGATTCTGTTCTGACCTCCCCTGAATTCTTTCATGATAAGCTCAAGTAGTGGTAGCTAGAAAACTAACATATTTCTTCTGCTACTGGGTAAGAGGTCTATGGATTCATTAAACCCTGAACATCAGGAAGACTTGCGGCCAAAGTATAAGCCAACTTTATGGATTCCAAGACTAACAAAGGCTAGCCTGTGTGGCTAGCAACTGCATTAAGAAATTGCAGTGTCAAACCTCAAACATCACCTGAAGTGTTCAACTGCTTATCATGGGAATGATGAATTCATCTGTCCCAAAATGATGGCAATACTTGCTTCTGTAGGTCATATACAGGGCAAAAATTAGTATGTATACATAGGAAGTAAAAATATGATTTGATTTGGAAATTCACATTGCTGTACTCACCAAGATTAAAACCCTCCACAAAACAATTTCAGTAAATATCAGCTTTTCAACATCTGTACGTAACAGAGAAATCCATTATCTACATAAATATTACAGCATGCAGATGACACAATGTCAAATTCCCTTTCTGTACATCACAGCATGGTTTCTATCTCTTTCTCTCCTTTCCCATGTCTGGCACGTAGTGAGAAATGCCTGTAACAGGGAGCGTAGGAGAAACAAGGAGAGAAAAAGCTATTAAAAGAATAATTTAAAAAAAAGTTTATTCTTTTATGAATGGGGACTGTGAATGCTTTTAATTGGGAGAGAGATTGACTGAATTAATTTCTTCTCCCCGCTTTCTCTCTAAGCTCAATGTTTTATATTTGCAAGCCAACATGTGGTATAGAACATCAGCTACTGTATCCTTTTGCTTTTTTATTTTTCTGATTTTCTGTTTCAGTAACTATTCGCTAATTCACAGCAGTGGAAATTTAAACCACAGATCTATGTCACACACAAACCTCACTGCTTTCTCAAGTATGCAGAGATGTGGACCAAAATTGTAGTCCTTGTTATTCAGAAAAAATTCTCGTTCACTGACCCTTCTTTAGTGTAAATGATTTAGCATTTAGTATATCATGTAAATCAGACTAGACAGGTGCACACTGACCAGTACTTGGACTTACTATTTACTGTTTCAAAACTGGTTTAATTCAGCATTCACTGTTCATATCATCAGTATTACATCAGTGTGTCTGCTAGGTACAAGTGAAGCATTGACTCGATAAATTTGTTAAGCAGACAAAGAGCAAAGTATTTACTCAGCTCAGTAAGGTTATGGGTTGTTCTCAGGCATAATGAAACAGTACATTACTCAAGCAAGAGATTGTATTTTCCCGTAGTGTGTCACACTCCTATATTAGTATTTCAGACATTTAATCTTTTCGGTTTGATTGAGGTTTTTCTTAAGCTATACCCAGAACTCATACGGAACATTAAAATTTGAACTCACAAAAAAATATCATGGAACAGAGGAAAGCAGAACCTTTCTCATATTTCTTTATTCCCCTTCTTGTTCCCCTTCATACAACACAACTGTGCCCAGACAACACAGTTTTCTCTCCAAAACTATCTGTTTCCCTCTCCTAGTCAAGCTATTGCTGTGGCCTTATGTAAAATGTCAGCTGGTTCTCTCCAGCTGAATGATACTAGATAAAGCAGCTTGATGCTGCATCTGTTTGGGAAGGAAAACAAACAGATGATGCAAGTGTTTAATTGAAATTGCACTCCATTACAGTGAAAGAGGAAAGAAATGTTATGCATAAGAAACATTATATAAAAGAACATAGATCTTCAAGAACTGCAGTCATGGGAGATGAAGGTAGATTTCTGACCATATTTTTCTGTTTCCCCAATTGCTTTAATTTACTTTCAAACAACATGCTCCAGCTTTTGCATGCAGAAAACATATTAATGATTAAAATGTTTCACTTCTCTGTACAATGATTCAAGTACTATATTAAATAAGGTATAGGAATTAGGCTTTAGATTAGATCATTCTCCTTTCCAAATTGCGCCTTTTTGTAGATGCTAACATCAAAACTTTCTTATGCTCCAGCATGGGGTCCCTCTCACGGGAGACAGTCCTTCATGAACTGCTTCAGCGTGGGTCTCTCCCACGGGGTGCAGACCTCCAGCGTGGGTCCCCCACGGGGTCACAAGTCCTGGCAGCAAACATGCTCTGGCGTGGGCTCCTCTCTCCACGGATCCACAGGTCCTGCCAGGAGCTTGCTCCAGCGTGGGCTTCCCACAGGGTCACAGCCTCCTTCGGGTGCCTCCACCTGCTCCGGCGTGGGGTCCTCCATGGGCTGCAAGTGGAATCTCTACACCCCCTCATCCTCCCTCCATGGGCTGCAGGGGGACAGCCTTCTTCACAATTGTCTTCACCACGGGCTACAGGGGAAGGGGCTCACCAAGGGCTTCACCAAGGGCTCCAGGTGCTCCGGCACCTAGACCACCTCCTCCCCCTCCTTCTGCACTGACCTTGGTGTCTGCAGAGTTTCTTACCTCTTCTCACTCCTCTCTCTGGCTGCAAAAAGTGCTAACTTTTTTTTCCTTCTTAAATATGTTATCACAGAGGTGCTGATTGGCTTGGCCTTGGCCAGTGGCGGGTCTGTCTTGGAGCTGGCTGGCATTGGCTCTATCAGACACAGGGGAAGCTTCTAGCAGCTTCTCACAGAAGCCACTGCTGTAGCCCCCCTGCTACCAAAACCTTGCCACACAAACCCAGCACAGGCTGTTTTGAAAAAGTTAAATGAAGTCCACATTCAACAGAGAAAAAAGATCCTTCAGTCGTAAGTATATCTAAGAATTATTTTTTGCAGATGGCTGCAGTAAAGATGAAATATGAAACTAATACATTGAAAATGAATCATAGATATTAGATTTTTAATGGTTTTTCAGCTTCAGAATTACCTGGGATGTAAGGATGTAGTCATAGAAATAACTTTTGAGACTATCTGAGATTGCTTTTCTCCCTCTGTAAATTTTGTCAAATACCAGAGGGCTCACAGAAGTGTCCTTCTTCTGAATATGTTGTGTTGCAAAGCTAAAGCAATGAAAGGGTTAATTACATTTCAGTTCATTGCCTGCCAGGGAGGAGATAAAAATGGAAATTTCCTGAATGCAATTCTTCTGCTCTCTCTACTGAAACTATGTACTGTATGTTGAGGACATCAAAGGACAGATATGATTGCTTCATTGAAGCAGAGTTTTTGAGCTATAACCCTCCACCAAAAGATATTTCATTAAAGAATTTCCCACTTAGTGTCCATGATTATTCCTGTCAATGCACTCTCAGGGAGGAAACATGACAGTCATTATAGGTGATATTGAGGCCAATGATTTCCTAAATTGGTGATGAGATAACGTGAAGCTACAGCAGGGAATACAACAGAATTTCATCGTACTGTTCATCCTGCACAGAAATGTCATACCAGGCATTACAGTGCAAGAAACCCCTTTCTAACAGGCTAGTTTTATGGTCAATATCTTTCCTCCTTTTAACAGTTTGCTGCCAGAATGCTGCAGAAACTAGATGAGCCACAGTCTGTTCACATAAATTCTAAGAAGGACAATAACATAGCATGTCAAGGAGAATGGAGATTGTAACACTAGCCAGGAAAAAGTCAGTGTTTACCTACAGATAACATACCGCAGAATTTGAGATATTATCAATAAAGCCTAATGATAATGCAGTTTATGACTACCCCCATGGTGTAACTTCTTTGGGGAGAGCTGAAAATACTATGGGACTTTGATAGTGAATGAGGATAACCACAAAATTCTTACACGATCCCAGTCATTTTACCTTATTATTGATTTAGCTGAGCCCAGTATAATTCCCTGCTTATGCAAACAGGCACAGGCACTTTAATTTTTTAGCAAAAATAATACTGTAAAAGCTTTAGTAAGACACTGCAGTAACTGTTGGAAAACATTAACTGTTAATTTTCATAAATCCCCAGATCTAGTGTTTGGGTGCTCAGAGTTTATTAATGAATTTAATTACTGTGCTACACATCTGGTACTCACTGTGATAACACTGCACTCTTTATTCAACAATCTTCAACAAAATATTTAGTTGCCATTTTCCTGTGCAGTAAAAATAGAAAATAGTAAGATCATTTGCACAACATGGGAAAGAAAAGATGATATACCAAGAAGGCAATACAAAAAGAAGACTGCTGTACAATTTCTTGAGGTGTTTTTTATTTTAAGGCATTTTTGGGGTCTTGCCAGAAAATAGACTTATGGCCCAGAAACACCTATCTAGATATAGGAAAACAAAAGTAAACATAATGTGCATAATAACATCTCTTTCAAGTTTTCAGATTTATTTTTTTAGAAATTTTGGTAGTTTAATGTAAAATCTTAATTAGGGATTTAAAGTAGAAAACATAATACAGAAACCTTTTCCATTTCAATGGCATTACAATGTCACTTGAGTACCTAGAACAGTATAATTTCATCATAGAACAGATATCAGACCATAAGGTCATCATATTTAGCTTGCAAGCAAATAAAAGGGAATGACTTTTCATATAGAAGCACAGTAGCTATTCATCTTAAAGACCACAAATGGACTTTTCTTCTCCGTTAAGACCATCCAAGCAGAGCTCCATTTATGGTGGTTATTTCCAAATAAGAAGCTAGTGTCCATCTCATTTCATAAGAATATTAAACACCTGTCTCATAACATTCATTAATAGCTACATCCACCGATGAAGTCTTACTTTGTGTAATAATAGCAAAGAAGTTAATATGAAAAACTGACATGTCAACTAGCCACTTAAGTTTGCCTTGTTTGTGTGTTTACCAGAGAAGAGATTTTTTTTAATTTAAAGAAACAATAGCAATTCCAAGCAATATGTTATACTGGTGGACTGGTCTTATGTTTTTAACTGCCAGCAGTTTCTGTGGAATCACTCTTATTATTTCTCAGGGAGAATTACTCCTTTTTGACATCACTATTGCTCTTTGTTCTATTCCCAGTTCTAATCTATGGCTACCCTTTCAGACTGATGTAACTCTGTCATCTTTGAGATTATCATTTTCCATTTGACTCACCTAAATATGAAAATACAGTGGAAATCTACTGCAAATGACATCAGCAAGCACACATGCAGAAACAATCCATTCCGAGATTCCTGCTACTATTTAGAATTTATGGGTTTTTTAAAAACCTCAGAATTTCTTTTAATGCTTCATTTTCATGCTTAACATCATCAGTAATCGGTTTAGTCTATGAGAGAAAAAAAGCTAGATCACTGTAACACAAAGCTATCATCCCTCACATTTTATAGTGAATTCATCTTTAATATAGACAAGTGAGCAAATGAAACCCTGGACTGCATTACAAGTTCTTCATTTCACACAGTAACTGATGTGGATGCTTTTAGCAGAAAAAAAAGAAGAAACACCTTTTTAGAGCAGTTCCAATCATATTCAGCTGGTTGTCAACCATCTGTATTTTCAGTTGGAGTTTGCAGAGGGTGTTTTGCACTAAAATCCTGAATAGTTCAAAGCTTGCCAAATATATTTACGCTGTTACCTCCTTCAATTTGCAGCCTTTATGAAGGATATGAGCTGGAAGTGCTCACAGGAGCTCCTATTAAAAGTCTATTGCCAAACAAAGAGCTGGGATTGTTCTTTTTCCAGTGGACTAACATTTGTCCTCTCTCTTGTGTTCTCTGGAAACCATCCTTCATCTTGAGGCCCACAAAACCCCCATACATTTCAGAGCAGTTAGTCTGCTGCTGCTTGTCAAAAGACAAGCTTGCACCAAACATGAATTTCACTTTCTCACCCAAAAATAGATTTGGGTTTAATGTCATTGAATGACTTGAAAGAAAGCCTACACATGTTCCGGACTATAATATCTCCAGTTTACTTGAATTTTCAGTAATAGGTACTTTCCTTTTGCCACATAGCAAGGTGTGTTGGTTTTGTGTGGCAAGGTTTTGGTAGCGGGGGGGGGCTACAGGGGTGGCTTCTGTGAGAAGCTGCTAGAAGCTTCCCCTGTGTCTGATAGAGCCAATGCCAGCCGGCTCCAAGACGGACCCGCCGCTGGCCAAGGCCAAGCCAATCAGCGCCTCTGTGATAACATATTTAAGAAAGAGAAAAAACCAGTTAGAGAGCGCTTTTGCAGCCAGAGAGAGGAGTGAGAAGATGTAAGAACATCTGCAGACACCAAGGTCAGTGCAGAAGGAGGGGGAGGAGGTGCTCCAGGCGCCGGAGCAAGATTCCCCTGCAGCCCGTGGTGAAGACCATGGTGAAGCAGGCTGTCCCCCTGCAGCCCATGGAGGGAGGATGAGGGGGTGTAGAGATTCCACCTGCAGCCCGTGGAGGACCCCACGCCGGAGCAGGTGGAGGCACCTGAAGGAGGCTGTGACCCCGTGGGAAGCCCGCGCTGGAGCAAGCTCCTGGCAGGACCTGTGGATCCGTGGAGAGAGGAGCCCACGCCAGAGCATGTTTGCTGCCAGGACTGGTGACCCCATGGGGGACACACACTGGAGCAGTTTGCTCCTGAAGGTCTGCACCCCGTGGAGGAGACTCACGTTGGAGAAGGCCGTGAAGGACTGTCTCCCGTGAGAGGGACCCCACACTGGAGCAGGGGAACGATGAGTCCTGCCCCTGAGGATGAAGAAGCGGCAGAAACACCGCGTGATGAACTGACCATAACCCCCATTTTCTGTTCCCCTGTGCCGCTGGGGGGGGCAGAGGTTGAAGCTGGGAGTGAAGTTGAACCTGGGAAGATGGGAGGGGTGGGGGGAGGTGTTTTAAGATTTGGTTTTATTTCTCATTCCTCCACTCTGTTTTGCTTAGTAATAAATAAGATGCATTCCCTCTCTAAGTTCGGTCTGTTTTGCTCGTGATGATAATTAGAGAATGATCTCTCCCTGTCCTTATCTCGACCCACAAGCTTTTAGTTATACCTTTTCTCCCCTGTCTAGAGAAGGATGGGAGTGATAGAGCGGCTCTGGTGGGCACCTGGCCCCCAGCCAGGGTCAACCCACCACACAAGGATAATGGCAATCTAGGATTTAAAGTTCAGTCATTTACCAAGACAAAACCACTGTTCCCCACTGTGAGTTCTACTGGCCTCTAAAAGCTCATCTTCAGAAAACGTCTGAAGTTCACGTGTGATCCATACACAGACAAAATTAGCAGAATTCAATGCATGCAATTAGAATTAAGTTGAATGAAATCAGAGATAACTATAGAGCACTTGAGCAAAAGACTAAAGATGCTAGAGTGGGTGATACCAACTTCTGCATTATTTAAAATTTCAGAAAAAAAAAAGAACATTCCATCTGGGCAAAAATTTGCAATTTTTCCAGGCAAGTATATTTGTTTCTTCCTTGTGAATCTTCATATAGGTACTGAAAAAGATTTCCATCAGCTACCTAGAAAGAAACTATGCATTTCCAGATATTAAGGCATAAAATCAGTTTGTTCACAGTTGTTTGCCTCATCATTATCTGAGAACATAGCATTTAACAGTCAGCTTTTTTTGCTCATAATCTGCTGTTAGCTTATCTGTTCTGTAAATTGAATGATGCATTCACAATTTCATGCAGAAAAAGAAATTAACTTATAAACTGAATGTATTAAACTGAATATCCATCCTCTTTCTTAGGAATGCCTCATTTCAACTTAAGAAATAGAACTACACTGTGTGAAATGCAAATACTAGAATCAAATATATAATCTGTAAGCAAGATGAACTGAGGAATGCCAGAGTTTTGGTGTTCTTTAGAAGATATTTGAAAAGATCATGAGAGATCACACAACTGTGTTCCATCAGACACAGGTGTGTCTGATGCATGCTACGATTGACCTATCATAAAATAAGCCCTGACACTACAACAAAGGACTGATATTTTAATTATTCCAGGTCTCTCAGAAGTTGCTCCTTGTATTCTGAACACTTTTGAAAGGTATTGAATTACTTTACTAATACTTCTGTTCTCAAACACAAGGGGGTTGGTTTTATTTATTTTAATAAACTGTTAATATTTTCTGACTTGGAGGACTCAGACTGCTAATGCTAAATAATTGGTGGAATAAAGTAAGACAATCAGGATACAACTGAAAAAATGAAACTAAAAAACACTGAACCTTTTTTTTCATTCCATATGGTGACCATAGATATTTGCTAGCACCATGAAATTGCTGAATGCAGAGGAGCCATTTAAATATTTCATAACAATTTTATGACTGACAATTTGAAAGCTGGAGAAGGGACTGTTTATAAGGGCATGTAGTGATAGGACAAGGGGTTACGGCTTTAAGTTGAAGGAGGGTAGATTTAGATTAGGTATAGGAAGAAATTTTTTACAGTGAGGGTGGTGAGACACTGGAACAAGTTGCCCAGAGAGGTTGTGGATACCCCATTCCTGGAAGTGTTTAAGGCCAGGTTGGATGGGGCTTTGGGCAACCTGGTCTAGTGGAGGGTGTCCCTGTCCATGGCAGGGGTGTTGGATCTAGGTGACCTTCGAGGTCCCTTCCAACCCAAACCATTCTATGATTCCATGAATTTTATGACTATCATTCTAGTGAAATGTCTTCAGTATTTGTGTATTTTCCAAGAAAGCAGTCTGGTTCCAAAAGAGCATGCAGGTCTCCGCAGGCAGTTAAATATCGTAAGTTGTGACATACCAATTTGTTCAGGATAAAGAGAGATATTGACAATGATTCTTCAATTTCTTATAACATACCAGATGAGAGAAATGAGTTTAATATCAACAAATCATGTTCTTTTATGACTATTTATTTCCCATTAATAGTGCAGCTAGAAATACATTTCAACCATACCTTGGGTAGACAAGTCATCAATTATGTGTGCCTTGATTATTTTAAACAAGAAGGTGGGATTCATTTTAAATAAGAAGGTGGGACAGTTTGTAGCCTTTAACTGAAGTTTTACCATTGCTTAACTGCTGAACAAGGTTACTAAACATGTTCTGCAGTTTACACCTTTACCCAAGGAGAAAAAAATCTACTCTCTTTATTCTCAGGGACATGAGATCAAATTACGTATTCTCATCATGCAGCTCCACATAAACTGATTGTGCAGTTCTTCAGTTTCAGTTGAAATGAAAACATCATTTTTAACATTACCAAGGTCAACCACACAAAGCCAACAAATACATATAATATACAAGTATATATACTATATATGTATCTAAGTATGCACATATAGAAATCTGCATTTTTTGGAATTCGGTATTTTTATTTTGATTCTGCTCTCTGGGTTGCTCTGTACTTAACAGACCTGCATTAGTCAACACTAAAAGAATAATCCAGTGCTTTTTGTGCCCCTTTTACCACTGAAAGGTTTGTGGGAGGCAGCTACACTTCCAAAAGTGAATTTTAGAAAGGAATTTGTCTTTGAGACAACCTGGTCTATGCTCTTATTACCCTACTTTAGCGTGGTGTTCTCTTCTCAAAAATCTGAGTAGTTGAGGACAATGTCTTATTCCTGGTTATTTCTGTGTCTACAGACAGATAACCTGTCCCACATTGCACTGTACTGGTAGAAAGTCACTACCACTAGTCCATCGTTGAATGTGTGTCTTGATGACCCACCCGTGATGCTGTTCTTCAGAAATCTCACTAATATAAAATAATTTTATTTAACTAGACATTAAAGCTGTTAGAGGACAGAAGTAAGCAACTGGCATAGACTGGTGAACAAGCAATTTCTTTTGCCATATGCAAAGTCTACATCTGACCTCCACTTCAGCTACATGGATCACAATAGAATGCCAGAGAGCAGCACCAACCACAAACAAGAATTTTAAAGACCTCTGAAGAAAGAATACTGGAAATAGAAGCAGTCTCACTCGAAGTTTAAAACATGTATTTATATATTTGTATTTGAAGTATCTTTAAAAATTGTGTTGGCAATTATTGCAAATCAGAAGGGGAGAAAGTGGACTGTAAATATGATTCATCTACTGAGGATCTAATCCTGCTAAAATTTCTCACCTAAGCAGGCCTTACTTTTGCTATAGCACTGCTAATTTCATACATGCTATACAAATTATTTTAATCAAAGCAGTAAACCCAGAAATGTTACAAAGCCAGTATATATATTAAAAAAGAATGTGACAATACCACTTCTTGATTTTAGACAATTTGGGAACTGTGGATGCACTTCACCCTCATGTAAAAGATTTTGTGTACATATATGCTTCCAAATAAACTAAAAGCAAAACTTCCTTCACTTTCCGCTCCAAGCAAGAGTTAGAGCTCAACTATGCAATCAAAGAAAGCAGACTTTAACATCCACTAGTGAATAGGGAAGTTATCCTGCCTCCACTCAGCAGATGTAAAAATGTAGGTGTCCTGGGAAGTACTGGAAACAGTTAAACAGTCTACCTGTTCTTTCTTTCATGTCGAGTGTGAGCATAGAGGTCTAAAATCTCAAAAACTTTCACAGGAAGGTTTCTGATAGGTTCGCATTTACAGAAGAACTAGTTAGGCTTGGCCTTTTCAGCCTAGAAACAAGACAACTGAGAGAGGAGAGGACAGAGGTCTACAAAATCATTAGGGGCATAAACAAGACATCCAGCAAAAGAACTAAAGGGCATCAAATAAACATAGCAAACTCAAAAGTAAATAAAAGGAGTGATCTCTTTATTCAGTGTGTATTTAAGCTGAGGAGAACTTTCCCATCTTTTACCAAGTATATCAGGCATAAACCTGGATTTAAAGGAAGCTGATCAGGACTACAGGATATAGAGGTCCATTGGAACTGTATCAAAAACATTCTAAAAAACCCCACAAAATCGTCTATCATCTGAGAAAACCTCTGAGCTGCAAAGCCTAGTAGGCTGTGACAAAACAAGGGTGGTAAGAATTGTCACAAGTACTTGTCCTGCTTTTGTGGTCTGACGCAACCATTTCAGTACTCTCCAAACACCTGACTAGGTGGACCTTTGTCTCACCTCTTAGAGCCATTTTCTTATGTAAGCAAAAACCCACAGAAGCAGTAATATCAACTGCATAGTGTGTTGATGGCACTGTGCTTATGCCACTGTTGCCCACAGAAGCCATATAGTATAAAGACAATCTGGCCCTAATAATACTAATTGCAGTATCATTGCTGAATAGAAATGGGGGGAATACCTTTCACTGATGTCACTAAATTGTACTTAATTTTATTTTTCTTGTTATTAAATGAGGTGCTGAGCTCATTGTGCAAATTATTTAATGATTTTTATCATGATTATCATTTAATGAGCATTACTACTAACTAAGGCAATGATACACTATATGATATAATTTTTGACCTCTTTTTATGAAACATTGGGTTTAGCATCTCCTTAAAAACAAAGTTGCTGTCTATAGTAATTTAAGAATGTGTTAATTAAAATTTAGAAGACAGAACAGTGTTTAAAAACCTGTCTCTGGAATTTTTGCAACAAGAAAGGTTCTCTCTCTTCTGTCATATTTTGTCACAATTTGAACAGCTTGTCTTAACAATTATGTTGAATAAAATGAAAAAACACTCTGCTAAGAAAGGAGGGATTAGTATGGTTGGAAGGTAACCTAAGCATTTGAAATTGCTGATACACTCCTATGGGCATATTGGTTTCTTCTCAATGTCTTCTAAATGTCTTTTCCCAACGTACATAGATCAGACTGAATTTATAGAACTATGTGTCACTAAAAGATGTATGTATCTATAGAACACTGTATTTATATTTTTCATATTCAAATCAGGTCAAAGGAGTATTTGCACTCTAATTTGATTAAGTTCAGAAATATTACCTCAAGTTAATTTCTACTTTCTAACTACTTCAAATTGGTTGCATGAAAATACTCACTCAAAATTTAAACCATCATTAAAAATACCTGTATAGAGAACTACATGGCTCTGTGAGCACAAATGTTGATAAACACGATCACTTTATCACTATCTTAAGCAGCATCATGAAATAAAACAAAAATGGGAGTGCAGCTGGAGGCAAACTAATCCTGGGGTGTGCACATGCATTTTCAAACCATCAATAGTTCAGAAACACACAAAGGAAAAATTAAAAAAAAAAGTACCGAAAAATCTTCTTATTTTAATGCAGTAAGAATAGTGATCGCAAAAAAAAATTTAAGGAATCACATTCTAAAATGCTACTAAATGGTATCCTAAGATTTTGTATTGGAAAGTATTAAATAAACTTTCAGCAAGGAGGAAAGGAAAAAACAAAATGCTACTGTATCTTAAGGACTATCATCACTTTCACCAGTAACTTCTATGGAAAAATCTGTTTCAACTTCAAAAAAGACATTTTTTTTTTTTTCCTAAGATATTAGAGCACAGAATTGCTCTGAAATTATTTTGAGTTTTTATTTTAAAATTCAATGTCAAGTGAGTGTCAAAATTTTATTAATCTTTCCTAGAAATAAAAAAAATAACAACACATAGAACTCTAAAACACCCTAAATTATTAGAGATTTTTTATAAAAATTGCTAAGACTTTTACTGAAACTTCACTCAAATAAATAAGCCTAGAGAGAAACATTTTTGTCTTAATGTTGTGGTTTAATCCCAGCCTGTAACTAAGCACCACACAGCTACTCACTCATTCCTTCCCCTTCAGAAAAAAAAAAACTCATGGGTTGAGATAAAGTTTAATCGGATAACAAAGGGAGAGAATAACAATAACAACAATAATAGCAAGTGATGCACAAATGCAATTGCTCACCACCTGCCAAGGGGAAAAAAAACCAGCCCAACCAATGCTCAGTCTGTTCTGAGCAACGATCCTGCCTCTAAGCTAGCCCCAGTTATTACACTGAGCATGACATTATATGGTACAGAATATCCTTTTGGCCAGTCTGGGGGAGCTGTCCTGGCTGTGCTCTCCCAGCTTCTTGGGCAGCCCCAGCCTACTTGCTGCTGGGGTGATGTGAGAAGCAGAAAAGGCCTTGACTCTGTCTAAGCACGGCTCAGCAATAACAAAAACATCTCTGTGTTACCAACACTGTTTTCAGCACAAATAGAAAACACAGCCCCATACTAACTACTATGAAGAAAATTAGCTCTATGCCAGCCAAAAGCAGCAGATACCCAGCTACAAAATCAAGCTGTTCTCTTAAGTCTTCCAAACTCTAAAGTAACTCTGAGTAATTTTTTTATAAATGCATATAAATTTTTTATAAATTTTTATAAATTTTTCTACAACTCCAAAATTACATGCAGGCTGTAAAATTGTAGTTACTCCAGTCACCTTATCAGTTCTTACCTCAGGTAAGCTAACAATGTTCATGTACAGTCAGTGTTATTTTCAGCTCCTACTATTGAGTGACCAATGAAATTCCCTTTAGAAAGGTACAATATTAAATGGCTTCACATCTGTGGACCAGAATATTTGCCTGTATCTGACTGGGATTTAAATACATCAGAAGGGCATACACAGTCACAGTAAGCTGTCCATAACGACACACTTGCTGATTCTTCAAATGTGCTCTCAAGCAGAGGAATAAACAGCCATCTACAACCCAGCAGTTGGCCAGTGATTAAGCTATTTATCCTGCATTAGAGGTGGAAAAGCCAAGAAACTCAGAAGGGAAACTATTTTTGTTCCAAATCACACAGGAAGTCAGTGACAAAACTGAGAACAAAAACCAGATAGGCGGCATCATGGTGATTTTTGAGCCCACCCTTCATTTCCCAGACTCTGTCACTTCTCTGCATCAGTTTTTATTTGAACTAGAGTACTTTTGAGGGGAAAAAAGCAGCAACAATCTCAGCCATTTCAGATTGCAATAATAAATTACAATGGATCAGGAAACTGCTCTTCAGACAGAATCCAACTAATGCCTAACCTACCAGTGTTTTCCTTCATTTAAACATGCTCTGATGCTCAGCTTCCCATTCCTTCCTATGCACAAAGATAAAAATCCTGAGAGATTTCACAGTACGTATCCCCAGAACAAAATATCTAGTGTAACTTTAATTAAAAACCTCTAGAAAAAAAAAAAAAAAAACTGTTCTTCAAGCACTGTAACTTTAGGAATGGAAAACTACTTCAGTCTGTTCCCACTGGTAGAAATGCTTGCTTAGTCTGAATGCTTGCCTGAATCATCACTAAGGCTGTTTGTGCAGAAATACTAACAAAAATATCAAGGCTGTTGGGGCTGTTGATTTTGATGAGGTGTTTTTTTTTAAAGGTCAAGGCTAATCTATTTAAGATTATCTGGCAAAATGTTTTATATTCTGAACTGCTGTATCCTTTTTTCCTTCAGTTTAATTCTATAAAACTTAGTAGTTCTTCATTCTTTTTAACTTGAAACATATATATGTGATGTGGTTTAGGCCCAGCCGGCAGCTGAGCGCCACGCGGCCGCTCACTCGCTCCTTCCCCAGCAGGACGGGGAGGAGAACGGGAAAAAAAAACGACAAAAGCCTCTAGGGTTGGGATAAGGGCAGTTTACTGGGACAACAAGGGAGAGGGGAAAACAATCAACAACAGTGCTGATAACAAATATTAACAATGGGTGATAACAGAGAACAATTTACCGGACGGACGGACGGACCGACCGACCAGACAAAGCCCGTCCCGGAACCGCGCTGAAACTGCACCGCCCCTCCCCTACCCGACTAGCCCCCTTTTATGGTGAGCATGATGTCACATGGTATGGCATAGCCCCCGGACAGCTTGGCTCACCTGTTCTGGCTCCTTGGGAAATTAACTCTACCCTTGCCAGAACCAGGACAATATGCTTCAAAAGATTTAGTAACATAAATAAACTAGGTTAGGAATATATGCATACAGAACAAAATTTACTCCTATTAGAGTGACGGAAAAAAGAAAAAAAGATGTTGTAAGCTCATTTCTGGTTTATTTTCACTTATGTCACACAAAGGACTTAATATGATTCCAAGTAATAAGTTTAAATAGTCTTGAATCTGCTTCTCAGTTTGAACTCATGGTGACACTGAAATGACATTTCAAGACTTTCTGGAGCGGATGCTACAAGCCAGACATCTCAATTGTCATGTCATGTAAAGAATATCTCACTGGACTTGTGTAGACAATGCAGATGTTTTAGGAAAAAAAAACATTACTAGTGATTCACTGTGGACATTTTTTAGTTCATCATGTGACTATGAGTGAAAAGCAAGCCTGCACTCCAAGGAAGAATATGTCCCTGAAGAGATGCAAATTAAAGATAAAATCCACCTTCAAAACCTCCTCCTTTACCTGTCTATTTCCACCTCAGTTAAAAGATGGCTTAGAAAATTCAATGTGCTTGAATTCCCCTAGCTTATTTCTCTGAAACTCACACCATAGAAAACAGTCATAAAACCTGATTTGTGCTAAAATTCCCTTCTGGCTTATGTTCCACATTGTCAAAGACAAAAGGACTCCTTACAGAGACTTGACAGAGAGCTCTAATTTGGTTACATTATCCCCTCTAGAAAGCAACCTGTCAAGGTAGGGCAACAAAACTGAAGCATGTCTTCTCTAATGCAAACCTGACTCATCATTTACATTTGCCCTTTAACATAGTGTTTTGTTCTCATAAATATAACCTGCATATAGATGACAGAAGTCCTTCATCCCCTGTGCTCTTAGAAAAAGTAATTGGAGCCGGTAGCCAGAATCAATGTATGCTAACATGTTCTTGAAGTCTAATATTATTAAGTAGATAGCCAACAGGCTCACCAGGGAGAACAAAAGGGGAATCTTCTAACATACAAGAAAATGGGAAGAGTGGATAGTTTAAACATACAGATTTCTACAGCCTGTAGTGTAAAAAACTCAAGTACATCAAAGTAACCTATGTACTGTATGTCTAAATATTGGATTAATTCTAATTGTTTATCATTTTGTATAAATGCAAGAGACAGAAGTCATAGTGTTATCTTGTTGAACTAATTACTGTTGTTAATTAGTAAAATGTGTAGGTTTTTTGTATAGGTTTTTTCTGCTTTCCTTGTTTATAAATTCATTGTCTGACTTTCACATAAAGTTGTATAAAAAAAATTACCCAGTAAAGTGGATCAGATTATACTGGTAGCTGCATTTGTTTTCTAGTGCATATGAAAAGCCAGAGGCTTTCTTCCATTCTCACTGCCCACAAATCTCTAGCAGTAGAAGCTGAAATTATAGCATGAGTTCTTTTTCTGTTGATGAACCATTCACTCTGTTAATCAGAGGCCACTATCATCACTTGGTTTTCTTTGCCTCAAAAGAGATTTGCTTCAGTAAAATTCAGTAAATGGAGTAAACAGTGAAGTAAAACATAAAGAGGTTCATTTATTTCTCAAAATCATTAATAGTAAAGAATAATTCTTCAGAAGAAGAACTACAATTTGGGCAAAATATTCAACAAAATATTTAAATATTTACTCTGATATTTAAAAAAAAAAATTTCCAATAATATACAATACTTAGCATAATACTTGCTTAAAGGTTGAAGCAGCTGGTTGCCATTCCAGAATGCTGTAAAATACATGTAACTGGAATATTTCAGCATTTTATGTCTGATTCATCTAGGTAAACAAAAAGGCATGACCATGGATTGTTATTTGTCTGATTAGAACAGATCAAAGTTATGTTCATATATATTCTAAACAATAATCTATTTTCTAACAAAAATCTAATCACATATTCTAAACCAATAATCCAATGGTAAAAGTTGTTTGTGGCTATATTGTGATCGTTTAGCATGAACACTCAAAAAACCCCACAAAAAACCCTACATCTTGTGTATTTCTTTTACTTGTTAGATAGGAAAAAGATTTTCCAGCCTGCAAAACCAGCTTTTATGCTTTTTTTTTTTTTTCCAATGCATTGCAAAGATATTAGAGTGGAATTAATTTAAATTTCTGAGCTTTGACAGGCTAAATATTTTCACATATCACATTTTCTCATACTCTGAATTCACCTCGTTTAATGCATTCACTCTAGCAAGTAAAGGAAAAGATTTCTTTACTTCAGAAAGTGCAATAACATGCCCCACTTCTCCATTTGGTAAAGGGTTTCATCTGTCCTATTGATCTTCATTTATTGATCTAATACTCTCTTTTAAAAAAAACCCACAGAACTATAATGTTGCAACATGAGATGACAATATGATTCCACAGAGCCATTTGGAAACAGTCCTGTCAGCGAGTAACACAGTTTAAACAAACTTGACATCACAGAAGTTGAGTCCCCATAAGCAGTGTCTGGTAGGAAATTTGAGCAAATGCTTTTTTCCGGTTCATAAAACTTTGTTTTCTAATCTCAAGATTAATAATATTGTTGGACAAGATTAATCAGACAGGAGATCCCTAGAGCAGCAGAACAGCCTAAAGCTGGCAGGTGCCTTATACCTGGAAAAGTAAGGGACATAGCACTTGACTAAGAGCCTGGACAATAACTCCTCTTGTTTCTGTCCTCCTCCTAAATTAAGAGGCCAGAAATATTTATTCTTGGCCATCCACCAACATCAACGCAGTGATTATGTCTCACCAATTCAGATAGAAATAAAACCAGACTGACATCAGAGAAGAGAAACTCATAAAAGAAATTATGACATGTACACACCTGAAATTAATAATGCTTAGATATCACTAAGGATGAAAACATCTGTGGAAATGGAGATTTCAGCCTTGAACGTTGTATTAAAACGTCTGACTAAAATAAAGAACCTGGGGAAACAGAAATAATTAGAGGCCATGCTCTTCTTTCAGACTCCCTATAAAGCACTGTATTCATTTATAAATGCAATTATTTTAACTCCTGAATAGCCATCCACCCCCCAAAATCTTTTGTGAGCAAGAAGGGCGATGCAATATGACAAGTAATCTTATCCTTTAATCGCTTAGATCACGTTGCATCATCGATCTCTGTGTAGAGTTTGTGAGAATTTCCTGGGATATTCAGGGCATTCCAGCTAAAAACCCCTGTTGCAAACAGTAGCAACAAATCTCAATAACATTGCAAAATTCAAAGCAAGGAGGGGAGGAAGATTTTTATTTCCAAATAATATTAATTTCACCCATTCACATGTACGCTGTCATATCCACATATTTATAAGCAGCTAAATGTTTATTTCCACCTAGTCTCAACAGAGTTCCCTGAGGTGAGGCAGAGCACAAGAGACACAATCTTTGGAGGCTTCTTCCTATCTCCTGGATTGTCCTTAGGTGGAAGACTGACTGCTGATTTTTCAATGTGCCATGGGAGGAACCAGGGGAGCCCAGAAGGCTGGCCAGCAGTGCTGGAGTGTGGGGAGAGCCTGCGGGACTTTGTCCCATAGCCTCTGAGGGAGGCACAGGATGTTACCAAATGAACCCTCTTGCCATATGTGCCTGGAGATGTGTACCACAGCCAGAGCAACCTGATGGGGCCCTGGGAAGACACAGACAAGATCTCAGTGACTGGCATGAAGCACTGATGCCAAGCACAAGACAAGAGTTGGGGAGGATAGAGTGGGTATCGGTGTTGTGGTAACCCCAGATGCATGTGCTGGGGCCACAGTGCTGCTGGGGTGAGCACTGTGGCCAAGGCTGGCCCATTGTGCCATCCCCAAGGAATGGACTGTGAAGTCCCTGAGCGATGAGTTCTGATGTCACCAAGGGATGGACTGTGATGACACATCCCTCGCTGCTTGTATCCGGGCAGCGAGTCTCGCCCAGCCGGCTTGCGCCTTCGCTCCAGCTGAGTACACAAGGTTTGGAGTGTTGAGCAAGGCTTTCAGTTGGTGCTGGTGTCGTGCCTGGAGAGTTGTTGACTGCAGCTCCCAGTGTCCATTCCCAGAGCCACTGGAGGATTTTCCCCCGTCCTGCCAGCTTTCAGGCAGCCGGGGCACGCAGCAGGCACGCTCGCATCAGCAGAGGTGAGCTGTACAGGGACACTTCACCCTGGGGAGTGGGGAGGCTTTCCTTCTGGAGGGACCTGGCAATTTCCCCCACCCCTGCCCAGGCCAGCCAATGACCATGGCCTCTCTTCCTTGTCTAGCACGACACCTATTGCTGCGGCGCCAGAGAGAAGGAGCAGCTTGTTGTTGCCAGCTCTCCTCAGCCCACTGCAGCACGTGAAGAGCATGGCCACAGAACTGGACAACCGCTGTCCCATATGCCTGGACAGCTGGGAGGAGGCCAGCTATGTGATGCCATGCTGCCACCGTTTCTGTTTCACCTGCATCCGGCAGTGGGCTGACAGCAAGCCTGAGTGCCCCCTCTGTAAGAGGAGGGTGAGCTCCATTGTGCACTCGGTGCAGGCATACAACAACTTTGAAGAGTATGTCATCAGATCATCTATGGCATCACCAGTTGCTGTCCACCAGGCCGCCCGCAGCCCTTCAGCATCTCCACCACGGGCCGCCGGACAGGTGCCCAGGGCTCCAGTGGGCAGTCCCCAGGCCGACACCTGGGGCACCCTTTTCTGGGACCACCCAGCTCTCCTTGAGCCCCTGCTGCCCTGGCTGCATCAGGTGCTGAGGCTGATCTTTGAGGATGACCATCTGCAGGCAGCCGTCGTGGAGGACATCATCATGTCCAGCTTGGTCCTCTTTGGACTGGACAAAGATGTCCTGGTCCGGCTGCTGGGGCCCTTCCTTCATAACCGCACAGCGACATTTGTGCATGATCTCATTGGTGCTGTTGTGCGACTGTGCGGCGGGGAGGCCCACCATCTGCTGTGCCTGGAGGACGCCCATGCTGCAGGGCGGCGAGAGGGCAGCCCTGCGGCTGCCCTCAGTCCCACTGCCTCCCGAGGAGGGTCTCCCACACCCAGCCCAGCCCCCTCCGGCAGCCCTGCCAGAGACAATGTGGACGAGCTCCTCAGCACCTCCACAGCCACCCTTGGTGGGGATCCTGGCAACACTCTCTCTGCCTCCGTTCCCATCCTGGGGGAGCAAGAAGAGCCCCAGGAGGAGCCAGAGGAGGCTGCGGCAGGTCCCTCGACTTCCAGCCAGGGCAGGGAATGTTCACCTGGGGAGCCACGGCGACCACCAAAGAGGAGGGCCAGCAGCCCTGAGGCCTCTTCACCACCCAACAAGAGGCCACCCCATCGGCAACACTAGAACAACGTCCCAGAAGCTGCTGAAACCAGGGCTGGGCCATCAGCTGGGGCATGTGCCGGCCCCGAGAAGATCAGAGGCCTCTCCTTAGTAGTCTAGATCTAACGATCAGACAAAGAAAATAAAGGCATGAGAGCTATAGGAAAAGTCTCAGTGTTACTAACAATACAGGCGGCATTGCTGTCCCTTTCCCTAGTGCTATGCCTATTGTTTCCCCTCTTTGTCCTTAGAAGAGCACCATGGGGCTTCTCCTTCTGGTCTGGCACAACCTCTTTGCCTTCCTCTGACTATCATGAGACCTGGACCTGTGCTCTTGGCGTGCATCTCTCCCCAGAGCACAGCACCATAGGTCTTGTCCCTCTGCTTTTGCAGGGCCCATTTCCCTTGAGCAAGGTGCCATGGCACCTGGCCTTGTGCTCTTGCAGTGGCCATTTTCCCTGATTCAGATGCCATGGGGGCGGGCCCTATAGACCCAAAGGGCCTCTTTGCACTGATCTGAGCACCACTGAGTTGGATTGTCTGGTCTTGCTGGGTCCTCTTTCTCCTCATTTGAGTGCTATGGGACTTGGTCCTCTGCTCTTTCCCTTGAGCAGGGCACCATGGCACCTGGCCCTGTGCTCTTGCAGGGTCCTTCTCCTCATTCAAGAACCACGGGCTGTGGCACTACAGGTTTGTGGTTCCTCTTTTCTTTGACTGGAGCACAGTGGTGCCTAGCCCTGTGTTCTTGCAGGGCTTCTGAGCCCCAGTTCATGTCCCACACTGCCTGACCTACTGGTCTTTGAGGGCTTCCTTCACTTGAGTGTCATGTGGCCTGGCCCTCTGCCATTGCAGGGCCCCTCAGCCCTGATTGAAGCATCATGGAGATCGGCTGTGTGGCCTTGCAGGGCCCCTGAGTCCTGATTTCAGTGCCTGTGGGCCTTTGGAGCACCACAGGGCCTGGCCCGCCGCTTGCTCATGCAAGGCCTCTCTGCCCTGATTTGGGCATGGCCCTGGCAGGGCCGCTTTCCTGTGAGCAGGCTGCTGTGTGGCCTGGGTCTGTGCTCCCACAGGCTCCCTTTGTCCTGATCTGATCAATATGGAGGCAGGCCCTCTGCCTCTGCTGGCTTCTCTGCCCTGAGGAGGGCCCCAGGCTCAGGAAGAATTCATATTCGCTCTCATGCAAGCTGCTACAGCAGTTTGACACAAATCAATTACTTATTTTGAGGGTTTTTTCTCCCCTTTCATTTCACTCTGGTGAAATAGCATTTCCCCAGTTTCCTTCTCAGTTTTGTGGGAAAGATCAAGTTAACACCAGCCAACTATCGAATGATGGCAGAATTCAGCCTGAAGGGCTTTTTGTTTGAAGCAAGAATTTGTCATGTCTGGTCTGTAATCACAACCTAGAACCATACTGTTACTCCGACATCAGAAGTAGTTTATTCCCTCTCTACTTTAAAAACTCATTAAAAAACTATCATAAGAAATTGCTTTTAAAAGCTGGCATGCCTGGTGGGGCAGCAGATGACAATACTTTTTACTGAAAGTTCAGACAAAATTTATACCAAACAGCCAAGTGGGAAGACCCACAGCAACACTCATTCAGCTATCACCAGATTAATACCATTTTAGAAAGCTTATGGCAAAATGATATCATTGTCTCATCAAAGGAGAAAATTTAGAGATCTTCATTTTTAGGACATTTGCCATTTTACATTTTCAGTCTGAAAGAAAATTACAGATTTCAAAGCCTGTCTGAGTAGAACTGTTTTCACTTAACAATATAATGTTTCATTTTCCATTTTTAGTAATTAATTCACAGTTCCTTTTACTTTGCACATGCAAAGCATTATGCAATACTACATAATCTGAAAAATCAGGTATTGGTGGTCTTGAAAGTGGCACCTTAAATTACTGGATGCTTCTAGTCTTGAGCTCATTGCCCCCATGACTGATCTGTAAAAGTAAGTAATACTTTCCTCTGATAGCAATGAAAGCAATTTAATCAAAACATAAACCCAGATAAAAGTCTATCAGAATGTAACCCAATTTTTATAAATGGGTATGAATAAAATGCAAAATAAAGAAAGTGTAACCGATGTGTTTAACTTTTTAACCATGGTGATGGGATCAAGATGAGATTATTAGCAATAGTAGGGAATGAGAAAATATTTTAGGAATGAGGACCTGAGAGCTTGGTGGTACCATGGAACTGATAAACTGTGTGGTTGGTATGTACCATGGAACTGATAAACTGCATTATTGGTACGTGAGCCAAATAATATTTCATTTTCTGTCAAAATCATGTCCTTTGAGTGAACTTTGTTCATTATAATCTCATTATAATACCAAAACACACCTCCATGCTAAAAACTACCCACCTCCAAGGTACGACCACCCCTCACTGGGCATGCTCTCTGAATTTCTTTAAGTATATAGCTTTAAAAGCAAAGTGAGAAAGTTTTACACCAATCATAACGAAGTAACTATGTAACTATGTGATGTAATTGTAACCATGTGTGCATTGAGAATATAAATATGTGCATGTTTGTAGGCTAGGTATGCACGTTGGGTGGAACTATCCCCCGTGCATCCAGCGCTGCAATAAAGAATGCCTGCCTTTTAACACTACATTGGTGTTACGAGGTTTATTCCCGGATTTCGGTGACAAAAGCAACAAATACATTGACTAGTGATAGGGTAAATATTAGATAATGCTCAGTTTTTGTTTGGTTACATCTCCAGCCACTGAAATAGAGAAAAGTCTTCTTAAAAAAAACCCAAAACAACTAAACCAAAAAACCCCAAAAAACTTTCACAGTAGTTAGCCACCTTTCCTTATAGATAAGCTCACAGTGACAAATCTTACGAATTTTTCAACCTTTGACATTTTGGCAATCAGAGGTCAAAATGTTCACCTTAATTTTTCAGACCTAGTCAACGTTAAATAACTTGACACACAGTATTCATTCAAAGACCTCACAGTGATTGTCAGTGCTGGCTGCAGTACACTACTTGTAAGGATCTGCTCTAAACAGCCTGTCAAGAGTGCAAAACTTTCTGAGATGGGAGTCATAGTAACAGTAAAATAATACTCCAGAAGTGGACGTGCAAGTCACCCTGTTATTTGCCATCTGCCTGCTTACTTAAGGTTTCCATTCCAATCTATTCTGCTTTTTAAAAATTTTTTTTCTCCTCACTTAGTACAATCTTTTGTACAAAAGTTCTCAACAGCATACTTCAATTCCATAAAAACAAAGGTGTCCCTTGGTGCAACTCTTCCTCTGCTGACTTGTGTGTGTTTGTTCTGTGTTGTGTTGCTCTGAGAATCAATTAGGTTTTTGAAGACTTTTTGAAGACTGATTCAAAAAGGTTCAGATAGGCATGGCTCTATTCAATAGACAAAACAATGAAAAATTGTGCTGCATAATTATAATTCCCTTCAGCTGTATTAAAATAAATGCTGAGGTATTTCTTTTAGGAACAAATTGTATGGATATCCCCACAAAAGCATTGAACTGAAATGGGAAGTTCTCTCCCATCTTTCCGCTGGAGCTTTTTACTTTAAGTAAACACATTTTGCATGCCAATTTTATATCAGTGTTTTCCACAGGAATCTGGTTGACGCTACTACTTATTCCTATATTGCTGGGAGGACTTTTTTGTGGCTGTGTGGTGCTTATTTGTTTTCTCTTTAACTCAGCAGCTATCAAAATAAACCTTGTGGAACCTTTTGTGTCCAAGAAGTCACCAAGGAGAATACCAGCCACAAGCAGTTAAATTGTTTTCATTTTCTACAATGCCTTTTACTCTCCAGTCTGCAACCAACAAAACACCAGAGCTATTAAATGCAACCCATAAATATGCCTGTTTTCTAAATATTAAGTGACAGATTTTTATAAGTTGCAATTAAATTAATGTGGCGTTTAGAGTTTCTTTTACAGTATTATGTCAGTGCCCTGCAATATTAATGGAGTCTGTAGTTAAAAATACTACAAGAGGTATGTATCCATCAAGATTAAAAATGCTCAAGTGCTTTCTTACTGAATGATTTATTGCTCCTTCAGAGGCATTTTGATAACCATATGGTGTTTCTTTTAAGGAACTATTACAAGATTTAATGTGAAAATTTGAAACTAATACAGTGATGCTGCACACAAAGTTATCCGTGTTCTTCTTTCCTTCCATATTTTCCTTAAGCCCCAGCTATCACTTCAAATCATAAATCATGAACTATTATGGCCTAACATTAAATTATTAATTTTACTATTCAGAAATGGCAGAAAAGCCTCCACGTTATCAAAAGGGTATTATTGGAACATGCATGCTCTTTAAAAACATGTTCATAGAATATTCTCTGCTTAAGATCAAGAAAGAGTAGCTTAAGATGCATGTTGGAAATTATTACCTATAAAACATTTCAACCATTTTTTAAACCCACCAAAGTATGTATTTGTGCTTAAATATGTTGTCTCTGGGTAGTCTGACAGGAAGCTATTCAATTACATACATTCATGGATGCTGTTATGCATCAAACCTTGTGAAAATGAGTGTTCAGAGACAACAGATATTAACAGAATCCGGCAGTTACAGTTTTGTTCTCTATATATTAGAGCACAGAGGCTATGCACCTCTTTGTCCCATACAGGCATGAACACAACACATAACAACACTGACACCACAATAGAAGTGTTACATGCTTATGCATATTTAGTGAGCTGACATGATTGGTAGTCAGATAAATCATACCTGCATTTCCAGATTCTATTTTTTGTCTTCTACATTTGAATGCAGAACCTCTCCCGATTTGTGTTTACATACTCCTACTAGAACACGTGAAAAGGGACATAGTTTTGTATATTTTTCTGAACAGACACCACCTCTTCTTAACTTTTTGTGTTGGGTTTGCGTGGCAAGGTTTTGGTAGCAGGGGGGCTACAGGGGTGGCTTCTGTGAGAAGCTGCTAGAAGCTTCCCCTGTGTCTGATAGAGCCAATGCCATCCGGCTCCAAGATGGACCTGCTGCTGGCCAAGGCCAAGCCAATCAGTGCCTCTGTGATAACATATTTAAGAAGGAAAAAAAAACAGTTAGAGAGGGCTTTTGCAGCCAGAGAGAGGAGTGAGAAGATGTAAGAACATCTGCATACACCAAGGTCAGTGCAGAAGGAGGGGGAGGACATGCTCCAGACGCCGGAGCAGAGATCCCCCTGCAGCCCGTGGTGAAGACCATGGTGAAGCAGGCTGTCCCCCTGCAGCCCATGGAGGAAGGATGAGGGATGTAGAGATTCCACCTGCAGCCTGTGGAGGACACCATGCTGGAGCAGGTGGAGGCACCTGAAGGAGGCTGTGACCCCGTGGGAAGCCCGCGCTGGAGCAAGCTCCTGGCAGGACCTGTGGACCCGTGGAGAGAGGAGCCCACGCCAGAGCAGGTTTGCTGGCAGGACTTGTGACCCCGTGGGGGACCCCACGCTGGAGCAGTTTGCTCCTGAAGGTTTGCACCCCGTGGGAGAGACCATGCTGGAGCAGTTCACGAAGGACTGTAACCCGTGGGAGAAACTCACGTTGGAGAAGTTCATGAATGACTGTCTCCCGTGAGAGGGACTCCATGCTGGAGCAGGGGAACGATGAGAGGAGTCCTCCCCCTGAGGATGAAGAAGCGGCAGAAACACCGTGTGATGAGCTGACTGTAACACCCATTCCCCGTCCCCCTGTGCCGCTGAGGGGGGGCAGAGGTTGAAGCTGGGAGTGAAGTTGAACCCGGGAAGATGGGAGGGGTGGGGGGAGGTGTTTTAAGATTTGATTTTATTTCTCATTCCTCTACTCTGTTTTGCTTAGTAATAAATGAGATGAATTCCCTCTCTAAGTTCGGTCTGTTTTGCTCGTGACAATAGTTAGTGAGTGATCTCTCCCAGTCCTTATCTCGACACATAAGCTTTTTGTTACACATTTTCTCCCCTGTCTAGTGAACCAAGGGAGTGATAGAGTGGCTTTGGTGGGCAACTGGCCCCCAGCCAGGGTCAACCCACCACACTTTTATATAATTACAACTTCAGGCTACTCGTAGCAGATAAGTTGACTTTGCACTTACCTCTTGCTTTTTAAACTACCAAAATTGTTCTTTCTGGAATTAAAAAATCCTTAGAAGCAATACAATAGATTTGGTGAGAGAAAGCAATCCTACACATTGCTTTTACAGGAAAATGAATGCAAACATAATGTAAGCAGTTCTCCATCCAGAACACCATTCTGTGTAGAAGCAATTAACCTTGTAACTTCTTGTAACTTTATATCATGAATCCATCAACCGAGTTGCTGTCAATTCAAATCTTGCTAGGGATTCTGAGCCTTTCTATAACACTTTCACATTTGCCATACTCCTTAAATATGATGGTTAGTCAGGTCACTCATTCTTTCAACAGATCCACACCTCGTACTTCCTTGAAATAAACTTGATTTTCTTTTAGGATGGAAAAAATAAACAGATGGTACTGATATTACTGTTAAAAAATAGATTTCCTGGGATAACTTGCACTGCTTGCCAGCATACTGTTTTGTTTTTTTTTTTTTCTTAACTTTGGCTCTTTTGATACAGAAAAACATTAAACAGTAAAACATATGTTGTCAACAACTATTTCTTCTGAAACATCATCAGAGTATACATGAAAGCTTTGAACAAATAAGTATAAAGCTTTTACTATATGCTTGACTATTTCTTATGGCAATGAAGTTAACTCACCTGTGACATAAGCTGTTGCAATGAAAACAATACATAAAATTGATAGAAGTTATTTTTGATAAACATATATTTCGATCAAGATAGTGTGTAATATAATCATAGAAATGATTCAGGAAATTTACACTCTGTCCTCTCAAAGGTAAAGCATTAATATGGTTGTCTTTTGAAAGAAACTATTCATGAAACACATCTGACAATTCAAGTGTTGGGCTTCCCACAAACTTGTGACATTTTGGTTTTTAGAAACTTCCCTCTTTATAAAACAGGCATTTAGCTTATGTCTTCTAAGTGTGAATATTACAAGCATTATTTGCTTTCTTATTATTCTGTGGTTAGAGTATTTTGGTTGGGGACTAAGAGGCTCTGTTCCTTTGCTACCTCTCTTGGATGCACTCAGATTAAATTAAATCTGGATATGAACAATGCAACCACATCTCTATTTTCGTTATATTGGCAAAACACTCCAATCAACATAAAAGTATATAAAGGATCTAATTATAACAACTGTGTTAAATGAAAAAAATTGGCTTAGCAGGATGTTCAACTGTTTTGACAAAGCTACTAAAATCTAAATCAAACTTGGGATACACATATTTATTACATTATTCATAACTAAAAAGGGCAGACATATCTTTAGTGATACAATGAACTAATTAGTGATCTTAGACCCAAACAATGTATCTAAACAAGAAACAAGAATCCTTGGAATTAAGCCAATACATCTAGCTCTATCTGTATTTTATACAGGATGAAGTAAATGGTAGTCTATTGTTTCCTAGTTGAAGATGTGCAGTTTGGGAGGAGGAATGGATGATGAGGAGAATAATTTATGAATCCATAAATTATTGAATCTGTATGTTGAAAAATACCTATCTTACACAATATAAATAAATATTTTAACCACAGATTTCAGTCAAGGAATGTTGTCTAGGTATATTAAAAGGATTAGTTTTCAGATATTTAAGTTTAAGACACACTAAAACAATGATTAAGCATACAAATTTTAAGAGAGATCAAGCAAACGGCATGTGAATTTTGAATTATAAGCACAGCTTTTCCTTTCAGTGATTTTTTTCCTAATGTCCAAGACACAATTTGTGGCCATTTTACTTCAGTACCACTACCCAGAAGCACTGGCTCTTTAATTT